>NC_072788.1:21554114-22154114 GCF_022539595.1 Amphiprion ocellaris
AAAACGTCATAGTTTAGTATGTCGTCAAAAATGTGAAAAAAACTACATAGTTTAGTATGTCATCCACAATTTGAAAAAAACGGCATAGGTAAGTATGTCGTCCAAAATGTCACAAAAACATCATAGTTTAGTATGTCATCAAATATGTCACAAAAACGTCATAGGTTAGTATGTCGTCCAAAATGTCACAAAAACGTCATAGGTTAGTATGTCGTCCAAAATGTCACAAAAACATCATAGTTAAGTATGTCGTCAAATATGTCACAAAATCATCATAGGTTAGTATGTCGTCAAAAATGTCACAAAAACGTCATAGGTTAGTATGTCGTCCAAAATGTCACAAAAACATCATAGTTTAGTATGTCGTCAAATATGTCACAAAATCATCATAGGTTAGTATGTCGTCAAAAATGTCACAAAAACGTCATAGTTTAGTATGTCGTTAAAAATGTCACAAAAACGTCATAGTTTAGTATTTCGTCCAATATGTGACAAAAAAGTCATAGTTTAGTATGTTGTCCAATATGTGACAAAAACGTCATAGGTTAGTATGTCGTCAAAAATGTGACAAAAACAACATAGTTTAGTATGTCATCCACAATTTGAAAAAAACGTCATAGGTTAGTATGTCGTCAAAAACGTCACAAAAACATCATAGGTTAGTATGTCGTCCAAAATGTCACAAAAACATCATAGTATAGTATGTCGTCCAAAACGTCACAAAAACGTCATAGGTTAGTATGTCGTCCAAAATGTCACAAAAACGTCATAGGTTAGTATGTCGTCCAAAATGTCACAAAAACGTCATAGTTTAGTATGTCGTCCAAAACGTCACAAAAACGTCATAGGTTAGTATGTCGTCAAAAATGTCACAAAAACGTCATAGGTTAGTATGTCGTCCAAAATGTCACAAAAACATCATAGTATAGTATGTCGTCAAATATGTCACAAAAACGTCATAGGTTAGTATGTCATCAAATATGTCACAAAAACGTCATAGTTTAGTATGTCGTCCAAAATTTGAAAAAAATGTCATAGGTTAGTATGTCGTCCAAAATATCAGAAAAACATCGTAGTTTAGTATGTCGTCCAAAATTTGAAAATAACATTACAAAAACTATGACGTTTTTGTAACATTTTTGAACGTCATACATCACTGCAGCTGTCTGTGCTTCCTGTGTGAAATCAGTGCAGTTTTAGCTTCACTCCGGCGTCCTACCTCCTCGTCGTTGGTCCCGATGGAGTCCTGAGCAAAGCCCTGGACGGTGTGCAACAAGGTGAGGAGTCGGAGCAGCGTGTCGCAGTTACAGGGAGGCAGCAGGTAGAGGAGGTGCTGCAGGTACTGAAGCTGGTCGGCTCCTCGCAGCACTGAAGGAGCAGCAGCAGGTTAATACGATGCTACATCAGATTATTAGATGTTATTCAACATATGTCATCAAAAATGTCATAGTATAGTATGTCTTCCAAAACCTTTGCAAAAATGTCATAGTATAGTAGGCTGTCCACAATTTCATCAGTAACGAGTGAGAAAATATCTTTTTGTTATGTGTTAAACATCACTGGATCGCTGGTGTTTTTGACAACCATCCACTGTCTGGAACATTAAAATGAAAGTGACTGCAGCAATGTTTCCTAAACCAGGTTAGAAAAGGACTGAAATCTGAAAAAACTGATTTATCACCCAAATCTGCAGCACTGTGGGCTCCTAGTTGTGGTTTTAATTGCTCATTTATCAGTTTCATACATGTAAAGAGTGTTTTGTGTGTGTACAGTGTGTGTTTGTACGGTTGGCGTGCAGGAAGGCCGGGTAGAGCTCTCTGGGCAGCAGAGGATCAGGCATGTCCCTCAGAAACTCTTTGAGCAGTGCTGCCACGTCGTGGACGCTGTGCTCCTCGTCCAGCTGGACATCCACGCCCATGTCAAAGTCGTCCCGCAGCTGGGACACACACAAACACACACAAACACACACATGCAGCCCATAAATACATGAAGAGACTCAGAGGAAAAGACAAAAACATGTTCGGTCACCGATGGAAACAAACTCGGGGGTCATTCGGAGGCTACAGTCCCCTGATGGACACCATCTCTGAAAAACAGGATGTCACACTTCATCAGCTCCTCACTCAGGTTTATTTTTATTTTTCAGGTCGAGTGAATCACAGGACAGATCAGCTTCATCACTGCTCGTGAGCAACATGATCCGTAAACTTTACAACACTTTTTTTTTAACAGGAGCGTGAATCAACACTGACATTTCGAAATTCAGGGACAGAAACCAGGTCGGCCAAGTCACTCCTTAAACATATATCACCCTCTTTATTGACTTTACATGTTTGTATTTTCTTACGGATTTATAACTTAGTACAGTCTGTCTGTTTCATAATTTCGTTACATTGTGTGTGTATGACAGTTAAAAGCATTGTCATCCATCCATCCATCGACTTGTCTTTTTCAGTTTTCTGTCTTTTTTAAAGCACTTTCTAATGTCTATTATTAAAAGTGCTGATTTTTATTATTATAACAAACCTAATTTCCACCCACTGACAACGACCGCAGGAAGTTTTTCTTAAAAAGATTGTATTCAACATTACAAAAGTAACTTGGTAAATTCAATGCAAAAATGTATTTTAAAAGAGCATTTCTTACTTCAGTGATGGAAGTATTGCACAAATATTGACCAAACTGTCAAAAATGAAAACTGTTTAAGGAGGTTATTGTAACGAGATAATCAATGTTCCTCCCTTCACCTGTCAGAGGTTTAAATATTGCAGCTGATTGGTTTATATGTAAGTAGATTTTAACCACATTTTAAAGCTTGACACTGCTGAATCTAGTTTAGAAAGACGGTGCAGAAAATAAATATCAGACCACACTCTACAAACTCAATAAATCATGATCTGAATAACAGAACAGTGGTGAAAAAGTAGCACACAATAATTTGCATGCATTTACAGCTTTGCAGTAGATCAGTTTTGAGGAGTTTTCATTTTATTGTTATTGGCAAAACATTTTAGTTATTAACAATTTTTCTTCATTCAGTAGAACCTCAGGTTGACGGTTTAAAGTGTTCTGAGCCAGTTTTAAATGTAGATACACACATTTAGACATGTTTCTGTGATGATAGAATCATATAATATTTAGTTTTCCGCTCTGACAACTGTAGACAGAAATAAAACACACAAAAGTGCACTTGACTTAAGTATAATTAGATGTGCTCTTATGATTAATGCACTTTTAGTTTGTTATTTTTGACGTAATTCATTCATCATTAGTGGAAATATACTCGACTGCACTTTCTCAAACACCATTTACTTCCATTTTACTTGCACTGGTGCTGAACTGAACTCTGAAGTACATTTTAATCCACTTCTGGTATAAAAATATTAAAATTAAATGAATAATATTTGAGCATAGTAAGTATATGTGTATAAACTAAATCACAATTGAGGGATTTGTGATTATCAGTGTCCACATTTTGAATACAAAGAAATCCTACTGAAGATGGTAAATGTACACTGTTTTCTTGTATGTAAAGTATGTTTTTCTTCATTTTTTTTTTTTTATTTGGATAATTTGATTCTGCTGTGTTTTAATGGCTAAAACAGCGTTGTCACCTGTCTGACTCTCTTCTTAGAGCTCCCGACCCTGAAGATGCCGACAGTCTGAAGACCTGGAGACACAAAATGGTGCCACAATGAACTTTCAATTGAGTCTGAAAGCAGAAACTCTGCACACAAAGATGCAGCTTCAACCTCTTCATTTGCAGCTTTTTGTGTTAAAGCATCTCTAAATTTAGGGACACCAAACAGATCTCACCGTAGGTCTCGATGTGGCTGCAGCATCTCTCCAGCACCCGGGGAACCTGTCGGTAGATGGGGTTCAGGCTCAGCTTGGTCTGGGTTCTGCCCTCTGAGGATCCGCCGCCAGGAGACTTCTTCAGCTCCAGCTCAGCCGGGTGGGAGAGCTGCAGCGCCTCCAGCAGGCGAGACTGACTCTCCACGAGGTCAGAGATGGAGTCCACCGACAGACCTCCCTGTAGGGCGGAGAGACTACTTTTATTTAATCTGCATTAAGTGAATTAAAAATGGCCTCAAAATGTGTCGATACATGAGAACCCTCAAACAAGAGCTGGACATAAAGAAGATTCTAGCTTCTAAATGTCACTTAATTTAACTTTAAATGGTAAAAAAGTCTTTGGATTTGGCATTGGACTCCATTTTTCCAAGATTTCTAAGAATTCCTACCCTTTTGTTATTTTTTCTGCTAGAAAACCGATAAGAGCAGTGAGTTTTGGGGTCCTGATACCAAAATAAAAGCTCAAAGATGCTTAAAGCCGAGGGACTCCAATGAATTCCTACCCTTTTAAGCTTTTTGTTTTTTGCTGGAAAAAAATGGAAAAAATTTTAATTAGCAGTTGCCTCTTTGCACATCCAGCTGTTAGTGAGCAACATTAACATTCAATGAGTCATACGTCAAGTATAAATCACATTTTCACTGTCTTATAGCGCCGATTTTGGTCTCCACCAACTCCTGAACAAGATATTTGTCTCTAGCTGCTAAATGCTCCACATTGTTCACCATAACTTTGTTTCTGTGCCATTTGGTGGTTGATTTTTTGGTATAAAAAGCAGGTGCTATTGCAGCAGTAAACAATGCAGATAAGAGCAGTGAGTTTTGGGGTCCTAATACCAAAACAAAAGCTCAAACTTGCAAAACGCTGAGGGGTACTGTATGGGTATGTCACTGTGGGGCCATCTTTTCAGATTGGAGAATCCTATTAGCTAATATTAACATACATTTATTGATGGGTGCCGCCTGAAGCCACAGTGTTCGGTGCTGCATTTAAATCTACATGAACATTTAGGAGATTATAGCTTCTAAATGTCTTAACTTTTAGATGGTGAAAAGTCTTTGGATTTGGTATGGGACTGTTTTGCAAGGTTTGCTGAATTCTCACCCTTTTGTGCTTTTTTTATGCTGGAAAAAATGGAACAAAATATAATAAGCAGTGGCCTCTTCATACTTTCAGCTGTTACTGAACAATGTTAGTGTTCACTAAGAGTCATGCGTCAAGTTTACGTCACAATTTCATTGTCTTTTAGCTCCGTTTTTAGTCTCCACCAACTCCTGAACAAAATATCTGCCTCCTATATTGTTAAATGTTGCACTATGTTCACAAGATATCTTCTAATTTTGTTTCTGTGCTGTTTGGTGGTTGTTTTTTTTGGGGGGGTGGGGGTTGTATAATAAACAGCTTTCTCCAACACAGTGCAGATAAGCGTGATGAGTTTTGTGGTCCTAAAAGCAAAGTAAAAGCTCAAAGATGCCTAAAACTGATGGGAACCACCGAAGTTTATCACTACGAGGCCTTCCTTTCAGATTGTACAGTATTTTTAAGCAAATATCAGTCATAAAATTATTGATTAGTGCAGCTTAGAGTCACAGTGTTCGGTGCTGCATTTAGGTCTCATGGGAAAATCCATCATTCCTGGTTCAACTCCAGTTTTACAAATGAAGACAAACATCATATCCTTATCATGCCAATGATTTAGAGGTAAAATATTCAGCCTCAGGAAGACTCTGGAGGCATTCTGACAATCTGAGAAAACGAAGAGACCTTAAACGTCACACGAAGACAGAAAAGGACGAAGGGAAAAAGTTGCAAGCAGATGGCAGCGTGGGGCAACGAGCTGAGGATGAGGAGGAACCCTGGAAAGAACATTTGAGGATGGATGGCAGCAGAGGAGGCCAGCAGAACTCACAAGTCAACTTTTATCACTCATCCTGACGTTGCTGTCCAATAAATACGCCAGCAGCCGAATCCTGCAGGAGCATAAATCAGAGCTCTGCGGCCTGCAAATAGTTTCTGGAGGAACATCAAGTGTTTGAGGAGTTTCCAAGAGCAGCACAGTCCAACAAGCAACCACAGCTCAGAAATTAGAGGATATTTAACTAGGCTGCACATCTGGTACTTTAACATGTGAAAAAGGTAGAAAGCGTGACTTTCTTCTATAGAGGTTTGCTGCAATGAGCGAGCAGTTTTGTCTCATCTAATTGTAAAAAGAGTGAGGAAACCTTACTTCCTGTTTAAAGCACAGTTATAAATTGAACTATTAGTCAATTTATTGATTGGTGAACCAACTCAAGTTAAATTTAAGCCAATAAAAAAGAGTCCCAACAAATGGATTTATTATATTTTACTCCATATAGCCACTTGCTATACTATTTTTTCTTTAAATATCTGAAACCCTGAATTGCTCATAGTCATATTTTCTAGTTTGTAGACCTACACTTGTGCAGTAAAAGCTGCACAGGAAACACAAATATCTTTGTTGCAGCTTCTAAATTTGAAGAATTTATGTCTTTTTTTGTTATAAATGATGCTAAAGACTAAATACTATTTTTTTGGATGAGAAAACTTAGTATAGTGAGATTCTAATGGGTATTTTTCACTACTTCCTTGCTTGTTTTGATGCAACTTCTAATCGGTGTATGTGAATAATCATTAGGTGCAGCCAGAATTAGAGTAGAGCACAAGAGAATAATGTAATATTCAGTTCTCTTTAGAAACAGGAAGTGAGAAAATGTATTTTGCTATGTGTTAAACGTCCCTTTATCTCTGGTGCTTTAGACAAACATCTAACTGCGTCTTCATCACTGTGTTTTGAATTAAAATAAAAGTGACTGTAACAGACTGATGAAGCAGTGATGTTTCCTAAACCAGGTTTGAAATGGACTCAAATCTGAAAAAAGTTGATTTATCACCCGAATCTGCAGTACCTCCTCATTTATCATAGTTTTATACATCTAAAAAGTGTTTTTCTGTGTGTAAAGTCTTAGAGTTAGAATAGGGTACAAGAGAGTAATGTAATATTTAGTTTTTTTCAGAAGTGAGAAAAAATCTTTAGTTATGTGTTAGACATCATTTGATCACTTGTTATTGAACTGTGCCTTCATCACTGTCTTGTAAATGATGCCAAAGATTAAATATTGGGGTTTTTTGGGATGATAATGAGCTTTTTTTTTTTTTTTTTTTTTACTATTTTCTTCTTTTTATTGATGAAACTTAACAGCAGAGTACAAGAATTTAACGTAATATTTGGTTTATTAGAAACAGAATCTCAATATCGTATCTGGTAGCATTGCATTCTGGGAAGACACTTAACATCCAATTTATACTAAAAATTCATCATCTTTCCAGTGTAAATGCATCACATTACCTCTACATGACTTGGCTACCCTGCATTTCCTCCATGAATCTCTTCTCACTGAGGAGGTCTGGTCCCTGCTTCGAATCATAAATTACTGAATAATGTACACACATTGTAATTTGAAATATCCTTGCAGCAGCTTCTGTTCCACAATCCATCTTGTCCCAGCCATTAATTTCAACATTTTGTCCTCCTGTGCAGTCGGCTGCGAGCCCTCAGACATGAAAACATCGAGTTCCAGCTAGCAGTGCTAATGCTAATCACTGTAAACAGTCTGTAGGTCTGTAAAGAACAGCTGAGGCTCCTGGGAAGGAAATGGTTTGTCTTTACTGAGCCATAAACTGGATTTGATGGAAATTTATTGAGCCGTTTTACTGAAAAACCATAAATGTCCAATGAAAGTCAGTTGGATTCATCCTCTGGGGAACATGAATCCATCTCATTGTCGTTGGGATATTTTTTCCATGCTAGCATGACTTAAAACGTACATAAACTAAACATCTAAACTCTTACACACTTCGTGTATTTATCATTTTTGCTTGTGGGTACATTTTTTAGATAAAGAGTTAAAGGTTTATTTTATATCATCAATTGACTGGAGCTAAATGAACAAACACTATAATTCCTTCTGTACTTTCACACTCGATAGTAACTGTTTATATAAGTCAGATGGTTGTTTTGTTAGTGGTTTATTAGTGGACAATGTAAGTTAAAGATCTTGTAAGAGGAATAAATTGATTAATGTGATGTTTAACAATCATTATGTTCAGCTACATTTTTGACTCATCTATTACAAAGCCTAGAGTATCCAGTGCAGATATCTAATTGCTACAATTATAATTACTTATAAGGTTTCCCAATTTTATCTAAAATGTTCTTATTACTAATAAAACCTGCAAGGAAAACACTGACACTCACTGAAATGAAGAATTTTGTGGTTCTCTCTCAAAAACGTCAGCTGAAATTTAACCCAAAAGAGAGCTACTGATTACAGTGCCATTCTACTCGAGTATTTCCATGCCATGTTACTTTATGCTTCCACTCCACTACATTTTAGAGGCTTTTTATTTTATTGTACTTTACAGATTTCTAATTCATCAACATACAAATTAAGATGTTTCATTATTAAATTGCCGATGCTGCTTTACTTGGTTATTTCCATGCTATGCTACTTTATGCTTTGATTTAGAGCTAAATATTGGACTTTTTAACTTTCCTAACTGGTTCCTTTGCAGATTCAGATTCATAATTCAACAAAAAATAAATAAATTAAGAAGCTTTTCTTGTCATTTAAATGATCCACAGGTACATTGAATACATAAACTCACTGGATGCAAGAATAAAATGATGCTTGGACATTTTTGCATAGTTGATTTTAGGGTCATTTTGTAAAATGAATACTTTTATTTTGATGCTTATTCTTTTGTACTTTTACTCAAGTTCAATTTTGAATACATGACTTTTACACCCACTCTAAACTAGTTTGTTTTTTCTCTTTTTTCAACTGTGTAAAGATTATTTTTGGACATTTTTTAGGCTAAACAATTAAGCAATAAGAATTGCTAATGAAGCTAATCCTCAGTGCCACATTCCGGTGCCACTTCCATCGAATGTTTGCAGTGTTTTCCTCCGCGACTGATTCCCGTGAGCTGGTTCAGATTCAATTACTGTTCTCCGAGGCTCTAATGATGCTCATTACCAGCTTTACATAACAACCGGTTCCACATCGGTAGAATTACAGCCTCCAGCAGACAAACAAACACATATGGAGAAGCAAACACACACAGCGTTTTCTGTACAAACGCGCCACCGAGGAAACAAATAAAGGAATCGGTTGTGAAAATGTTTACAGCAGTTGGAGATTAGTTGCAGTCCTTCATTATGAAACACTATTCTCATCCTGCATGACGCTAAAGCTGGCAGAAACAAACACCTGCCTTGCCAGCTTTCACTTTACTGCTATCATAACAAGCAAACGAGGAATTCTAGCAAAAGCAGGGGAGAAATTCAGAACTGTGATGGAGCAAGAAGATGATCTACAAGTCAGAAAAGTCAACATCTGCTCATACCTGGCAAAAGAGATGGCTATAACACCATGATGTCACTCTTTAAAGCACTGAGTTTGGAATTTGACTATTGTGTTGATTTTTTGGGACCAGAATTGAATACCCCTACATCAATTTATCGTCTATTTTCCTCTAAATACGACCATAATTGGAGCCATAAAACTAGCAATACAGACCACCCTGCAAGAAAGAGCGCTATCGCAGGTCCTTCATCCCATCTGCTATAAGACTTTACAACATCAGCATCACTGGCTGATGTTAACATAAACTGGACTATATCATTACCACCCCAAACCATAAAATTTGCACTGACATTCTTGCACTGCACATCTCTGCACTTTTAAACTTTATTTTTATTTTTATTTTTTTCTGTTAAAAATTTTTTTCACCCTTGTATATATTGTAAATAAAGCTGCTGTAACAATGTAAATTTCCCCTGGAGTGGGGAGAAATAAAGAACTTTATCTTATCTTATCTTATCTTAACCTCATTAGGAAAATGTTTACTGAGGAAGCAAATCAGCTGAGAAGTTGGCTTATTTTCATATGCAGTTCTACACAATCTTCTTTTTTCAACAAAAGAGCCGCCCCTTGCTGGCTGATAGAAAGAATGCAGGTTTCAGATCATTCAGATTTATGTTTTATAACTAGTTTATAATTATGACTCATTTTTATATTTCATTTTCTTGTGCTGACATTATAAAGCCACAAATTCCTCATAAGGATGAGGTTGGGATGACAAAACACTGAATTTTAAAAACAAAGTTCCTAATAAGTTGTTCCATCCTCTGCTACTGGTGGTTGGTGATGGATTTTATGAGCCTCTGGATGGCATGTGGGGACCTCATTGATTACAGCTGGCTGACGACTGAACTCCAGTTTCTACCTGGGATTCATCAGGACTGATTAAGCCTGAAGCTCCAGACCTCCTCCCAGCCCTGGTCCTCCACACCTCCCGACTCATCAGATATGGTCTGCAACCATGATGCCTCCTCCCACACGCCACACCTGAAGAGCTTAAATACTACAGCCAAACTCTCAGTCAGGGTGGCTGGTATTTGTGACCAGTCCACCCTGGTGCCTCTGTGTATTGTTGTTCTGTGTGGTCCTTCAGTCTGTAAGTACTTGTGGTGGGTGCTACGGACAAATTCAACCTTCTGTTGGCGGCTACGGATTTGGTGTGGAGCCCCAAGTCTCATTGGAGACTGAGGCTCCAATTCGCAGTCTGCCAACTGTGTGAAGAAGCTATTCGGTATTTTGAGTATTCGTGAACTGTGTGTTCAGTATGTGTACATATTCAGAGGCACCAGTTTTGTTTAGTTCGTTTTGTGCGCTGTTGTATTAGTTTTTGTTATTGTGGTAGGTGTTGTTCCTGTATATAAGTCTGGCTACGGAGTTTAGCCGTTTTCTTTGTGTTTAGCTCAGTTACAAACTCAGCCTTCGTTTTGTTATATTCTGTTGTGTGATTTGGCAACATCCACCAGTTTTGTGTTTTTTGTTATCACTTTTATTTTCAATTAGCCACTGAGGAATAAATTAATTTACTTGAACCATTACCAACTGGTTTTATTTTGTTGCATCCAGCCAACCCTAGAGGTTGGATAGTAACAAAGTTGTATTTGTGATCCGTGTGTGTGACGGTCAGTCTCACCCTCCTCTGTCCTCTGCCTGTGTTATCCAAGAATGTGGGCGACATCGGTTTGTTCTGGGCGTCAAAAACTGGCGCCGGTGCCACCGAGTTGGCGGACGGCGAGCCGGGGCCTCCTCCAGTGATGGACGAGGAGCTGCCCAGAGGTTTGCTCCCGTTGAAGAACTGCCTCTTCTCGGCCCTGAAGCGCAGGATGCTGGCCTCCAGCTCCAGACAGTCCCGCCGGCTCTCCTTCAGGGCGTCCTGCCGGCGCTTGTAGGCCCGATCGTTGGCGATGACCTGGGACAGCGGGATGCCAAACGCCTTCGGAGCAGATTCTGAGGGAGGAGGACAGAAATTAGTCAGAATTTGAATGACGAAGAAGCTGTCATGCTTCTTAAGTGTCAGAATTTAAAACCAGCTCTAATCGGAATAAACACTCTTTCTGTAATAAAACTGCTGCACATAAATTAGATTTGGTGTAAATCTGTGGTTGGAGCTGAACTGGATCCTGAGTCAGTTTTATTTACAGAACACATTCCTCTCTGCTGATACCATCTGAACTAAACAGGAAGATGATCATCATAAGGTTGTTCTGTGGGGGTTATTTGCACCATTTTTCTCCTTTTTTTTTAATGCTTTTATGATCCTAAATCAGGCTCCCACATAGTCTTGCTCACTGATGTCCTTTAGACTAGTTTCATGCAAAATCTGCCCTCTTGGGAAAGAAACTGAGGCGTTAACACTTTGTTTTATATTATAACAGCATGTTGTAGAGCTCAACAAGAGGACAGAGAATGAAAAACTCCTACCAATTATGGTGTTGTAATTTTGAATAAACTCTCAAGAAGAGTGATGTTATGTTAAGGAAACACAGAAAAATATTAAAACAGAGATTAAAACATTTAACCTAATACGATGCAACATTTTGGTGGCATTTCATTCAACATTACAGAGTTAACATTCTCAGTTGGTTTAATATTTTGATGTTGTGTCCCACCAGATGTTTCCACATGTGGTTGACGATTTGTCTGCCTTTCAGTGATGTGCTGTTTTCTGATTTGATTACCTGTATTAGATGCAAACGTGAGATTTAAAAGCATAATTTGTGCGCATAAAAATGCCTGAAGAAAATCTTTAAAAATATATCACTAATAAAACACTGCAAGTGCAAAACACTGTATGAATTTTGTGCTGTTATAAACATTTCTATCTTTCAAACACCAACAAAAAATTGAAATACTATAAGAATGTGTACACAGTGAATGGATAAAGATACTGAGTGAATAAAGCTGAGTCTAAAGCAGTTAATGAAGCAGATACTGACTGATAACCAAGTTAACGCTGACGTCTGTTTATACGTGACGATGAACTTGGTAAGTCGCTGTAATCGCTCGACTCCTCACCTGAGATTAGAGGTTCAGGTAGACAAGCGGTATAAGAATAGACAGAGTGGATGCAGAGAGCGGGTAAGAGGAGGATCAACAGATAATCCTGTTAGAGCCGCCACAGCCTCCATCCAGACATCACACTCAGACTGATACAGGCTTAAAGCGGCAGCAGAGAAAAAAAACAACACTGGTGAAGCCGCCGTCACCGCAGGAGTCACCAGCTCAGCTAAAACTGAAAATCCTTCGCTTTGATGCATCACAGGAACCCAAGCAAACAGCCTGATCACTAAAAATCCAGTTAGAAGAACAGTAACACAAAGAACTGGATTAAGGAGTGACACAGCAACAGCTTGGGTTTATCTGCGGGACTTTGGGCCTCGTTTAATTCAGTGAAATAAGCAAAAACTACTTTATGGAGGAAATTCCACCATGACATAACAGGAGAACACTTTAAAAACTGGTATTGTAAGTAGTGTCTGGTGCTACACTGATACTATGGAAGTATTGCAACACCTTGGAGTTAAAAACTATACCTTATTTCATTAGCCTGTATACTACTTTCCTTGTATACTACTGTTCAGAAGTTTGGGGTAACTTAGAAATGTCCTTGTTTTCCGAAGAAAAGCAGTTTTTTCAATGAAGATAACATTAAATGAATCAGAAATACAGTGTAGACATTGTTAATGTGGTAAATGACTATTGTAGCTGGAAACAGCTGATTTTTAATGGAATATCTCCATAGAGGTACAGAGGAACATTTCCAGCAACCATCACTCCTGTGTTCTAATGCTACATTGTGTTAGCTAATGGTATTGAAAGGCTAATTGATGATTAGAAAACCCTTGTGCAATTATGTTAGCACATGAATAAAAGTGTGAGTTTTCATGGAAAACATGAAATTGTCTGGGTGACTCCAAATTTTTTAACAGTAGTGTATGTGCAATGAGGGTTAAGCTCTCTATAGGCATTGAGTATACCAACTATTTATTCCCTCTTGAGGCAAATGGCTGCAAAAATAAGTGCTCTTGCAAACTTTCCACAGTTTGTCCACAAAGTAGATGCACGAAATAAAATATGGCACCATTTGACATATAGTAGACAGTCAGGGTGAGCCTATAGAAACCACAAAACCTGTAAAAAAATATTGCATTTTTGCAGACTGAAGGAGTCAACTTGGTAACAAGAAAAGTACTCAGAGAGCGCAGTACTCCGCCAAGCCTGCTGAGTCATTGTATCATTTCCGACAGCTGAAATCTTGAAAAAATTTGTGGCAGAAATCCAGCACCATAGACTGTGGCCATTTAATATAGATGTACCCACAAACACAATGGCCTTGCGCTAAGCACAGGCGTGTGTTATGCATGTGTATGTGATGTACGGATACCGAATCGCGTGACCTAAATATGTAGCGGGCGACAAGAATTGATGGGACTCAGAAACACCCCCACAATTTAATTATTCCTTGTATAAAAGTCGTGTCATGATCTAAAATGTGATTTTTGTGATCTGTTGCGTGTCTCATACTGGCATATTTTAGCACTTTTATTCACATCTTTGTGGAAAAATACTTTCCTTGGAGATGATTATTTCCTCATGGAGTTCAGAGGTCGGCCAGTGAACACATCTGGCAGGGAATCTTATTCAATGACATTTCATTGGGGTTGTGGTTTTGTGGTCTTGAACCCTGATTGTTGAGTTGAAGGACGAGCTGTAACTCGACTGATGCATCCTGTGTGAAGTGACAGTTTCACTCCATAGCCATTTAAAAACACAATCATTAACCTGCACCGTTATTATCCCTCTGCATGTGTCATTCACACGCATGAAACAGGAAAGCAGATTAATCGGGCTGAATGTATACTGATGCAGTCGTATTCACAGAATCGTGAACACGCACATGACTGAATGAAAACACATGGGAGAGTCTCACGTGCACAGTCACACCTGGTGAAGCAGGTCAGACTGCCGAGCAGACTGGCAGGATGCCCTGTGATGTCTTAAAGATGCCGGATTGACTCAGCTGGAAATAACTCTCAAGTTGTGTAAGGTGTTTATTCAGCACCTTGATGCAACACAAACGCATCATTCACGAGATGAGCAGCAGACAGAACAGCTTTTTAAAATTAAACCAGATTGAACACATAGCCTAAATACCATAACTGTGCAAGACGCAACTGATAAAAGACAACTGTATTGAGTTAAATCACATACTACTAATTATTTAGATGCCTTTCTCCATTTTAATGACCAAATCCATTTGGATAATGACCTAGTAAAGTCTTTAGCTGTATAAGTAATGCCCTTTGCATCTTATAATCACAACAGCCTAACAGTCACAACTATGAAACAGCTTTTCTACCATAATTAGCAATGCAATATCACATATAATCTCTTCAATATGTACATTTATTTGTGTAAAACACCTCAGGCTGTGCTTCTTGTCATTTATTTTCTGATCTGACCAGCCCTCCACCTCCACGTGTACCTCCATCATGTGCGAGGCTCACCGGTAAGCTCCTTGACAGGTGCCTTGTTGGCCAACTGCCAGCTAGCACTAGCCTATAGCCACCGGTACAAGCTAACAGCATGAACTGCAGCCAGTGGCTAATAAGCAGCACAGATTGTGAAGCTACACACAGTTGTTTACACAGCAGCTCACAATTCATTAAATCTAACATGCTGTTGGCTATTATATAGATATTAAAACATAATGGCTTATAAACATGCTAAAAGGCTGGTAAAGAAAGAAAGACTAATGTTTTACCAGTTTGTGAGTGCTAGTTGTTTGAAGATGGCTCTTGGGTCTGATGGGATCAAAACTGACTACATGCTGTCACCGAACACTGAAATCATCACAACAAACTCCACCGTGAAGCATGGTGGTGGTAGCATCATGATGTGAAGCATGGTGGTGGCAGCATCATGATGTGAAGCATGGTGGTGGCAGCATCATGATGTGAAGCATGGTGGTGGCAGCATCATGATGTGAAGCATGGTGGTGGCAGCATCATGATGTGAAGTATGGTGGTGGCAGCATCATAATGTGGGGATGCTTCGTACATACTTGCATACAGCCAAAACTACAACAAAGTAAATGTCCTGGAGAGAGCAGGTCAGAACCCAGACCTCAGTCCAAATGAGAATTTGTGTCTCGACGATAAGCGTGCAACCAGTTATTTTGTATTTTATATTTTAAATTAACTGGTATTACTTTTCAGTTTGACATGAGTCTTTTTGTGGAAGTTCCCATCCAAAATCCTAAATTATATTGATCATGAGTCAATGTTAAAATGCATTAAAAGGGGAAAACTTCCTTGGTGAGTGATTATTTTTTTAATCGGTATTGCATAAATTTCTATCAAATAAGGCAACAAGAACTCATTGTCTTTACTGTACAAGGACCTATCTTGCTGACTGATGCCCAGAGGTCCATGTGAACCAGGAAAAACCCTAAGCAACCATTATTTACATTACTACTACTATAACCATTAAGTTCCATTCCTATAGCCTTCAGGAAATTCCCCTTTTGGGGCCTCAACAGCAATAACGACCTAATTTACTTCTTATCAGCACCGCAGGCTGTTTGCCTTCTTCGAACCTTATTTCAGTGCATTTATTTGGTGACGATAATCCTTCTGTTGACTACTGATGGAGGAATTTGTGCTCACAAACACTCATCACTCAAAGGAACACAAAGATCCCTGCCCACAAGTACAGGCCATTCAATAAAGAAGTGTCTTACACACATCGCACTTAACGCCCTATTTGATCAGTAAGTCCAGGCTTATTCCTCAGTCCTGACGTCTGTTGGCAGTTTGTTGGCATTAAAACCTGACTATGTTGATGTGGGTTTCTTGTGACATTCTGGCTCTGACCTTGCATTACAAACATCTGGAAACCATCACATCTGGACAGCTGTGAAGCATTTTTTTTCTCGGTGTACCAGCCAACATTCATTAACTTTCCCAAACTTTGTTCATTTTTTTGTTGGCACGATTAGCACAGGACCGTCTTTGGACAAGACCTGAATGAAAACAAACACTTAAACTCAGGAAAACATCTGTGTGTGTTAAAACCTTATTGTTCAGGAATTTCACTGCTTTCCTTCTCAAGTATTTCTGGCCCTCTGGAAGACGGATATATTTAGTTACTCTTCAACACTCACTTGTATTCTTCTTTCATCACACTAGCAACTGGACTTTAAATTTGGTCCTCCGGGGTTCAGACTCTATTGGTATTTAACACGCTGTCCTCTGCTCAAACTCTACTGCTCACAGCTAGCGTGGAAATTAGCAAGCAACTCCAAGCAGATTACAGTTTCACTCGGTAATCCTGCTACATGTAATGTGCTACCTGCTGACCTCTGAAGACCGCAGTAGTGGAGCAGCAGAGCCAGCAGGAGCATCGCCAGTTCCCAATGTTCTGTGTTTTCATTAGCAGGGTTAGCTACAGCTAAGTCGCTGTGTGTAAGAGGCTGGAGGCAGGATTTAAAGGGCTGCACAGGCTGCCTGGGAATGTGTTGTGCGCCTTGTGTTTTGGCTCGTATCCGGGCCCGCTGAGATAATCACCTGAGAATAGAGAACATCTCTTTATGAGAGGTTGGGGTCAGATCGGCAGACGATTGGCCACAAGGCTCGCGGACAGAGAAGGAGTGGAAGCAGAGAGAGGTTAAAAAAAAAAAAAAAAAGAAGGAAAAAATGCAAACAAAGACAAATGAATACTGATAAATGCAAACAGCTTCTGTTTACATGTGCACAGCGATGCAAATATGACCACCAATACAGCCTCAGGAAATGAAAACTGGTATCGGATTCACAGCGAATGAAGCAAAACAATCTGAGTCTCACTAGCAACAATCTTTTAACTTTGTGTTTGGCAGGAAACATCAAAATGAAAACAGGACATGAGGCTTAAAAAGAACAGAGTATAAAAGTCACATATGAAAACTTCCTCTGTGTCCGGGAAGAATGGAAATCGTATTCGTGGTTTGTGCATTCGTACGCATCGACAGCTGCATGCTAAAACTATATATATATTTCTATACATACTACAACTGGGGGTTTTCCATACACAGATAAGTTCTTCACATGCACACTGATAACACAAAGAAGAGCTGCTTGGTTTACTGCTCATCAAGGACAGGACCAAAGATGTGGAGTACAACAACTTATGACGCATGGAACTTAAGTCTATTTTGACTCTCACAGACTCTGATGCACAACAACTGATGTGGAAACCACCAACCGGCCTTTACAACACCTCAGACAGAGTGTACGTATGTTGCTCTATGTATGTTGTTCTAGTTCAATCTCAAACCCATGGAGGGTTAGAAGATGCAGGTCCACTGTAGCTTTCTACATAGTGGACATTTTTTGTAGAAACTCCTCAACCTCTGAATCTTGCTATTTTGTCCTCATTGCTGGTTGTTGTGCGTCAAAACAAAGATGGACAACAAAATAAAGCAGGTTTGGAGCTGAATTTACTTGCAGTAATCTTACAACATAACCAATCAGATTCCTGAATGACAACATGTGGTGGTGACTGTATCCCTGTCAAGTCAACCCAAGTCAGACGTTATTTTGGAACTATGGAACCAAGAAACTAGCTCATATTTCCAACCACCTGTGGCAGAACTGTTGTGCAAAAAACAACAAGCCAATATTTACTGAAGTCCAACAAAGTTACACAATCAGTTCTTGGCATTGTACAGATGATCACAATGAAAATATACAAGCTGGTATGCAAAACATTATTATTTGCAGACCTGTTTCATTATTGTTTCCGTTTAATTAAGATTAGCTCAATGGCAACATTTTTCACAGTTTGTGCTTCCAGTAGTAATATTTTATGGGAACTAATTTTTCAGATTCCAGTCCTCTTTCCATTGGTGGAAACACACACAACTATCAATCCACCAGGTGGATTATCCTTGTTTAATAAAAAAAAGAGTTACAGGTGTGTTTGCTGCTATAAAGCAAGTGCACCTCTCTGCTGTCTGACTGGTGATGACCTCAATGTGAAAAAAGTATGTTATAGTTACCTGAGACTAATGCTAACGCTAAGCTAAGATGTTCGGTCGGAAGCTGAGTGTCTGTCAACAGAGACGCTGCTAATATTCAGGAGCAATTACATTTCTGACAACATTCAAACTAAAGTGATGAAGTGCATCTGTGACCTTCTGCTCTGAGCGTAAATCCAGTTTGGAGGTTTACTTTATCAGTACTTCATATTACTAACGTAACCAAGTTGACATTAGGTTAAACTGTCAGCATCTGTATTTCATTTATATAACAAATAAGCAATATAATGATTGATAAAGTAGGTGAGTACTGATTAAAGAAATTATGTAAAATTTGTGTCTCCAGTCAGAAAAGTTTAAACATGAACTATTTAAGATGCAATTTCAAGAAAATCTTAAGGAATCTGAACATTAATCAAAGTGTAATCATTCGACTGTCACTAACACTCTTTCTGCAGGAAATGACTTATTACCAACATCATTTCAATATTACTTTTCAATAGTTTATGCAATATTCATTCCTGTATCATGTGTAGAATTTTATTTCATGTGCAATATTTCATATTTTCATTTCTTAGGTGCAATATTTCAGTTTCATTTCCAACTTTTGGACTACACATGCAATATTTCACTTCATGTATAAAATTGTCAATCATTATTTGACTACATTTTTTTCTTTATCATACATGATGTTACTTTTTACTGCTGTATAATCACCCACATTGCTTTTTACTGTTTTATTCTAGCCTTATTATTTAGTCCTTTATTTCAGTAATTTCAGGAATGCATCATACTTATTGTATCTTACTGCTTTTCAATATTTAGACACTGCTTTTCTTGTTTTTTCTGAGCGATATTTGGCTAGAGAATTTCCTTCGGGATAAAACAAGATAATTTTATCTTAGTTTAAAATGAATAAAATACTACTCTTGCCTGCAGTATTGTAAGTATTATGTGTTGTAAGATTGTAAGATTTTGTGTTGTGACGCAGCCTAAATGTGGGCCTTTGTGTTCATGTATTCAGTTTATGTCAGAACAACACAGAAACAATGAAGGCTTGACTCAGTGACCCTTCAGTGACTCAGTGTGCAGCTCTGAGGCTTTTATAAACGCATTATTTCCAGTATTAGTGGTGAGTAAAAGCTGCCAGACGTCAGCGGTGGCGACGCTGCTTCACGGACAGAAGGGACATTGTGAGAGATAATCACATTTACTGCAACAAACACAACCTCAGTTCATCAAAGGAGACAAATTGCAGCCACCGGCGGTTTCATGTTTAACCACTTTTGTTTAATGGGTTCCATAAACTCACCTCGCTCTTTCTTCTCCTTGGAGAATGAGTCAAACTTCCTGCGCAGAGATTTTCTCCGTTTACGTATTTCTGCAAGAGAAAAAAAGAGAAAAATTCTCAATGGCTGTGATGTCTTTAATTCATTATGCACATAAAACTAATTACAGGACAAGCCTTTAATCAGCTCTTCATTAACTGAATATGCTCAGGCTTTTTTAAACCACCAATTCAGACGGTCTCAACACAACACAGCCTTCTTCCCTTTCCTTCCTCTTTCATTCATTATGTTGTGTATCTGTGTATCTTTTTCTCGGTTCTAAGAATAGAGCAGCTTTTCAACAGACAGGACCTTGTGTGTTTGTTTGAATAGCCCACATTAAGTAACGGCTGCAGAGATGTACCATGAGGAAAAGTGTATTTGAGGACGTCATACAAACAAACAGGCAAATCCACTGAACCATTAAATTCACCAGTGTACTTGAAAATAATTTTTTAAAAAAACACCAGAATAACATCATTTATCAGAGCCAGAAACTGTAAATGTCAGAAAATTAACTTTCCAACAACTCTTGAATTAAACACGTGTGATGCACAGTTGCGTTGGGAAAATTAACTGATTCTTGGCTTCAAATTGTGATTCTTAAAGTCACTTTATATTGCGTCTCGTTCAAATAATTACAGAGAAATTAACAGTTTGCACCAGTTTCTGTAAAAAATTTAACAAAAAAACCTCCACTAAAATTGCACTTCTATACGTAACCGGACTCCGATTCAACCAACAGTATTTTCAGTTGTTTTTACACAGACGGGAGAGGAGTGTGGAAAAATAATAGAGAAACTTTTAAGTAGAACATAGTGGATCAATAAATTAAATGCAGCATGGCTCAACAGCAGTAAACAGAGGAGGAAAAAGCTGGAAGATCCATCCAGCATGGTAAAAATTTAAATAGTGAGCCATCCATAGTTTGTTGTCCCACCATTTGCTCCAGTATTTCTAACCTGTGGACACTTTAAATAAAGTTATACAAGTGGTGTCAAGGGTGTTTCAATTTTTTTACATATACTCAAAGAAATTAAACTTTAATTGTTCTATTTTATGATTTATGGCCATGAAACCTTCATTGCTTATTCCTTCTCTACTTCAAGACATGATTGTTCTGTTTCCATAGAGCTGCAGGACTTTATATTGCAGAGAAAAATGAAGAAAAACACCCAGAGAGCATAGTACTCCACCAAGGCTGCTAAGTTGTATCATTTCCGACAGATGAAACAGGCATGTGTTATGCATGTGTACGTTATGTACAGATACCGAATCGTGTGACCTAAATATGTAGCGGGCGGCAGAAATTGATGGGACTCGGAAACACCTCCACAATTTAATCAATTGTTCCTTGTGTGATTTCAGATGGATAAGTTCTGCAACGGTGGATTTGGAGTAGGATCACAATCATGTGATCATCAGCAGGTAGCTGACGAAGCATTCACGTCTAGCCATAGTTACAGTGATGCCGTGCCACTATCTCGCACTGATAAACAAATCTGTGGATCCAGACCATAAGCCGCATCACTGCCAAAATCTAATCAATTGGTTCTTGTGTCATTTCTGATCTTCCCTGAAAGTTTCATTCAAATTCATTAATCCGTTTTTGAGTAATGTTGCTAACAGACAGACCAACCAACGCCAATCGTAACAAAGCTCCGCTATTCCTCGGCGCAGTTATGAACCACAGTGAGGAAAAACATCCTGACTGTCAAACTGCTCAGAGTTTAGGAGGTTAAAACACAAAATTCAACAGCTAATGTGTGTTCATGTATTCCAGTGCTAGAAATGTTAAAAGATAAAGATAATTTAAATTAATTTGATTGTTTGAATATTGTTCTGCTTTCTCATCTGTGGACTCGAAGCCAAACACAGAAAACCACAACAGTGACAGAGACGTTGCTGCTGATGTGAAGCAGCAGTAAAGTTTGCTGCAGCAGTGCTTCTGTTTTTACAGCGTGTTTTTTGTTTCCAGTCGTCCTCTTCTGTTTTTACGAGCTCCACATCCTCCCTCTGTGACTGGGTTTGTGTGGAAGCAGCCATTGTTTGGGTTAGGAAAGCTGCTGTTTAGAAATCACCGAGGTTGGGTCTTTTCCTATTAAGGAGCGAGCGGAGTTGAAACACGTCTGGCTTTCTGCATTATATTATGAAGCTAGAAATCCTTTCCTTTTCAACCTTAAGAGAAAATCTGATGAAAATAGCAAAGAAAAGATGACAGCAGCATATGTTGATGTGTTATTGGGATGCGGGGGTCGAATTCCCATGACTGCAGGAAATTAAAGTTTATTTCCAAAGCTCCTCCCTGGTATACGCTCGAGTGTGTGTTGGCATGTTTAACCTCGGCTTGTGATTACATAATGACTCAGACACAAATACTGTCACGGCTTTGATGGATAAAAGACTTGCAGCTATTTTCCTGTAATTTTGCACCAATATTGAGACACTGGTTTTGGTTCAAATGTGTCTCAGATATGAGTTTCCTGACATGTTTCACAGTTTAAATAAAAGTTACGTGGATTATGCAAAGTTAGACAAAGATTGAAGGAATTTAAAGACCTATAAGAGGTTTTATTTCTATGTTGATCCTTCTATATGGAATCATGTGCAAATAGATTTAATTAAACAAATTCAAACAGGAAAAAACCTAAATGAACACATCAGATTTGAAAAAACTGGTGAAAATGACAGCTCAAGAAGTGCAAACGTGTGCATAGTTTTTAGCTTTTAATAGCACAAAAGTGGAATATGGAACAAATATCTTGAATCATCTGAGATGCTGCAGAAAATTCTTCACATTCTGGATGTTTGTCTCGACGTTCTGTTAGTTCCAACATTTATGTATCAATGATGGTTTTACACAGCAATTTATTCATTTGTCTTTTGGGTACGATGTTTTCTATTGAAGGATCTTGAGGATTTTGGTTCATTCACCTACAGGGGGTCACCGGTTTACGACATCCTCGACCTATGGCGTTTGTTGTTACAACAGAACTGGTTATGTGGAACCAGTTGGCAAGCGGAGTGGACGGATATGTCGTCACACGGCGCTAAAAGACGGCTTTGTTAACATTCACTGGTTGAATGCCACCTTGGACTGTGCTACGTAACTTTTTGCCCTTCATTGTGGCTCCCAAGTGTAAGTCAGACTCCTTTGATGGCAGTGCTTCGAAGAAAAGGAAAACCATCTCAATGGAAGTAAAATTAGATATAATAAAACACCCAAGTTGTAAAAACAGTGCAACACATTGTTATCTTCTTGAAAAATGACTCATACATGCATGAAAGTCATTGGTATTCATGACTTTTTCGAAGAACTGATCGATATCGTGATGCATGTAGCGGCTTTGTTTACATTTTCGCCGGAGTTCCAACTTAGGGCAAAAATCGATTAGCGTCATTCCGTACGAACGGAACTCCAATGTAAGTAGAGGACCTCCTGTACATTTTCCACAGGATAAACAGGGTCAAAGTGAAGTTTTGGGGTTTCATTTTGTTAAACCTGCAACCGCAAACAAGTGGGTTTTGGTTATTTGTGCTTCAACAGAATAACACAAAGCTTCAGAAGAAATCCCTACTGAGAAGATCTGCCTTGAAATTTCATTAAGGATAACATAGTTTTGCAATTGTGCAATAATAATGCCGTAATTCAATGCATTTTGAAATATTGCACTAATATTTGCCAAAACCTTGAAAGGATTTAAACTGCACGGCAGCAGAGCTAGCAAAGAGTTGAAGGAAGCTTTTCATTCCTGGAAAGTTCCTAGATATTATTTGCTTAAACTAAAAGTTTCATGGCTTTAGTTTTAAATTCATTCATGGTTTTACAATTTCAGATCTTGACATTTGCATTTGTTGGCCATTTCCACTGATTTTGGCTGGTTTCTCCTCTAGTACCACCAGCAGATTAATATTTGTGCGATAAAACTTCAAGAAAGTCTTGAGAAACTTTGGTTAACTGAGCCTGATTCTCTGGGAAAAAAATCCAATTTGGTTTTATCTAAAATGAACATCACATGGTCAGACCTCACCTTGTTAAATAAGGGTTTAAAATATGGAAAATCTGGCTTAATGGGAGCAGAAAAAGTAGGAGACAGACTGAAGGAAAAGAGAGAAAGTGATAAAACAGCAGTAAGTTGGTAGAAACAAAGAGAAGTTAATCTGGAGTCCCTGTAGAGCAGAACAGGGCATGAGAATGAACCCAAACCAGAACCACACAAGAGCAATTCTGTCACTCAGCTACTGACATGTTTCTCAAAGAATTCACTGGATCGTGCCAATGAAACTAACAAATGTGCACGCTCACAGGCCTGTGCACGAATATAATGTAAAGACGAACATGTGAAGTAGTTTAAGGCATTAACTCCTCCTTTAGAAGGAAGCAATAGAGAATGGAAATAAGAGGAATAAAGAGAGAAACAGCAACGGAAACCAGAGAAGACAAACATGGAGGAAACAGCAGAGAGATTTCAGCCCAGGGGAGAAACTGAGGAGGAAGATTCCCACACTTCCTCATAGAACACGTCCAGAACAAACATGAAGAAACTGACATTTCTAAAGAAAAATACATTTCAACAATATTATGCCTCAGTTTATTATGTACACATTACAACTTACAGATCACAGAGTGTCTACAAAGGCACAAAACATTTAGTGACAGGTATCTGGAACTGAATGATATAGTATTTTAATTGATCAAAACAATAAAAGTCAGACAAAAAGACAGAAAACAACAAAAACAAGACAAAATATCACAAAAATAAGACACAAAATGACAAAAAATGACACAAACAACACAAAACAAAAGGCAAAAAATTGGACAAAAAGTTAAAGTAACAAGAAAATGGACACAATTGAGACAATAACAAAAAAGGAACAACACGACAAAAAAATAGACAATGGAGGATGTTTTTTCTCACTGTGGTTCATAACTGCGCCAAGGAACAGCAGAGCTTTTATACGATTGGCGTTGGTTGGTCTGTCTGTTAGCAACATTACTCAAAAACGGATTAATGGATTTGGATGAAATTTTCAGGGAAGGTCAGAAATGACACAAGAACCAAGTGATTAGATTTTGGCAGTGATGTGGCTTATGGTCTGGATCCACGGATTTAGTAAAGATTTCTGTGTCATTGCCAGATAGCGGCACGGTGTCACTGTAACGATGATAACAAGTGAACACCATGTCAGCTGCCTGCTGATCACATGATTGTGATGATTGTGATCCTACGGCAAATCAACTGCTGCGGACTTATCAGGACTGATCCGTTGGAAATTATACGTGGAACAATTAAATAAATTGTGGGGTTGTTTCCGAGTTCTATCAATTCCCGCCGCCTGCTACATATTTAGGTCATGCAATTCGGTATCCATACATAACGTACACACGCATAACACACGCCTGTGCTCAGAGCAAGGTGATTTTGTTTGTGGGTACATCTATATTAAATGGCCACATTCTATGTTGCCGTGATTTCTGATCATCAATAACTAATAAAAAATGTTGCATATTTGACAGTGTCATATGGGGGAATGAACAGCCTTGGCGGAGTACTGCGCTCACTGAGTGCTTTTCTTGTTTTACTTTGTCACAGTCATGATTTCTAAGTAAAAAGGATCAAAATCGTTGCAGCCAAACCAAAAAAATATTTCCTTTTTTATTTGTCGAAACTTCTCATGACCCACAATGTAACTCAATTGTGATTGAGTTGATTCCGGTACATTATGCTAATGTGGCAATTAGCCATTAGCCTGCAGATCTTATGTAAACACAGTAAATAGTGAGACATTTTCTCCAAATACTTCATCCCTATTTTGCAGCCAATTCATGTCAGTACAGGAATATAATTCTTATTTTTTCCCACAGATCCCACTTATCTAAATAGGGTAGTTTCTGTCCTAATGTAGGAAGAATGTCATACAGAATCTCCAAAAAATCTGCAAAACGGAAAGCAAATTGTGCCTCAATTCTATTCACCCACATCATGCTACTAATAAGTGATTATTTGGGAAAAAAACAGTTGCGAGCACTAAATTTCCATTAACTCTGCAGAAGAAGAGCAGACAACAAGGTGACATTCTCATGGAAAAATAACTGAATCAAACCTCAGAAGGTTTAAAAACACAATGTAAATAAGTGAGAACGAGAAAATTTGTTGTTTTTAATGCGTAAATATGGGAGGAAAATCATCAAATCTGATGATATTCTCCATCTCTTATGTTAAAATCAAATGCTTTATGCAAAAAATAAAAGATGAATAGACCGAGTTTTAACCTTTCAATTTATATTTAATTTTCTGCATTTAAGTGTTTTTAAGCACAAATTGAAAACTTGCATTAAAGAATGTGGATGAAAACTCGCCAATTTCAAAGACGGAACTTCCAAAGAGTCAGAAGTGCAGCAACAAGAACCTGATCTTCTACAAAGAGGTAGCTTCTGCACACAGAAAAGATGAATATGATTGTTTCTGCTGTGAAAACAATAAACACATGAAGCTGTTCCGAGTGATGAAGCATCTGTAAGTGGATTAGTGACAGCCAAGTATAAATACACAGTTTTTAGTTGAGTCACGCGTGGACTAATACAGTCATTTGGCACAAAAATCCTTGTTTTTTTCTTCTGTTTAGCAGGAAAGTCTGCTGTGAATAATTCTGCTGCTTGTCACGCATCCCTTCTGATGGAAACAAGGAAAGGATATTGCTTGAGAAGGTCCACGTCCTCCCTTTGACTGGGTTTACGTGGAATGAAGGATTGTTTTGGCGATGAAGCTGCTGTTTACACATAAGAGAACATCTAACACCATTTCATCTGGAATATCTGTGGGAGATTTGGGAAGTCTGTTGGAAATAAACATTTTGCAACACGTATGGAAATGCACAAAAACAGTGACTATAGAGTGATTTAGTGACTTTCCCATGATGCTCATGGTTTAACCGAACCCTGAACTGATGGGAAAATCTTATATAAACGGCAAAAAAAATTAAAGGGCAAAGAAGATTTCCTGAAACTGAGGGCAGCAGGGAGTCTCAGAGGAAGCAAACCTAAATTAAAATATTAAGCAGAGATTGCATTTGAACTTACATTTATTCCCTTGAGGCACTAAACCAAATCTCAACTGTAAACCTATATCAGATCCCTATATGAGATTCCAGTGGAGAAAATACAGCAAAAACAGTTGATTGTATTAGAAAAAACAACAATATATGCACAAAGAAGGAGAAAGAAGTAGTAAAAACTCAAAATAGCATAACATATCTACAAGAGTAGTGAATATATTTGCTTTAAATTACTGCAAACGACTTTCCAAACTGTTTGTGTACAAAAAAAAAACCTTGAGAACCTCCAACTGTTGAAACTATTTGGACCCCAAAGCCCAACGATGAGCTTGAAAGCAGGTTATTAAAGAAAACAAATGCAAAAATTGTCAAAATCAATCGAATTATTAGAACAGTAAGAATTGTCCGATTTTTACTTTCCATTCGTCCTTGAACTAAAAATGTATTAATTTCATTTTTCACTGAGAAAACAAGCATGACATTTTAAAATGTGCAAAGAGTAACCATTTATTCTGGAAAAAACTACAAATTCTGTGTTCTTCCACACAATCGAAAAACCATCATTGGCTTGGCTACACCCAACGGTCGTGACAAAAATTCAAAATGCAAAAGAAAGAAAAAGTCCAGAAACTAGTTTAGAGGGTTAAACTTTCACAAATCATGTCAAAAACGTCCACTGTTTAGTTTATTTCAGACTTGAGCTGATGATGATTATTCAACTAGTTGTCAGCGATTAAATTAATCACTAACTATTTTAATAATAAAACTTGATTTCTTAAATTTTGATATTTTCTAGTTTCTTTTCTCTCCTATGACAGTGAACTGATTTGGGTTGTGGACAAAACAACATATCTTGAACTTTGGGAAGCACTTATGAACATTTTTACACCAATTTCTGACACTGTATAGACAAAAGAATTAACCAATTAATTGAGAAAATATTTGTCAATGAAAATAATTCTTAAGCCCTATTTGCATGGGGAGAACTGGTAATTTGTGAATTACCCCAGGACATCTGTGTTTCTCGCAGTGCATTCGCACGGGATAAGCGAAGTCTGTATTTTACTCGAATTTACTGATATACAGCTCAGATATGATGTCAAATCTGTGCAGGTCGCAACATCCGCTGTTGTCACATCCATGTGCAAAGTGATCGGCCATTACTCGCAAAAAAAAAACCCAAAAACAACCAGACGCCGGTCGTGCGAATAAACATTAAAAACTCGTTCTCGTTAGGTTTGGACACAAAAAACACTTGGTTAGGTTCATGGAAAGCTGGTGGTTTGCATTAAAATGACCACTTTTAATGTGGTATGTAGTCGTCATGGCAGCAGTAAATATGTCAAAGCAGCAGCGTGACTTGGGAACAGCGGGCAGCGTTGTCGGGATATTGGGCTGTCAGGGTGTTTGTATTAAACCTGTCGAAAGATATGCTAACCACATGCTGCTACGCATGTCATCCATCTCAGTATCCTCCCAAATTTCCCTCTTATTGATTTTATTTTGCCATTTCTGCGAGTGGTCTATAGGCCTGTTGTGTATAGACCTACTCCTGCATTTGCTCCTAAAATGCTGTCAATAATTTCCACCGCAGCCTCCATAATTCAACCGAGAAAGATGTAGGAAAAGACGCATAAAAAACAAAAAACAAAAAAACAATTAAAATACCCCCCAATCACCAAGATACAGATTCGATCGGGACTAGTATTATCCCAGGAGGTTGGTGTTTAGCGAAATATAGTATGCAATTTGCGGGGGAATTATTACTTTACCAATTACTGACATGGTGCATTCGCACGGGATTAAGATCACCGACCTCCTCCGAAATTAGTACAAATCACCAGAGGTCCCCAGGTAATACTAATCCCGGGCGAACAGGGCTTTAGTCGTGGTACTATGAGATCTTCAGACTTCACCTGGGCAGCCAGAATCATTTATTGGGCGTCTGGTGAACAGTGAATAGGGACTTTCACCAGCCAAACTTATTCTGGACATCTACCAAAAGACATTCTGGGAAAACAGACACATTTTAAGCTCTGCTTTTGTTCTTTAAAAAGACATCCAGATACCAAACGTGTAGTGGGCGTCTGTACAGACAAAAATAAAGCGAAGACAAACAGAAACCAAACTTATTTTTGAGTCTTGCAGCAGCATTCAAGAGATGTCCTGGACAGTAGGTGGTCCACATACTTGACCTGAGAGCTGAACTAAGAAGCCAATTCATCGTATCTGGACTCTCTTTGTGTGAGTCGGCTCAACAAAAACCCCAGTCACAGTTAACAGGTATCATGAAAGGTGGCTTTTCAACTCAGACTTTCTGCTTCAAACTCTGTTCACAAACTGCTAAATGTGTGTCAATATAGTCATTTTATCAGTCAATGCAGCTGCACAGTAAAGATATTAGACTTTAAATATTCAAATATGATATTGTATTGCAGTGCATTTAGGTCTGACACTAACTCATAATGCAAGAAATCACTTTAATTTGTGACCAAATCACAGTGAAACTAATGTTACTGATTGAATATCCTCTGTAATAAATATCAATAGAATAATCAATGTTCAATCAGCTGCAGAACCAGCAGAGTAAACAGACTTGACAGCAAATCGGGACCAAATTTAAAACCTATTTATATGATTCATACATCACCAACTAAGTACATATAGGTTACTATGGAAACACGATGCATGCAGTGTGTGATACTTTAACTACATGGCTTCAATCAGTGGTTTTAGTAATGTACAGCTCATCAAGTTTACAGATAAAACATATTCTGTTCTGCATCTTACAGCTGATTTAATTCCAAAACTCTGAACAGAACCAGCTCCACAGCATCAGTTACCATGGAGATCTATCTGGATAAAAGAGAACTGCCTTCGTGATACTGAAAACTCTAATTTTAGGCTCAACGTGCCTCACTAACCCAATAATCCTGCTTCGGAGTACAGTCCTCTGCAGGTTACAAACTCTGAACCTTAGATCCACAGATGGTGAATTAGGCTCCTAGTAGGACATTACATCTTTGCAGCATTGATATTGTGTAAAAACTTGTCATTATTTTTGTTGAATATTTTACAAATTACACTGTTGGTAGATAGAAATAAACTCACTGTTTTGTAGAATACAAATAAAAAGTTGTTTACGAGAATGACTGTGGTGCATTGAGAAAAGCTGCAGCAGTAAAGTGGTTGAATCCCCGTTTGGAGGTTTGATCCTGGAGGGATTTAAATTCCCACAGAGAGGTATAACTGGGCTACAGTATTTGCTGTACAGCAGCGTTGTCAGAGTTGAACAGTTTAACAGTTCCGAGGTTAATAACCCGGCAGAGAACTACAGTATGGGAGAGAAAAGTAGCTTGGTTTGTTTCTCAACATCGGCCTCTGACCTCGCTGATCCTGCAGAAACTCCAGAGAAAACCTCCCGGTCGGCGAGGTGTGTGCAAGATTTACAGCTTATTAGTGTAACTGTTCTCCTTTTATTGGCTGGATTTAGGAGTTTAGAGTTCAGATGGTTTGAATGATTGAACATAAACAATATTTCAAAGTGGGGAGAGGGCCAGCGGTGAGGAGAGGATTATGATCCCAAATGTTTCTGTCTTGTAGACACAAACAACTTCCATAAAAATCCCTTCGGACTGGAAAACTATTTAATAAACCTCCTCTCAGGCAGTGCAAAAGAAAAGCCTTTAAAAGACTGAAACTTCATCTGGGCTCAGATAAAAAGTTAGAGGAGCTGTAGGAGGTTCGTCTTCAAGTCACAAGTATTCAGTAAATATGTTCTCCTCTACAAGTGATGCACAAATATGGGATTATTTATCCAAATACTTCAAAAAGCCACAAATGCTTTGGAGGCAGAAACTCAAAGCAAAGAAGAACATCGTACGAAATCAGGAAATTAGATTGGCAAGATAATACACAGACTGGGGCACACATCTGTGGACAGTTGGTCTCAGTTACATTAAACCACGACACAAATATGGAGAAATTGAAGGAGAGTCTAGCAGACATGATAAAAAATAAAAGTTTTGTATTTTTAGATAGAAGTGCTTGAATAAACTTAAACTGTAGTATTTTTTATTTATTTATTTATTTTAGTGGCTCTTCTTGTTGCTGCTTGACTTTTTCTTTTGTCCACAACAAAATCTGAATTTCTAAATCTGTGTCCTGAGATAAAGATGCTGGTGGTCATTTTGGAAAATATTGATCCATTAATAAGTTTAAAGGCTTTGATGTCTGTCATGTTGAAATTCAAGCCTGTTAACATAATGTTAGCCTCATGAAGCTAAAGTAGGGAATGTTAGTTAATGTTGGATTTTCAAGACAGCTAGCCTTGACCTCAGACCAACTAACCTGGTGTGTTTCAAGAGTATTTATTGCAAACTTCTGGCTCCAAAGGGAAAATATCAATTCATCCATTTTCCTCCCATTTATCCAGAGTTGGATCACAGTGTTCCCAGGCCAGATGAGATACGTAGTCCATCCAGCAACAACACCAACATCACTGCTGATGCTACACCAATCCATCTTCCCATCTCCATTTTCCAATCATTCATGAACTAGATCCCAAAACACTTAATCTCCAGAAGGAACAATTAAAAGGTTTCCAGCAGGGAACCATGACCTCAGGCTTGGAGGTGCTGCAAACCACCCCAGAACACACTTGAAGGTCACAAATAGAATTGTATCATCTGCAAAAAGCAACAACTGGACTCTGTGAAAACATGGTGCCAACCAGAACCTGCAGCTCTGGGATATGTACTGAAACTGATGGGAGGCGTCATCTTTATATATGGTGGATGATAAGAATGTAAAAAGATGCACAATTAATGCTAGGATAAGCTAATGCTAAGTTTTCAACGTTAACTAAAAAGAACGTCAAACATCAGGCTGAAGTTGGCATCCTTGAGATTATAACCTCTAAATCCCTGCACATATTTTAGAGTTTTTTTAATAAGTCAAATGGAATTTGTGTTGTGCTTACTAACGTCTGGTTCCCCAGACAGAAAAACAATCGACCAACTTTGCACACTAGATTAAATATGACATCTTGTGTGAGTCAGAATGACAGTGATAAGGCAGACTGGCAACTGAAAAACACTCTGGTTATCAGGCTATGCCCAAGAGACAGTTCAAACAAACGTATCTGGAGTTGCAAAGTCAGAAAAAGCACCAAACCGCCTTGACTATTGTTCTTTTAATGGGATTTATCTTTTAAAAAATGCTCTTCTAGCTCCCTGAGTTCCCTGTGAGATTACTTAGCATCCATGGCAGCAAACATAACAAGCATCATTTTTTTTTCTAGTATCAAGGGCTATTTTTGAAGCAGTCCACACCAGAAAAGCAGCACCACTGGCAGTAAAATGACCTAACTGGGCTTTTATTCACCCAGATAAGCCTGTTATTATCTCCTCAAGATGAAAAATGGTCATCTCACAATCCTATCAGAGGTATTTAAGATGGTTGAGTACACAAATTGTGTCACTTCCTTTGCTTTTTTCATAACTGACATAACTGGATTTCTTACACATGACTGTTTTCTTTGACCAAAGACAGAGTCGATCGATCACAGCAGCTTTAGACTCATTCCTCAGACCTACAGACAGACCATTACCGCTCCCTCGACAGATGAAGGAAATGTTCTCGCTCGAGGGCAGTTCAGAGGAAATTTGGAAGAGAATGTGGTTGGCCAAATTAGAAAGAATTAACTCGCGCCAGACTGACCATCATGTGTTTGTTCTCTGAACTCTGAGCTACATCTCCTCTGAGACAAAGTCCATTGTTAAGGGGTTATATCAAGAATCAAGACAAAACTAGTCACCATCCATCATTAGACCACAGTCTGACCAGTTATTCCAGTACAACAGCTCTGATCCTGTTTCTTTTAACAGCTGAACAGTGTTTTAACTCAATAACTACAAACTGTGAATACTTGTCAAAGTTTTCAGAGTCATTTACCACCTAAATTAATGAATTTCAATAACTTATTAAGTCTTGTGTCATGGTTGGGAGCTCTGACATACAACATTTGAAGTCTGGCTACCAAGACTGAATTGTATTTTTTGAGTTATGTTGTAACAATATCAAGCACTAACGACTAGAATAACCAAAAAACATCAAGTCACCAAAGGCTGATGTAAATTTGGATGTTTGTTCCGTTGAGAAATGTTGTTGGGCAGCCAACTCTTCAGTCAGAGTCAAATTAATTCAGTTCCACTCGTGTGTAAGCTAAATGTAGAGCTACGACCAACAGCTGATTAGCTTAGCACAAACTAGCTTGAAGCAGAAAAGAATACTTACCTACCAACCTTAAATCTTTTATTTAACCAGTTCTACCGTGTGTGCTTAACAAAAAAGCAGTGAAGTACATTCAGAACCATAAATCGAGATTTCTGTCCTTTAGTTTTTGTATAACAAACAACATGGATCATGCAAAAAACAAGTGTCAGAAGTCATGGTTAGTCCAGTTTTGAGTTTGCATAGATCCTGGCTTCCTGCCTAGGGTTACAGGGGTCCTCAGTCATGTAGTATGTACCTTAACCCTTTAACCTTTGCTTGATCATATGGTAGAGCAGATTTTGAGCCACTATATCTTATTGAAAAGCACGTTTTACTTAATTCCACCTGTCTGAGCCATCTCTACCATTCGGTTTAGGTACGTTATACTAAGAAAGTCCACTACATGTCACTGTGTTTGGAAATAGCATGAAGACAAAGTTAGCCTCCTCACAGGAAGTTAGCAAGAATGAAATCACTCTGGACATGAGGCCTCTGTTTGCTGTAATTTTCAAAGGTAAACTAATACTTTTTGACAGATTATCATGTCTAAGGAGTTACCGAATATAATTGCGTAACTTGAACCATAAAAAGAAAGGCTGAAAAGGCTCTACAAAACAGTTCATTTGGCGCTTCATAGTAAAAGTAGTGAAGCTAAGCTAACATAATTAAAATCAACTATTTGCTAAAAAAAAAAAAAAAAAAAAAAACCAGAAAGAATAGAACTTCAGACCATTAACTGATATTCATGTGATACATTTTGATATAATATCATAAGATATAAAGAAATAACTTTAGAAGTTGTTTAAAAACCATGCTTGACCAAATGGTTCAGTGTTGTCCCTTCATAGTAAAAGTGTTGACATTAAGAAAATATAATTAATTCAGTTCAATTCTCGTAATCAGTGGTATTTAGGGCTTTTTTTCTATTTAGGGAGTTTAACTCTTGATTTTACACTTTATTACGTAAACCTTTATTTACATTTCATACTGTGCTGCATTATACATATGAATTGTCAAAATAAAATGGTTATTTTGCTTTTGTAAAATAAAACAATTGGTAAAACAGTCTGGATTAATCAATAGCAAAATGGTCGTTATTGGCAGTGCTAGTGGTATTGATCTTCTCATGTACCTCATGAGGACAAATGGAATCAGTTTGGATCTTGGATATTTTAGCTTTGAAATCAGTGAAGGTAGGAAATAAATGTGAATGCAGCAGAAGAGAAAAAAACATTTGCACCATTTGTACATCCTCCAGAAATACTGTCACTATGGTGGTCTTACCTCTGGGGATGCTGATCTTGAAGTCCAGGTCTCTCTCCTCCAGGTGGTACAAGGCCACTTCCTGTAGCCGGGCTCGCTCCAGCTCCGACAGGCTCTGGATGGGAACCGGCTGCAACCGGACGCTCTGCCCCAACATGGTGGTCCAGGTGTGGTTGCCCTGCAGAGGAGGGAGGTTAGAAAAAAAACACAATCATACACAACCATCGTTTGTTCTTTTATCTCCAGACTTTAAAAGCAAACTTGAATCTCGAACTTGTTGGACTATTTAACCCAAATGGAAATGTCTGCAGGCTGCAATTAGGGTAAATTATCATCCGACCATCAAGTTCTTCAGGGCAGAAAACCCTCAAAGGCAAAAAACCTTGAAAACCCAGTGACTTTTAGCTTCCTCTCAGTTTATTTATTATTATTCCTCTCATTGTTTTCTTGAGGCAGTTTTTGTATCACCAGATTCATTCATATATTTTTAGCTCACACATTATTTTAAAGAACCTATTGTCTCGGTCTGTAGACCTTGAGATTTCTGTACAATAAAAACTGATTTAAATCTCTCTCTTCAGGCATAACAAAGCATTTTAAAGGGGAAACTCGTCACAGCAATAAACTCAGCTTGAGAACAGTTGCGTAATGTCCTCTGTCCTGAATTAATAACAGACTACTTGTGTTCAGATTGGGAGAGCTGTGTCTAAGATATTTTACAGCCATAAACTTGCATTATAGATCATTTTATTTGTCAAAAGTTGAGATAAATTCTCCTAAATCTGTCTTTCCTTGTAGCCCAGCTTCTCCTCCGTCCTTCAGCAGATTTTTACATAAAGCTGACGTTATTTATGGCCACCTACACTGAGCCAGGGTTCATGTCCATCATCATCACTTGGCGCGAAATGAAATGCCAAATGTAAAAAAAAAAAAAAAAAAAAAAGACGTGCTCTGGTAACTTGGCATGTTAAACGCCTTTTAGTGAAACCAGCAAATCATTACTTCTCATCTTCCCTGAAGCAACTGAACAATATGCAAAAAACATGCTTTTATTTTGACATTGCAATAAATCACAATCTTAGTTCATTTATTTTCCTGTAAAATAATTAGAAAATGATTATGCCATTGTAACCACAGTCTGCACCAAACTAACAGGGCTGCCTTAACGCAAGAGCCAAATCCTCTTTAAAACTTGAGATTTTGAGAAAAAATGGATTTTGAAAACACATAAGGAAGAATAAAGCTCTCTGAAATGAAGATCTAATAGTTGGTTTCTACCCAAAGTCTACATCTGGTGAGTCAGAATAAGAATGTTGTGACACATTTTACCACAATTGACCAGATCAGTGAACTCCAAAACATTAAGATGTAGATCTAGGCTCGTCTCCAGACAATCAGAAAACTACCTGATGAATAAAACTTCCTGATATCATATCTGTAAACCGAATGATGGCTGCAGCTGGAGATGTAGGACTGAATACAGCCATCTATGAGGAAAAGAACCTGTTGTTGCACAGCTGAGACTTCAGAAGGACGTTACAGGTTGTAAAGATTGACTCAAAGTTCCTGAAGAAAATCTTTTTTTCCTCTCACACAGCTGAGACAAACAGGAAAATGATCTCCTGATTTAAATATCACAACATCTGCAACAGCTGCAATTCAAACTCTGATCATAGAAGTTACAATCCAATGCTGCTGAACCATCTTGGTGTATTTGATTGGACTTCATGGTGAGCTCTGGTGTGCCTACTCAGTCTCAAGGTGGAAGTTCAGAAATTTCAAGGACTTTGAAAGACATACAAGACAGAATTTTGTTGTTTGGCAGCCCAGAAGGAACCTCATCATCACCTAAATCCGTCCCAAAGCAGGTTTACCACAATTCAAGCATTTTGGACCAGTATTAATCAGGATGGGTTATCCTCTGTGGCATCGATTTCAATCACAGGAATCCTTCTCATCATTCTCTAACTCAGTTCAGCTTGGTTTAACTGTACAACCTCACACAGTCATAAAAGGAAAACGCTGTAAAGGACTCTTAATAGTACTACTGCACACGTTCTCTCTGGGTGTAATATTTACTTCAAGCCGCCAGAGTGAGATAGAATCTATTCAGGACACAAGAATTGTTAGTTCCCCTGCAAATTATTAGGTTCCTGCAGTAAATATTTGAGTGGATGAAGAAGATGCTTGGACAGGCTCCTGTAATAATGTTTGGGAGGTGACTATATGTGTTGGTGCTGAGCCACGAACACAGCGGCCTAGTTTGCAATGTTCCAGTTTTGCCACGAAGAACATTAAATTTTTATCACAAAATCAAAGCTGGAGTTTATTTTTGGCTTTTGCTGCTGTTGCGGCTTCCAGTGAATAAAGAAGAAGAAGACCACGCAGAATAATGAAAGTGAAGAATCTAAACGGAGTGGAAGTGGACGCAGGTTAACCAAAACCAGACCAACACTCAGATCTGTGCTTCACGGCCCGTTCACCCCATCAGACAAATGTGCTTTCAGTAAAGAGTGAGTGAGTGCTAGCATGTACCTGTTTAGAGCTTAAAGTCTGAGGAATCTGCACAAAACATGTAAATCAATCAGGCACTAAATCCACACAGTCAGCTTTAAGAACTGGTACAAGCTCGGGCAAAGTGAAATCTAGTTTAACTCTGCTTTTTCTGCACCAATCCTGTATTTGTTTTGCATCTAGCTTACACTCTAAAAGGTGTACTTGAGCTGTAGATGTAGTAAAGTTCTGTTTTGAGTGAATGTAATTTATTCGTCAGTTGTTACTACACTTTATTCCTTTAAACTGGTCTTTAAATTTCAGCTAAAGAGTGAAAAATATGTTTATTTCTCCTTTAGCATTGTGTGTTTGATGCCTTGACGTCAGTTTTTTCTGCTCTTCGAGTAAAGAAAAGGAAATAACAGTAAATCGAGTAAGAAAAAATCTCATTTTGCATTTGGTTAGAGCAAAAACTCTTACCAGGCTTTCCTGAAAATTGAGTTGCAGCGATGGAACTTGTTCATTTGAGAGGAATCAAATAATTTAAGTGGACCCAACTTAAACCAATGTCTTTAATTCTATTAATTTAATTGCGTTCATTTCATTTAATTGTGTTACCAATTGAAGCAATTCATTTAAGTCGGTTCAGTTCTTTCTTTTCAGTGTAGAGTTCAACAATATATAAGAAAATGCGACTTTTATGGCAGATATTGTGATATACATTTATTTTCCACTGAAACTAATCAAAAAATGATGGGATTCTTGCTGCGGTTTGTGCCAAAGAAGTATTTTTTCTTTGTAGGAGCTTCTCTGTAGCACCACAATGCTTTACTAACAGTCATGTCTTGTGATATATTTTACCTTTATCAAAAAAACTACTCCTCATGTGATTTGTGTTGAGCCACGGTGTGATTTTGAAAATATTTCAATTGATTTTTCAGCCCTAATCTTGACTTAAATTCACATCATGCCTACATTTACGTAAAAACACAAATTTAAGACTGAAAATAAATCCAGAAATATTGGCTCATTTTCCAGCTTTGTGCCTCAAATATTTGTGCTAAGTGGTTAAATGGAACCACATGGAGGGTTTAAAGGGGTGGCGTCCTTTTGTTAACAGCTCACAGACATAAGAAACATCACATTGGGCCCCATGCAGGTGCTGCTTTATGGTAAGAGTGATGGGCCAAGAGGATTTGAAACCACTATTTCACTATGCAATGCTTTTCACAAGCTTATCCAGAGTTTCTGGGTGAAGGAACATTTATTACAGCTGACAGAAATGCAGCAGAGATTTAAAAGTACAATATGACAGAAAGTAGTGGTAGTTTTGTAGATTTTAGGTACTTGAGTCAATCTACTCAGTTACTGTCACCTCTAACTTTCAGTAATCTCAAAAAAATAGATAAACCAGAGATATGGATCTAAATTTGCAGGAATGATGCTCAAAACAGCAGTGATTTTTACCCACAGCTTTAAAAAGAAAAATAGTGTTGAGTTTGAACGTTCTGCTCAGTGTAAAGCTCATATTGCTTCAGCTAAATACAGACACGGTGGAGTGAGAGGGATTTTTCCGAGTGCCAAGCTACTTAAACAGTGAAACGAAAGGAAATTGGATGTCTGAGGATAAGCTGAGGACCGTTAGCGGATAAATTGAGATTATATTTGGCGACAGTGTGCTTCTGTATTATTTATCATAGAAACTGAGACTTTTAATCGCTAAAATTGGTCAACTTTTCTTGGTGAGTTGCTATAAAACTCACATCTGTTCTCGATTTGATATTGTATTATATGCTCTATGTGGTGGAATGTGCAGCATAAAAGACTGCATACGGGTATGTTTACTGTGGCTTAACATCTTCACTAATCTTTTTTTGTTTTTAGACTATGTGGTGACTAATCTAAAAACCTGCAAACAGGGTATTTCCTGGCTCTGAACAGGCCTTTATGGGGAGGGAAACTAGACGTGACAGCAATCAGTAAAGACAGCAAGTCTGTCTTCCCTAATTTGATAAAAAACTTGTGCATTTTTCTGTTATTTCTGACCATCTGATAAACAAAAATGCCTCCCATACCTGAGTAAATGGAAGCCCAATAAACAAAACAGGTTGAAAAGTGATTTCATTTTCAATTCTTATCTAGATAAAACCTGTCAAAAGTTCAGGGAATCGGGAAAACTGTAGCAAGGATGAGGTATACCAAGCACCACATTCTGTCATATACAATATTCTTTAATATCGCCAAAGTTAGACAGAAAAAAGGGGACTAAAATATTAATTTTGATTGAACTCTTCTGTATTATGATCATAAACACTGGCATAAAAATCTGTAATACAAGTAGTGAAGATTCCAAAGCCATGTTATGTCCAACATTCACATCAACACGTATAATATTTATACACCATGTTGACAGTCAGTGTTAGCATTTGGATCATTCCAGAATTGGAAGACATTTTACATCCCACACATCAATTTTCAAATAATCCAATGCTAAAAACATGCAGTTGCTGTGTAAATTTACTTGTCCTGAGACTAAATCTAAAAAAAAACTAGGAGAAAGGAATTATAAAAATATTTTTAAAATATCTAAGTCTGGAGTTCTCGCTAAAATGCAATTTTTCTCTTGTCCCACCCCCAGATGACCAAACTGAATCTCAAATAAAACTGTTAAAATGACATTTAAATCTCCATTTTTGGTTTTATTTGTGTCATTGATGTCAATGAATCCCATGATATACTGGAATGATCATCATATAAGAATTTCCCAAAAGAATGGGTAGCGCAAAGCTATGTCCTCTCTTCTGTTTTTCATATTTTCATAATATTGTCAGCCTTGATTGAACGTCTCACTCTACATCATATTATCAGGGTAAGACAAATTCTTTCTACTTTTTTCTTTACTGTTTTCCATCAGTCAGTTTGTCCTCTTGGTCAGCAGTAACAGCTAGTTAAATATCTAGCTTCTACTCCTGAGAAAAACCTAACATTAGCATGGATTAGCAACCCTGTTACTGTGATTAGAGTAGGGTTAGCGAACAACAAATAAAACAAGGAAGAAAAATGGTACCATTGATGTGTAAGCTGAGTCAATCAAGCCTTTGATAGTTTATTGCCTATTATTGATGAATATGGAGCAGAAAATAGTAAAAGAGGGTTTATTTTTTCAAAAAATGCGAAGCCCAAATGTTCTCCAATTCTGGAATGAGCCATTTACTAATTAATTACCAAGTGTTGAGGCTGATGGGAACTTTATCTGCAGGTAAATTGGCCAAAATCAAACTACTGAAGTAAGTCTGACCTCATAAAAATTCAGGAAACTAATTCTAGTTTATCCTGAATTGAAGGATCGATCCACATAGTTCATAAACTCCTCTTAAAACCAAAAAACGTCAACCTCACGATGGTGCCGGAAGGGTCTGTACTGGCCATTCTGGTAAGTTATCTAGCAGTGGTTGTATAACAGCGGTTAGAAAGACAAAGATTGTGATTGTTCCTCTTTCAAACGTCTCCCTTCTAAGGAATGAATGAAAGAGCTCCGCGAAATCTGAGGAAATTCCTGTTAAATAATGACCCATGTGTGACATGTTTTCATAGAGTCCCTCTGTTGTAAACTATCAGCATGGAGCGTCTTGGCTCAGTTACAGTAACCTCAGTTATTTTTGTCCCTGCCTATGTGGGCGTATGTTTCCACATCTATATCTAAACCAGTCTGATTGGAGAAAATGACTCTGACCTTAATGCTAAACACAACCAGACAAATGTACTACGGTGAAGCTGGATCAGCACCGCCCACAGAGGTTGCTGAGGCCTCGTCCATGTCTTCTAAAATGGGTAACATACATCGTCCCAAAGCAACGTGGGTTAGAGGAGAACAATGCAGTGGGAATGTCGGTTAGCTGTGAGAAATGTCACGAGTTGGATCTGACATTTAAGTGTCAGCCTGTGAAACTGTACATTATCTGGTCTGTGGCAGATGTTTGAAGGTTCTCTGCCTACACTCATCTCTGAAAACGTACATATCCCATCACCTTTCACGATAATTAAACATGTTGTTGTACAAAAATACAACAGTGATAAGTAAGATCATTGACAAGATGGAACTCTGGATGACAGTAAGACAGGAAACATAAGATGCATTCTAATAGCCAAACTACAGAAAACGACCTGGGTTTAGTTCATCCTAACACATGTAGCAAGCCCAAAATACCAATTTAACCACTTCATCTAGTTATGTTGCCAGAATGCTTTACGGACCTTTCAGACCTACAATCCTTTGCACAATTAACCCTTAGATGCACCAGTGATTGGACCCTACAGTCTTTCATAAGTGGGTCAAAAATGACCAGTATAGGAATAAATGTGTTTTTATGCCATTTTGTCATTTTGGTTAAGAATATTCCTTTGTGTTATTTGTTTGTGTTATACACCAGGTCCTTGGTTTACAATGCCCTTGACTTATGGCATTTCGTGGTTATGTTACAATCTACCATACATTTTTTAAGAAAGTCTTGTTCCATCATTTCGACATATGGGGTTTGCAACGTTAAAACTAATTTCACGTGGGAACTAGTGGGCAAGTTCCAACTTATGGAAATCGTGTTATATCACACTGGAGAAACAATTGCGACGGAAGTCGAGGACCCCCTGTATTTTTGTCCACACAAGAATGATTTCATGTTTGAAATATGTTTGTTTTTCACATTATAACAGATTTTATATTACACAGAACAGCAATAGAAGAATGTCAACATCCATTTTGTTGACTTTTTTCCCCTCCTTTCCTGGTGCTACTCTCCGTAACTCTACGTTTGTGCACTTCATCACCTCTTGAATGATTCTTATCTGTGATAAAGGGCTTGGGGTAGTAATATAAACGGTACAGTTTCTTCAAAAGTATAAAAGGCAACTTAAAAAATTAAATGGAATGATATTGAACACGTTTTTGAGGAATAGCTGGAAAATTAAATGATAAAACCTTTTCATTCCAAAGATACTGCAAGAAAACAACCCCACTGATGCATCTACGGGTTAAAGATGCGTCAACCAACACGACAGCTTATTTAAAACTGCAGACTTGCAACTGATGTGCGAGCAAGGTGGTCAAAGTTTAAGGTGCAATTTTGTGCATATACTGCATGCAACAGCATGTACAGAAATTATAAAGAAAACAGTTGGGATTTAGGAGATGGATCGAAAGTTGCCGGACAGTCAATACGCTGACATATTACAGGACATGAAGCACCTGATGAGGTCAAATCTGGAAGCAATTGTGGATTCCTGTTTCCAAAAGTCTCAGCTTTGTCACGACTACAACACAATCCAGGAGTTTTTAAACAACAAGGAGGTACACTGTTTCCAAAAGTCACCAAAACGTCCAAGAAAAGTGGACATGAGGCATAAACATAGCAAAAGTTAATGTGGATGTAGCCCAAGTGGCAAATACTCTGCAAATTTTCCCTAAAATATATTTTCTCTTATTGCAAACAGGATGTTAACTACAGTGATGCAAACAGCGAAAAAAAATCCAATGCAATTGACACAAAAAACAAGCAAAAATGCAAATAATTTCACAAAAATAAGACCTTTGTCCGCTTTTTTAGAGCTATTGTATATATTAAAGACAGAACATTAGAATTAAACGAGGGAACAACATGTTCTATGTTTTGCACATGAAAAAGAATTTATACAAGCCTCACATGGTTATCTGCTTTTTTTAGAGGCTAATAAAAACAGTCAGGCTATATTTATCATTATGTTGTGCTCTTATCACCACTAGAGGTCAGAGTCTCCGGTTTGAGTGTTACACAATCTCACGTCATCCATTCATTAAAACATTCACCATGAGGAAATGCAGCGTACCCGTCATGAGCTGCTGATTTCACAGAACCACCAGAAAGTGCGTCACTTGAAGATATGCTTGAGATGAAAGTTTCCCGGATCACATGTGGGACGGATTGATGCAATGGATTGGCTTTACTTATGTGTGTTTGGCTCCTTTGTTCTGGCTGTTTTTGTGGTTAAAACATATCGACAAAATTAAATCAAAATTGCAAAACCACAATGATTTAATAGAAATCTACATCAGGACTTTAACCTCAGTGAATCTGACTCTTCGGGTTCCTTTTTCAGCAATGTTTTTTCAAACTTGAGGTACATTTCACCGTGACTATCGGCTGAAAAAGACTAGATTCCCACCATCAGAGCTCAGACTTATACTCCCTCTTTCGGTTTTATGTCCAATTGTGAGCTGCTGTCAATACCAGGAACTACACAAATCAACTTGCATGGCAGACAAACCACACAGGAAGGCCGAGGAAAGTCGAGCACACTGACCCAACACTGCAGAGAGACACTGTGCTAAACTTTTTAAGGTAGTAAAAATGAAGCTGTTTTTTTATGATGTTCCCAGAACCACTTATGACGCGGGAAAGAAGAACAATCAGAAGCAGGTAAAGGGTTGACTGCATCTGTTGAACTGCTGCAAGCTGATCAAAGAAAATGCAGATCAAACAGGACCGAGCACCTTTTTTTGTGTGTTTGGGTTAAAGAAAATGCTAATTGTGGACGCTAACTTGCAAGGAAATGCTTGTTTTTGTGCATCAGACAGAAAATATGTTGCTTTATCTCCTGCCTGATGAGGTGATAAAGTCAAACAAACGTGGTCCGATAGCTAGCAGATGCTTTTCTCTTTTCTGTTGTTGTGTTTTAACGTCTCTTCATGCTGCTGTTGAGTGATTTTGTTTGCTGTTCGTCATTAACCCTGGTCTTTCATCTCACCTCACTTTATAGCCTAACGATGCAAATGAGACAGAGATGAATGTTGCTGCTCTCTTTGATTCAATAGCAGGAGTTAATGAGGTAGTTTATTGTTGATTAATCAATGCAAAAAAAACATGATAGTGTTGCAGAAGAGTGTAGGGTCCAATTACTGGAGTATCTAAGGGTTAAAATGCATCGGAAAAACTAGAAGGTCTGCTTTACTGAACGTGGCAAAACTTGAATATTTCAGCACCTTGTTCAACAGAAAATCAGTTCAGCGGATGCTTTATGACAGGAGGTTCTGCAAAACCAAACTGTAAGTGAGTGTTTGTGAGATTACAATTGCAAAAATTATCATACTGATAGCAAGTAGCAGCTTCAGCCAAAGTTACTATCCTGTCTGCATCTCCCCAAATCTGCAAAATCCTGCACAGAAACCTCCACATGCAGCAAAACATTTCAAATTGTGCAGCGGTGACACTACAGGAGCGCTGGTTTGATGCTCAGTGTGCAGATGATAGGAAAACCTAGATTTGAATTACTGGTCAGGTCTAGAAAATTAGCACAAAAACAACCTGAAGGGGGTAAAATTGAGGCTTAAGGGGAACCTATTAGCAGATATAGAATGAAAAATCATCCAAATTATGTTTAAAATCACGCAATATCACCTGTCACTACAAACTGGTACATTTTTGTTGGATTGAACCCCTAATATATGCAAAAGTTACTGCAACCTTACTGCTAAATCCTCCACACTAGTCTTTTAATGGATGTATTTGCTTAAAATTACCACAATAAATGATATAACCCTGGAGCCAGTTGATATTCCTGCACAGCAAAATGAAGGAATCAGTGTTTCAGGTGTTTTCTGACTTTCTACAGGACATTTTTCATCCATTAAGAGCCTATCAGAAGGCAGATCTCAGGACGAGAAGCAGCCGAGTGCAGCATGTAGCTTGTGAAACTATATTTAGGCATTATTATTGTATAAAGAGTAGTTTGCGTTGCTTATATGGAACAATTTTACACCAAAGGTACTCTGTTATGGTGTAGGTTATTCATTTGTCACTTCTGTCATCAATTAAAGACAGAATTTCATCTCTTCATGCTGCTCAAATAGCTTCACTGCTTCACCGGAGCAGGACAATAAGTTTACCTTGGGCTCTTTCTCTGAAGTCCATTAGGCTAAAAATAACTCACAAGTGAATAAAGTGCTTCTCTCCCATCAGGACTTTCATGAAATAAGTGCAGTGGAAGAAAGTGCAAATGACTCACTTAGGCTTGTGCACATAACAGACAACAAAAGTACGAGATTAAAGGAGAAACTTCAAATTGAGTGAATATTTTCCACTTTTAGGAGGTGTATAATGTTCTACGGTTCTGACACCAGAGTGTAAACAGTTCACTCACTTCCTGCTGATTCCCTCTAATGAAGGAACATCATTGTCACATTATTCTGCTCCACGCTGTTCTTAGAATTAAGATGTTCTCGAAAACACATTGTAGCTGAGCCTTGGGCGCATTAGTATGCAAAGGTACTTACTCATTCAGTGACAACGCGCGCGCGCACGCACGCACGCACGCACGCACGCACGCACGCACGCACGCACGCACGCACGCACACACACACACACACACACACACACCTGTAGGCACGTAAACAGACATTCAGCACTAATAGGCCCCTTGGCAGCGCTGGAGACTGATGGCTCGACCACAAAAACAGGTCTTGCGTCGACGCTGCAGCTTTATTGTGTCAGTCTGGACAAAGCTGGCATATTAACACACACATACACAAACCTACACTAGGGTGATGACTTTTTTACAACCTCATATCCCTGTATCATAATTTGATGAACTTTTATTAAAGATTAGATAAAATCTTACTTTTAAGGTGATTTGATAAAAAAACCTCACGCACAAAATGATTTCAAAAATTTTAATTATCAGCTTTTTGGCCAGAATTTATCAACTTCAAAACAACTACCAACACTTAGATTATCTTTTAAGGCACTGAATCATTTACTTTTCTATGGTTGGTGCATTTGGTACGGTTTGTGAATGCTTCTTTGGGCTTAACGAATTTAGTCCCATTGATAGTAATAGTGATTTTTTCAAAGTGGTTTGTGCGTGACCTTTTTCAATATTTCAACAGAATAAATGTCATTTTAATCATTAATAGGCAAAAGTTCATTCATTAGTGCTACAGGAAATAATTTTTGAGAAAAAAAAGTCAAAAAGTCATCATCCTAACCTACACACTTCACAGGACATTACTATCACTTACAGTTACTTAAAATACTCTCAACCTGGTCTTAAACTTACAATTTACATGAGGAAGAGTTGATTTTTGTCCTCACAAACATACTAAACAAACAGACCGACGTCCTCACAACATGAGTAACACAAGTTCACACACACACACACACACATTCTGCAGCAAATATTAACAGAAGTGATGCCAAAACCTCCAAAAGCTTTTTTTCCAAGACACATTTCAAAATAAAAGCGTGATTCATTCAAACCATTCAAAATTTAAATCCTTCTGTTTTCATTCTTTCTCTTTTTGGTGCATTTTTGGTTAAATAAGCTATTCAGGAGCGTTAAAAAAAAAATAATCTAACGCATGACCCAATTTAGAAGAATTAAGTAATCTTGTTTACCACCTTAAAATGACTGAATTAATGGTGTTTACAAAGAGATGCACCTGACTAATTTTAGTCAGTGGAGCTCCCCGGGGCTTTATAAAGGAATCTGCAGCTACACACATTAAAAAGAGGTTTATTTTAGACTTTTGGACAAATTCCAAACCTAACAAATGCCTTATAAGTTGAGATTTTCTCCTCGATATTCTCAGTAAGGAAATAAAATCAGATGTGGCACCAAAAGGCATGAGAATAACTGATCTGAATACATCATCTGTGAAGTTTTGACGTTTAAAATAAGCAACTAAAGGATGCAAAACGAAATATTAAAGTTCATTCAACACACACAGTGAGTCTGTACCTGGATCCGGGTGTCACTTTCTCACAATTAAATTCCCCTAAAAATGGATCCTGCAGCTTCTTCCGTTATCCAGAGTTTGATCAGACAAACATCTCTGCTCTGAATGAGACCGAACACTGCGAGCTAATGGAGAAAGTGGGCGAGAGAGGCAGAGACAGAGTGTATGTGAGAGAGAGAGAGAGAGAGAGAGTGAGAGAGAGAGAAATAGAGCGAGCGGGGGGGGGGGGGGGGGGGGCGAGGAGTGAGTTAGATTAAGAGGAAGAGGAGGAGGAGGAGGAGGAGTGGTGAACACTGAGTCGACTTCCAGGAGCTGAGAACATAAACACAAGACAGGTGGGAGGAGGAGAGGATGAGGGAGGGAGGAAGCTGGATAGAGGAAGAAACAGAAAGGAGGAAGATTTAAAGGAGGTGAGAGGTGCAAAGAAGGAGGAAGAAATAGCTCGGAAAGGAGAAAATATGGGTTAAGGAAGAGGAGGAGGAAGGAAAGAAAGAGAATGATAAAGAAGGTAAGAAAAACAGGTTGAGAACCAAAGAAAAAGGAAATAAATGGAGTAAGGAGCAAGACAGGAAGGAGAAAGTAAGAAGATAAGAAAAAGGTAGGAAGATGGGAAAATAAAAAAGCATAAGAGGAAGAAAAGGAGTCAATGCACAAGGGAAAACTTCGAAAATGGGGTCAAAATGGAGAGAATACAAGGAAATTTAAGATGTACGAAAGAAAAGGTGGCGATAGAACACAAAAAGGGCTGTTAAAAATGAGAGATTAGAGATGAGAAGGAGCTGTAAGATTAAAATGATAAGGTGCAGGAGGCAAGAAAAGGAGTCAGTACAAGAGAGAAACAATAGAAAATGAAGTAAAAATGAAGAGAATACTGGAAAGTTAGGACGTGGGGAAGAAAAGGAGGAGATAGAGCTCAAAAAGGCCAGTTAAAATGTGAGATTGGAGAAGAGAAGAAGGTGTAAGATGAGAATGATGAGGTGCAGGAGCCAACAGAAGGATTCAATACAGGAGATTAATGTTAGAAAATTGGGTAAAAATGGAGAAGCTACATGGAAATAAAGACGTGGGGAAGAAAAAGAGGAGATAGAGGCAGTTCTAATACAAGGGCAGAGAAGGAGGTGTAAGATGAAAATGATTAGTTACAGGAGGCAAGAAAAGGATTTAATACGGGAGAGAAACATGAAAAAATTAGGTAAAAATAGAGAGAATACTAGAAAATTTAAGACTTGGGGGGGAAAAGGAGGAAACTGAGCACAAAAGGGGTAGTTAAAATGTGATATTAGAGAAGAGGAGGTGTAAGATGAGAATAATGGGTTGCAGGAGGCAAGAAAAGGAGTCAGTACAGGAGATAAAAGTTATAAAAACTGGTAAAAATGGTGAGATACAAGGAAATTAAGATGTAGCGAAGAAAAGAAGGAGACAGGGCACAAAAAGGAAGTTAAAATATGAGATAAAAGGTGAGAAGGAAATGTAAGATTGTTTATCCGCAGCTAGCAAACAGACTTTAGGTTCATTACCGCCACCTACTGGGCTGGAGTGTTCATCAGTGTTACTGGTGTGCCAGAAATTAGGGAACTGAGAAAGGTGAGGTTAAATGGGTTATTTATAATGCATTTTTTTCCCTGTAATTAATTAATCGTAATTTATATGTTAAAGTCCCAGTCCTAATTTATAGTTTTTGAAAATGTCCAAAATGACCCAAAATCGTATAAAATATGAGTCGTATTTCAAAATAACAGGCTTCCTGTTGGGTTTTGGGTATTTGTGCAAGAGGCTTTCTTAAACGTCCTGATGAGTTACACGCGTCTACCAAATTTCATAGCTGTAGGTGAGACATGGTTCGGGGGCTGAATTTTCATAATATTGCAAGGGGCGCTATTGAGCCATTTCGGCACAGACGTGTGCCATTCCCCTAAAATATCAAATTTTTCGCCAGTCTTGATGTGTGTGCAAATTTTCACGCATTTTTGAGGACTTTTAGGGCCTCAAAAATGCATTTCTTTCATTCGGCAAAGAAAGTATAATATTAACCAACCCCCACCCCCAAAAATGCAAAAGCAAAGGTGGGGAAGAAGAGATGAGCATGAAAAGGAGAAAAAAATATAGGAGATTACAGTTAGAAAATGAGGTACAAAATGGAGAGAATAACGAGGGTGATGAGGAGAAAGAAGCAGGTAAATGAAGGGAGAAAGGGAAGGAAAAGGGAATAAACTGGGTAAGAAGAGGTAGAAAAGGGGGACGTTTGAAGGGAGAAAGAGGAGGAAACGGAGGAAGAGAGGTAAAGAAATGAAGGGTGAGGAAGGAGAGAGGGAAGGAGAGAGGGAAGGAGAGAGGGAGGGAGGGAGGGAGGGAGGAGTGGGAGGAGGATTAAAACGACAGGATAAGAGCTCTATAAAAAGGACGTACGGGAGAGAGAAAAACCACCGACAGGAGGAAACAAGATGAAGATTGAAGTAAACAATGAAGTAAAACCACTAAAATCTAATGTTTGGATGTTTAAGTTCACTTTTAAACCACACACACACACACACACACACACACACACAAAACACCTTATAAACCTCTGATTTATCAGTAGAAACAGAAACCTGGACACAAGCTTCAAACACTCATATTAACATCATTTTAAAGCAGAATAAACACTTTCTACCTGCAGCTACATTAATAAACAAACATCCAGGATTTACTCCTCTGATTTTATCTCAAAATATTAGAATGTTCCCACCTCTTGAGCTGCTAAACGCTCCACTGATTTGTCAACTTTAGCCACATTTGCATGTCGTTGTCAAACAAATCTGAATGAAACATTGCAAAAAGTATCTGGGAGGACGTTTCAGATGAACAGACTAGAAGAAGCATTCAAACTGATAAAACACCTCAAAAAAATAAATAACTTTGGCGATATACAAAGGAAAAATATGCAGAAATCTTCAGGGAAGTTGGAATTATTCTTTAATTCTTTATAGAAAAAAGTTAAAAGCCACCTCTAAAGAAAGCTTGTTTCTTAAAATTAGGGATATTATTTTCTAGTCTTATTTCCATTCATTTTTGCAAATGCAATGCTCCAGTGTTAGAGATATTAATCATTATTATAGCAAGATTCTAGATAAAAATTCCAGAAATTCTAGGATTAAAATCATAAATTTACAAGAAAAAAAACAACTTAAATGTACTCTTGTAAATGTATTACTTCAATGTCAGAGAATAGTTGCGTTTTTCCTTGAAAATTTGGGATTTTGGGGATGTTTTAAGATCATAAATTTACAATTTTAGTTTTTTTCTCTTTCATTTACAACTTGAATTTTGGATAATCTCATTTTTAACCTGCAATGGCCCTTATTGATTATTAATGAGTGCTATAATTTCAGAAAATTGTGCGAAAAAGTCATAAATTCACAAAAAACAAAATTTAAATGTCGTCTTTTAAATTTATTACTTCAGTGTCTGAGAATATAAATCATAAATTTACCATTTTAGCTTTTTTTCCCTGTGCATTTATGACTTGAATGTTGGAAAATCTGAGTATTATTCTCTTAATATCAAAACTCTCCTCTGTGCTGCAGCTTAAACCTATTTTTCTAACCTGCAATGGTCCTTGTTAATTATTAATGAATGTCAGAATCTAGGAAAACGAGATTAGATTAGTGATCCGGTGCATGTTTGCTGCAGTATTAATCTATTCGTTTGACATGCAGCGCTGATCTTTTCTCCCAGCTGTGGAAAACATCTGTCAGCGCTCCAGCTGTGCGACCCGCTGACCTCTCAGTTCGGACTTCACGACCCTGATGAATGGATCATTTCAGACAGTAACACGAGCGATAAATACGTCCAAGCTGGATTCAAATAAACAGAGCTTTAACACAAACAGGAAAGAATTAACCTGAAAATTGCTCAGTTTGTTTCCTCTGCAGCTGCTGGAAAAGCTTCACATTCTGATTCTCCTCTAAAACTGGAACTCTTTAGAGCGGATATCAGAAAAATCTGTGAATTCAGACTGAAAATGATGCAGATTCTAGATTCCTTTCCTCACTGTTCTCATGTTTTCTTATTATTTTTGTATTAATACGCAGTACTCTGCATGGAATTCCATTCATTTCCAAGACCTTTACTGTTTTTTTTTCCCTTCATTGCTGTCTTTTCATGCAGATTCTCATCATTAAATAATTAAATAATGCTGCAGATTTTCACTGCTTTCACTGATTTTGTGAATCCAGTTTTACTCACCAACCTTGTTGGTCGCATCTGAGTCACTCAAGGAAGTGCGGAATATTTTGGATTTTTATATTTTACAGAATGTTAGATTGTTTATTTATGTCAAATTGTTGGAAAATTTTCTGCAAAGATTTATTTTTTTACACTTCTATCTATTCCTCCAATTATATCTTGAGGGTCACAGTATCTAATTTAGTTGCATGTCTCTTTATGTTTTTTTTTTTTTTTTAATTATGCAGTTTCATGAAAAATGTCTCTTTCTTTGAATATTTTCCAATAAGAAATGTCGAACAATAAGATAAAATGACAAAATATGATTTTTTGTGCATTTTCTAATGGAATTATTAATCAAATATGATTCGAAAGATGTCAGAAATTTGAAAATCTGACATTTCTGTTTTTACAGCATCTGGCTCTGAATAATTATGTAATTTTGGTGATTTTATAAATAAAAACATGTATGGGAGGTTTTATTCCTCTGGTTAGAGCTCACATGTTGAAACGTGCTAAGTAGCTTTATCAGCACATGAAAAACTGTACACAGTGGCAGTTAATTGAGTGAGTAATTTACTTTAATATCTACTCGGTTACGGAGCCTTTCTGCACCGATAAAAACCACAGTTATTATTCTGAGACTTACTGCTTCGCTTTTTGCTTTTTTTACGTATTCAGTCCCAAAATAAAGCTTTGAAAACATCCTAAAAACACCTTGAACTTGGTGTTTCTGTTGCATAATGCAGAAAAGTGCTTATTACTGTAGAAATAGTCTTGACCTCTGACCCCTGGCCTCTCCTTTTCCATTGATATGGCAGATTCCCGACATGTCTTCCGGTTTCTCGCTCTCATCTCTGATCCCTGTCACTTCCTGGAACACTGCCATACATTTCCAGGTCGGAGGTCATCACATGAATCACTAAAGCTTTTCTGATGACTGCTGCTGTCTGCTGCAAAACAGGATGGATGATCAACAGGCACCACAGAGCAGGAAACCCACACTTCACTGCCTGCACCGCCACCTACAGGCCGAACGAGGCATAACAACACCAGGATTCATTCTCAAAGCCTGGCAGGATGAGCTATTTTTGAGATATTCCACTTGTTTCAAGGAGTTTCATGGATAAGTGGGAGGATTTTCTCATGTCAGAATAACACTAAACAGGCTCCTGCTTGTTTAAAATCAAAATATTACAACAGAACCGCTTGAGCAAGCTGTTTTTTTTCTTCTTCTACACCAAGTCGAGTCCAGACATGATAAAATAATGATTAACAGATAAAAACACGAGGCTGAGTCATGGCTGAAAGTTTTTTTTTGTTCCAACTGGTTGTTAAACCTGCAGGGATGTTGTTTTTGCTCTTTTATTTATTCCTCTAATTATATCTCACTGGTCACTTGTTTTCGCTGCCATCAAAAGAAAGATGTTTTCTTTAGTCTTCCATGACACGACTGCTTTTTCTGCACAGACAATACTCGGGCCAGCGCTGAATATTTAGGTTTTGTGGTATTTAATTTATTATGAATGATAAAAATGTCTGTTTCTGCATTAAAGATTTAAAGCTGTACATGTCTCACTTAGTAAAACAGCCTCTTTACTGACTTAAGCCTTTTATTACAGTATTTTTTTTTGTGCATCTAAAAATCTGAATTAAAAGCTGGGAGAACAGTTATTTGTCTTCAACCCCAATAGAGATCTTTTCATTGAGTAGTTTAGTAGATTCATCTTTTATTTTCTTCCTTTGCTGTCCTGTAAATGACGCCTCCATACATAAATGAGTTTATATAAAGGCTGAATTGACAAAAAACCTTCACTGTATCACGTTTTTTAGTAATTTAAGGACTTTTTAGGTTGATAAGTGGCCTTTTATTCCTATTATTCCCTTATATATCATGTTTTTCCTGTAGCTGTGTATATTTTAATACATCCTCCTAATGTTTTGTTATCAATATACAGAGTATACGCAGCACAGTTTACATTTATTTTATACTCGATTTGCTTGTAAAAGTAAAATTTCCTATCAAGAATAATAATCTGTTGAACTTTCTGTCCAAATCATGCACGTAATAAAATGAAAAAGATTTAGTTTTTCATGGAATTTCGAGGTTTTAATGACCCAAGAAGGAGTTTCTAATCTGTAATCTTTTTGCAAAAACAAGACATTTTTCCACTGAAATGTTAAATTCTAGCGGAACAAACAGTTTCCCAAACTTTCATTCAGGAGTCTTTGAGAGAAATGTTTAATAATGAAACATAAATGTTTATTTCTTGTGAAATATGAATTATTTTGGATAATCCTGTATCTGTATACCTTTTAATGCATTTTATATGATTTTTGGCGACTTTTAATCCCTAATATGTACATTTTTCAGATAAAATCACTCCATAAATAACACTGTAGAGTCTCAGTGTTTCTTTATAGTCAAATAAATTAACATTTTATATTATTTTTGGAGAGTTTTAATTCCTAATATGTACATTTTTCTGGTAAAATCACTCCATAAATGACACTGTAGAGTTGTAGCCTTTATTGTAGTAAGATAAAGCAGTATTTTATCCTATTTTGTAGGGTTTTAAAAAAATACATCATAAATAACACTGTGGGGCCTCAGCATTTATTGTCTCACGTAAATCATGCATGTAGCCGATAAACAGATGTAGTTTTTCATGGAATTTGGGGGTTTTAATGACCCAAGAAGGATTTCCCTATCTGTAATTTAAAAAAACAAAAACAAAAACGAACAAAAAAACAAACAAAAAAAAAAAAGCAAAAAACCCCCCAAAAAAACAAGACAGTTTCCAACTGAAATGTTACATTTATGCAGAAGAAACAATTTCCCAAACTTCCATTCAGGGGTCTTCAGGAAAATGCTGAATAATGAAACATAAATAATGTTTATTTCTTGTGAAATCTAAATTATTTTGGATAATCCTGTATTTGTATACCTTTTAAATGCATCCTCCTGATGTACAATGTATTAAAGCATCAATAGGCATACTTTAGTGACTGAACACTGAAATTATCGCCTTTTCTGGTGAACACAATGATGTATTTCCATATGAGGCAACATAATTATTCCTTTGGAGTCTAGTTTCTGGCCACTTGCTTGATAAAAAGTCCAACATTAACTTTCCACTTTGAAAAATGTATGATTTCTGCATCTATCAGAGCTGAGACTTGGAGGCTTTTCATGCATCACTAATATAAAACTACGGATTAGTGGAGTTTTAGGTGGCAACGACAATAAAAACTTGACTAAAGTGCACTCGAGAGTGAACGTTGTTAAATGTGACTGTGATGTTCCAGACGAGGACAGAGTTCAAGGTGGATTGTTTGAAAGTGGGTCAAAGTGCTCAGATGACGCCTCCCGGCTAATAACTGCTGAGAAATTACTCACTTACAAGTTACTCATTACAGTAACCGGAGAGGACGTCATCGCCTCCAGCCTCTCGAACACTTAAAGTGGACACGGAGGAAGCATGAAATGAGCCATTATTGGTGGAGGAAGTGTGAAACGAGCCATTATTGGCGTATAATCAGTCTAAATATAGCAGCAAATGCTCTGCTGGGTGTAAAGTTACCTGCTCTGGTGGTTTTTCTGATGCCGCTACGTGACCAAGCATCAGGCCAAGTTCTACACTGGAGATCAAAACTAGAGAACAACCTACAATTTAATAAATGTCAAGGCATCATAGTCATAATTGCAAATATCCAAACAGGAGTGTAAAGAGCATTTTTTTAGCATATTTCAAACTAAAACAAGATATTAGAAAAAGAACACTGATCAAAATTAGAGAACACTTTCAGTTATTGGTGTTAATCTGGCATCTGCGGGTAATTTCCGTAATTATCTGACAAACCCTATTTACCTATCAGCCTAACACTCTAGTTTTCACCGACTCTGCGAGGTGGTTAGTGGTTCTAAAGTGACTGAAACCCTCTGGCAGCAGGTTGTCCAGGTGAAGACCAAAGGGATGACCCTATCAGCCATAGTCAAGAGAAGCTGGTCGTTCCACATCTGTGATTTCTAGAATATTGCATCTTTACAACGTCACAAACTCATTCAAGTCCCCCAAGAAGGCTGGTCGTCCACGAAAGACAAATGCAAGAGAGGACAGGATAATGCAGAAGATCTCAATACACAATCGGTTCAACACTGCGGCTGGAATTGCTGCCAGTTCAGCGCTGAACAGGAAAAGTATCTGTCTTGTCATCCAGAGTCTGGACGTTTAATAGCATTTGGACTGAAAGCCCACCCTGTAGTGACCAAACCTCTCAGTAGCAGAAAGAATCAAAAGGTTAGACTAACCTTTGCTGAGAAGACATTGTGTGGACAGAGAACTGTCTCTCTGGTGTCATGGTTTGGGGAATGTTTGGCCTGTTATACAGCTACATGGCAGAATGAATCCAAGTGTTTATCAGAACCTTTTTTGACAACACGTGGTTTCTTCCCTGTGTTCATCACCCAATCAGCCAGCTATTTTCATGCAGAACAATGACAGCCGTCACACAGCAAAATGGGTAAAACAGTTCCTTGAAAACATTGAAATAATGAAATGGTCAGCCCAGAGTCCTGATCTAAATCCAATAGAGAACATCTGGAAAATCCTTGGTGACAAAGCTATGGCCAAGAAACCCACTACAGTCACCGAACTGTGGATAAGCCTGGAAGAAGAGTGGTGAGAGACTAGTGATGTCCTGTAGCCGCAGATGTGCTGAAGTCATTCAAAGCAATACCCTGTACACTTCCATCTAACTGATTGCTGTAACCTTCAGAAAATTTAGTTGTAATCTTTCTCCATGCTATAGTCATTGTTGCTCTCTAATTCCAATCATTGTGTTTTCCACAAATAAAGTTGTTTTGTTGAAGTGCCTTGCTTATTTTGTAAAATGCTGTTCTAGTAGCATATATAGTCACAACTAAAAATCATTCAACTGTTGAGCAATGAAGATTACATTAATTTTGCAAAAATCAAGTGTCCATAAATTGTTCTCTGATTTTGATCTCCAGTGTACATGCATGATCGAGCACAAAATAAAGCACTTAGTGACTAACACCTCAAAACTTTTGTTTACTGTCTTGCTCCATTACCTGTGTTTGTCTTTGTGCAGACAGACATGGAAAAGGTCGCAGAGGACGTCTTTATCAGAGCTTTAAGAGGCTCTGAGATAAGAAGTCGTTGGCTTCTATACAGACAGATAACACGTCAAACCGTGAAACAGATCCAGCTAGCTGCAGGATGAGATCATGTCTGATTCAGTTTTATTCAAGGAGTAATGCAGAATTTGTTTAGTTTCTGGTGTCTGAAGTGGTTAAAGGTGGTAGTTTAGTATAACTGTAATCCATTTACATAATGCCGTTAGTATAAAGTACATGATGATGGATTACATTTTTAAATCTTACATGCTAAATGCTAATTAGCATTTCGCTAGCTGGGTGCTTTAATATCGTTTTCAGTACTTTTTACAGGTTTCTGAGTGTCAAAATGTTAAGTTTTTTTTGCTTTTTTTTTTTTTTTAAAGCTTATCAACTTAAAAAGACAAAAATAAATGTTTAGGCAAGGAGCAGTGACTACAAAAGGTAAATAAATAAAAATTAAGATGAATAAAAACAAAGCTTGATCATAGAGGATCCAGGGAATCCCTAGATTTGTTGTACTTTCATGCACATTTTAAATTAGTTGGTTAATCTTAATGATAATAACAATGTGGAGTCTCAGCTATATTATTATATTAGTAAGGTTATTCTATATAATAAATTACACTGTAGGGTCTCAGCCTATAATATAGTCAGGGAAAGTAGTATTTTATATTATTTTTAGGAGTTTAATCAATAATATGCAAATTAGTCAGGTGAATTACACCAGAAGTAACACTGTAGGGACTTTATTATAGTCAGAAAAAGTTGTATTTTACATTATTTTGTTGGGCTTAAATCCTTATTATGTACATTATTCAGGCAAAATCACAGCAAGAATAACACTGTAGGGTCTCAACATTTATTTTGGTCAGATAAAGTCCTATTTTATATCATTTTGTAGGGTTATAATCTAAATTTCTCCAGTAAAATCACACCATAAATAACACTATAGGGTGTCAACCTTTATTATAGTCAGAAAGAGTAGTATTTTATATTATTTCGTCAGCTTTTAATCTATAAATTGAAAATTATTCAGGTAAAATCACAGCATAACTAACACTGTATGGTCTCAGCCATTATTATAACGGTAGTACTACATGTTATTTTGGAAGGTTTTTATTTCTAATATGTAAATTTCTCAGGTAAAACTACACTGCTCCATGGTCTCAACATTTATTATAGTCAGATAAATTTCTATTTTATGTTATTAAGCAGAGTTTTAATTCCGAATATGTAAATTATTCAGATAAAGTCACAGATAATATTGTAGGGTCTCACATTTTTTTATAGTCAGAAAAAGTTGTATTTTATATTATTTTGTAAGGTTTTAATCTAAATTTCACAGGTAAAAATCACACCTTAAATCAGACATGTGGGGTCCTACCCTTTATTATAGTCAGAAAAAGTAGCATTTTAGATAATTTTTGTAGGTTTTTAATTTATAATATGTAAATTATTCAGGTAAAGTCCCACCCTAAATAACACCATGGGGCCTTAGCTGCAATATTTACACTGGTTAGGAAACTTTATTAATGGCAATCATAAATCTTTTTATTGAAGATCACACGTTATGTCTATTTATTATACTGCAGAATTTTAAAAAAGTTAATTAATGACTATATTACATGCTTAGAATATTATCTATTTGTTTGAATTAGTTTTTATTGTCTATAATTTGACATTTATCGTAATGTAAAGCATTTTGTAACTCTGAAAAATGTAAATAAAGTTATAATTATTGTTATTATTACAGAAATTGCCATTTAAAGTCACCAAACATCATGTTAAAAGCTTCTCCGTCATCCTCCGGAGGATTTAAGAATTCAGAGGAGGAAATGCCGAAGCCGACATAGGAAACCAGATCCCTGAGGGGACATTGATAACGAGTCTCTCTTTTCTGTCTCGGTCTGTCTTCTCTAAACAGGACGTTCACATCCACACCCATCATCAGGACCATCAGCAACATCACCGTCGGACAGCTTCCACCTCAGAAAACATCCTCCTAAAGCCTGCTCTGACCACTTCCTGCTGAAATCTGACCTCAGCATCTCCTTACATAACACCGTTTGAGAGGTCTCAGTGTGTAGCTAAATGCTAACGCTAGCATGCTAGGAGGCTCATAGTAACGATTGTCGCTTAGCCCGTTAGCTGTTAGCATGCCATTTGCTAATTCACACTAATCACATGTCAAAATGAAGCTAATTTTATTATTCATTTATTTATCAGTTTTGCAGGAGTTTTTTGCAAGTTTAATTTGTGCCTGAAAAGTAATTGCCCCCTTAGCTACCAATCTACCAAATGACCAAATTCATTCATCGGCTGGGTTCAGTTTCCCCATCCACACTCACATATGAGAGTGTGGACCACAGTGAGAGACATTATCCACAAATGGAAAACATGGAACAGTGGAGAACCTTCCCAGGAGCGGACCAACCACCAACATTTCTCCAAGAGCATCAACATCTAATCCAGGAGGTCACAAAAGAATCCAGACAAACATCTAAAGATCTGCAAACCTCACTGGCCTCAGTTAAGGTCCGTCTATATGATTCCACAATAAGGAAGTCTCTAGGAGGAAATGGATCCATGGGAGAATTGGAAGGATCAAACCACTACTGACCAAAAAGAACATAAAGGTTCATCTGGTATTTACAAAAAATATATATCTGGATGAGCTCCAAGACTTTAGGATAACATCCTGTGGACTGATGAGTCAAAGGTGGAACTTTCTAGAAGACATGGGTCCGTTCCATCTGGTATGAAGCTAATACTGCATTCCACAAGAAGAACATGATACCAGCAGTGAAACATGGTGGTGGTAGTGTGATGGTTGGAGGACCTGGACGACTTGTCATCACTGATGGAGCCATGAATTCTGCTCTCTATCAGAAAATCCTCCTGGAGAACATCCACCATCAGTTCATGACCTAAAGCTCAACACTAATGGTTTATGCAGCAAGACAAAGACCCAAAGACCACAAGCAAATCCACCTCTGAGTGGCTCAGAAAGAACCAAATGAAAGGTACTTTAATTGAAATGTGTTTTACATGGATTTCTATTCTCTATATTCTTTATTTTTTTGTTAGACGTCTTCCAATGATAATGTTGAAAATATTTTCACACCTTGGTGTATTAAAATCCACATTTTTTACTCAAATATATCCAAGTTTGTCACTTTAATCCAATAATTTCCATGTTTATGACACCTTCGTATGTAAATATCCAAGTTTTTGACACTTTTGTTGGCAACTATTCAAGTTACTGTCACTTTTGTGCATTAATATCCATATTTTCGACATTTTACCGAATAATATCCATGTTTTGACACTTTTGTATGTAAATATATAAGTAATCAATGCACAAAAGTGTGAATATCTATATTTTCCACATATCACAACAGTAGATCTATAAAACTCATATGACCTTTGTTTATGTGTTAAATTACAAGAAATCTCTGGTCTGACTGTTCATGAGGTGGACAGAAGGAATCTTGTGTCTGAACCAACCAAAAACCTTTAAGCAACTGATATTTTGACTTTTTGGGAGAATAAAAACAATCAACAATGACATTGTATCATCGTATAATGTTGATATGGGACATGTAAGTCTAATAGCTGGCCTCCTTTTAGCTCCAATTTTGGACTCCATCGCCTCCTGAGGTATATATTGCTTTTTTGTTTGCTACATGTCAGCAGCTAGCTGCTAACTAGCAAATAGTTCATTTATTTACTTGCTTTAATCAGAAATGAGGTCCTAAAAGTGGAGTTACTGACTGAACCAAGCCAAAAAAAAAAAAAAAAAATCTAAAATAGGATAAAAGTCTGGACAGATTATGGCGCAGCTGGTTTTCAGATCCAAAATTCACAGTTTTTTTAAAAATATGCAAAAAATTATCTTGAATACATCCCAGTTATCAAGCAATGTTCCATCTATAGCACTATATGACTGGTTACAAGCAATAACCTGCTCTCTTTAAATTGAACGTAGGTTAAAAAAAAAAAAAAAACACCCCAAAGAATTAGTTGTTGTTAGTTGTGTGGATCCCAAACTCCAAATAACACCGTTAACATTTCACAATAATCTGATTTATTGTTGATTTTTTAAAAAACACTGATAGTGACGCAGCTTTGAGTGACACTTTCTGGTGCCAACTCGATAGATGTTTGTAGAAAAGCAATCTGAACTCTCCAGAATGACTTCTTATCTTTGGCCCCAAACACCTGAACTCATCCAGTGATGAACAAGAAGAAGAAAAATCAGAAAATGAAGCATTTTTGCACAGCAGCAGTTGTTTTCTTTGCATGGTAACGAAGTCAAAACTCCCCTGATTTAGCCTCAGACTACATGTGAGGATCAGGACCATGAAATCTCTCAACTTCTTTCCAGAAATGCATTTTTCCACACATTGGCTCAAAAAAACGAAGAAAACTGTAGTCAAGTGTTCAACAAACTCAAAATCAGGGTGCAAAAAAGTTTTTCTGCAGCCTTGCAGTTGCTACAGATAGACTAAAAATCTCACATTAAACGAGGATTTGCTAGGCTTTTGCAGACAGTGTTGAAATTTTCCAGGAGATCTGATGCAACCACCATCTGCTCTACGGCATGCGTTTGCTGTAGCATGTGAACACAGACAAGTTTTATTTCAGTCAGAAGGAATTTACTCCCGATGAAAGCTCACATGAAGCGTTCACTTCTACCCACTTTGCTCAGCTTCTTTTATTTATCATAACAGTGACAGAAATCGTGGAAAAGACAGGAAAAAGATTATTCTGGATTTTCTGCACATTAAAAGACATCCAGACATGACTAAAACAAAAAATATTTCAACACAAAGGAGGTGACACAAATTACAGCCACTAAAGTAGGTAGAATATCAATTTATTCTGTAAATTCTGAAGATTCTGCTCTTTAAAAACCCTGTGCAATATTTACTGTATTACATACAAAAGAATATATACAATAACAGTACTCTATCAGTATTTCTATTCATCAAAAAAATCTGTGCCATACCACTGATATGTGCTACTATTACTGTTATAGTAGTTATTTTTTAGATTACTAGTACTTATACATACATTCTAATTCATTTTAATTTTTTTAAACTACATTACTTAAATTTTTGCACTCTTTTTGCTGCTGCAACATTGCAAATTTACCCACTGTGGGACTAATAAAAGGTTTTCTTATCTCTAAAAATAATGCTACAAACCATAGTGGTTGTAACCAAGACAACTGAAAACGCTTTAATAGTTCAGCTGAAGACAGACAGAGTAGAGTGTAGACATGCAAGTTTCTAAATTCTTGGCTACTGGAAAGAATATATTTAAACCCGCAGCAAGTTTGAAAAGCATCATATCTTTCTTTTCTAAGCTTCAAATTGTGATATTTCATTGAAGTCTCTTCATTCTACATGTCTCATTTAACAATTTGACAAAAAATAAACAGTTTGCAGCAGATTCTATTAAAAAAAAAGTCTGTGCAACAGAGACACCATTACACGATAAATATTCAGTGAATATTCAACTGAACTGTCGGCTGTGTATACGCTGAGTATGAAAGCTAATTAGAGAGCCTTAGAAGAAAACTAAACCTACTGGATCAATAGAATAAATGCAACATGGCTCAGAAACAGTAAACAGATGAGCAAGTTGTTGGAAGATACAGTCAGCATGGTGAAACACCTTTCTAAGAGTGGAAATGTCTGAAGAGGCTGGAAATAGTTAAATATCTGTAGTATGTGGAGACAAAACCACCAGAAAAAGACACAAAATTACATAAATGAGACATACAGTGACTAAAATGAGACAAAAAAAACAACACAAATGAGACACAAAACACCAAAAGCATGACAGAAAATGACAAACTAGACAGGAAAACATTCAAATAAGGCGCAAAACGACAGGAATTAGACAAAAAAAATTGACAGAAACAAGACCCAGAATGCCAGAAAACAAGATGGCACAACACAAATGTGACACAAAACAGCAAGAATAGAGAAGAAAAGGGCAGGAGGAAAATCAAACCTACTGGATAAATAAAATAAATGCAGCATGGCTAAGAAACAGTAAACAGAGGAGCAAGTTGTTGGAAGATTCATTCAGCATGGTGAAACACCTTTCAGCATCTGATCAGAAGAGTGGAGAGAAAAAGTGTGTAGAGGCTGGAAACAGTTTAATATCTGTAGTATGTGGAGATAACACGACCATAAAAAGACAAACCTACATAAATGCGACACAAAATGACAAAAATTTTACAAAAAAATTACACAGAACAGCAAAACATAAGATAAAGTGACTGAAGCGAGACCCAAAACAAATTACAAAAGACACAAGCTGATCTCAAAATGACAAAAATGAGACCCAGAATGCCAGAAAACAAGACGACACAACACAAATATGACACGAAACATCATCCGATTCCAGCTTCCTAAATGTAAATAACTAAATAATTAATACATTTTTTCCTCTACTATGACAGTAAACTGAATATCTTTGAATAAAACGGACATTTGTCCTCATATTTCATTAGTTTCCTAAATTTTAGAGACCAAATGACTAATATTGAGGGAAAAAAATATTATTCATTTTAGTGTTTAATAGTTGTTTTAGCACTTTGGGCTGCATTGTTTGTATGAAAGGTGCAACATAAATAAAAAAAATTATCTAAAGCTATGGAATCAAAGCTTCAGGTAACTTCAGGTGAGCTCTTGTTACTAAGAATAGGAAAAAAGAATTCAAACTGTGCAGCTGATGTGTTGAAGTGACTAGTTTTCATGTCATGTGCTTTAAATAAAAGCCTCTGACGATCTCCTGTCTCTCCTATTCTACACGGAGTCGTCGATAGCAACATTCAGAAGGTGACGGAAGCGTCATGGCGATGAGTTCTGACCCAGCAGCTCCGGCTCCATCATCTGTCTCGGGATGAAAGCCTCGCTGGGATGTGGCGGTGTTTGGGGACGGGCGTGATCCTCCGTAGGGAATTCGGAGGAAATGTGCAAAATGCCCAGCAAGGCTATGGAGCTTCCTGTAACCTCTGAGGTGACACAAACCATCGGTTCACTCTCTTCTTCTCTCAAACTGGTTTATCTGCCTCAAATGTAATCAGAAAAAGCAAAAAACTGGAGCGAACTTTATCCTCTTTTCCTGAATAAACTCCTGGAAAGCTGCGCTCTCATCACTCCTGCTGCTTGTGTAACAACATTAACTCATGTTAAGAAGCGGACTTACAAACAGATAACATTAACTTGGAGACCTCACCAAATCTGCTTAACACCAGGAAAAGAGGATTTACATGCATGTCGTCATACAGCGGCTCAAAACTGCTCTAAAGTATGTTTTTAAGTCATTACAGCATCATTAAGGAAGATGACAACCATCAGCCTGTTGTTTTATAGTCAGTAACTGTTGGATAATTGTTGGTTTTGGTCCTTGCAGAGGATTTGTTGATTGTTTAGAGAGTTTTTTTTCCAATATGAGGGTCATTCCAGAATTGGAGGACAGGTGGAAAAGGAGTTTTATTAGAGTTTGAGATTAAGACTGTGCTAAATGGGAAAAGTTCCTGCAGATAAAAGAATAAAGGAAATACTTTGCCTGTGTTTTAATTTAAATGGATCTTACATGGATTTCTATTCTCTATATTGCTTATTTTTTGGGGTTTTTTTGTAAGATTTCTTCCAAGAAAATCCCAACAGCAGAACTATACAACCTCATATTATATGTGTTTATGTGTAAGATTCCAAGAAATCTCTGGTCTGACTGTTCATGAGGTGAACAGATGGAATCTTGTGCCTGAACCAACCTGAAACCTTAAAGCAACTGATGTTTTGACTTTTTGGGAGCAGAAAAACAATCAACAATAAAGTTATATCAGCTTATAACATGGACATGGGACATGTAAGTCTAATAGTTGCCCTCCTATTAGCTCCAGTTTTGGTCTCCACCACATCCTGGGGCAAATATCGGCTTTTTTGTTCGCTAAACGTTTAGCAGCTAGTTGCCAACTAGCAAATGGATCGTTCCAGAATTGGAGTACATTTTATGGCACACCAATCAAATTTCAAATAGTCCATGTACAAAGTACTAAAACATGCAGTTGTTGTGTGAATGAACTTGTCCTGAGACCAAATCTAAAAAAAAATAAAAAATTTTAAAAAGTAGGAGAAAAGAATGTTTGAAAATATTTTTAGAAAAATACCAAATAAGTCTGGAGTTCTCCCTAAAATGCAATTTTCCTCTTGTCCCACCCCACTGATGACCAAATTGAATCTCAAATAAAACAGTTAAAATGAAAAAGCTAATGATAGCATGGATTAGCAACCCTGTTACTGTGACTAGACTAGGGTTAGCAAACAACAAATAAAACACAGAATAAAAATGATACCATTGATGTGTAAACTGAGCCAATCAAGACTGTTAGTTTATTTCCTATTATTGATGAATATGGAGCAAAAATTGTAAAAGGTTTATTTTTCAAAAATTTTGAAGCCCAAATGTCCTCCAATTCTAGAATGACCCATAAAGAGGTTTGAAAATCCAATCTACACGTCTGACATTTAGTGCAAATACTGGCTGAAATCAAAATGTGACAATCAAAAGACAACCAAAAAAGCACAGCTATACTATTAAACAAATATTAAAGAAGGCACTAGATGACTGTGCAAAGTCCCAGATGAAGGATATTTGGTGCCAATTTGAATTCTTCCTGCTCTATCTGTTCATGGCATTTACATCACTGCGGTTCCACCTTAAAAATAATAGTGTACGTTTACTGCAGAACCGTAAATCAGCTAGAGGTTCAGTGTTTTACTTCATGTGTCTGTTTTAGGGGAGATTTTCCTTCATTCTCACCTTCATAACTCATCTTTGGAAGATTTGTAACTGAGGTTTTCACTGCAGGAACCTTGACTTGTACGTTGGTTTCCATCGATGGAGCCCAAACACAGTGGGAAGCTGCAAATTCTCCACAAACCCTGTGTTGTGTCCACACACCTTAGGAATCATCACTAACGACAATGCTGCAGCCAAAATCAGAGTGTTTCAGAAACAGCCTGTGTGCTTTTCTGCGTTTGATTCAAGGGTCAGAGCGACTGATTGTCCAGCAGACCGACACAAAGCTACTGCAGCATGAACAGAACCGTATGTGCATCTGCTGTCTGCTTTCAAAGTCTGTATCGGTCATGCAGAAACCATGAACTGGCCTGAAGGCACCTGAAACGCTACAGAAAAGACTGCTTATTCTGCAGTAGAAACTAAATAAAAAATATCCATTTAGAAACTAAGACAGAAAAACACGGTGGCTGTGAAAACCTGCTAATATTTAAACCTGCTGTATCATTAGCTGCTGTTACTGGCTAAAAAAAATACAACAAACAGATAGAACAGCACCAAAAACTGCACATAGATCCACCTTATACAATTAAATTACATGACGTGCACATCTGCTGTTATTTTACCGATGACCTCCAGTACTCAGGTCATATTATCTGTAGCTACATTAGCATTGATTGTTCATTTTTGCCTGTTCTCCTGCAAAAACGCAGCACTTAATGGAAATGTGCTGATATCAATTCATGAAGACATATTTTAGTCAGGTTTTGCTTTTTTTTTTAAAATAAAAATGACATCCAGGAACAGTTTGGATGCAGAAATGCACAATTTTTCTTACTCAGGTGTCAAGTACAGACATTAGATTGATTTAAACAATGCACTTAAAGTGTGCAGCTTGTCAAAGTTTCAGTTTAGGACTCTGAATTGGCACATATTCAATACAAGAAAAGCACTCAAAGAGCACAGTACTCCGCCAAGGCAGCTCAGTCATACGATTTCCGACGGATGAAATCTTGAAAAAAATTGTCAGAAATCACGACGACATAGAATGTGGCCATTTAATATAGATGTACCCACAAACAAAATGATCTTACGCTGAGAACAGGCATGTGTTATGCATGTTATGTATGGATACTGAATCACGTGACCTAAATATGTAGCGGGCGGCGGGAATTGATGACACCCCCACAATTTAGTCAATTGTTCCTTATATCATTTCCGACGGTCCGCAACGGTGGATCTGCAGTAGGATCACAACCATGTGATCGTCAGCAGGCAGCTGACGTAATGTTTACTTGTTGTCATAGTTACAGTGACATCGTGCTGCTATCTCGCAATGACATAGAAATCTTTAACAAATCTATGGATCCAGACTACAAGTGACATCACTGCCAAAATCTAATCGCTTGGTCCTTGTGTCATTTCTGACCTTCCCTGAAAATTTCATCCAAATCTGTTAGTCTGTTTTTGAGTAATGTTGCTGACAGAGAGGCAAACAGAACGTCTCCGCTATTCCTTGGCAAAGTAATTTAATGACATTAATGACCAAATACACCTTTATTTGCAGAGTTCCTGGGTCTAAACTGTTGTAACTGCTGTTTTCAGGTCAACAACAAGAGCAAACAACACATTTCTCAGAGTCACATTCAAACATCAAATGTTCCTTTAATGTGTCTTTTTCTAGCATTTCATGCACCGTCTTCCTTCACATTCTTGCATTCAAACTGACACCGAACCTCCCTCAGCAGCTTCTATTAATCAGCTGCAGGTTGACCAACTTTAGGACCTCTTGAGGACCTCAGCATCGCCACTCTGCTGGTGAAGCTTCAGACTGAACCTCCACACTGACTGTAAGTCTGTCAGAGAGTGTGAGCCGAGCTGCAGAGCGATCCTCCAGCCTCATGGGTCCGTAAATCAGCCAGACCAGCAGAACATCCATCATGAAGTCTAAACAAGGAGAGCTGCCAGCACAGAATGATGGATCCATGCAGACAGTGAAAAGTTGTCTCTGATGACTGGGATTCTGACTGGTTTCACGCTATATTTAAACAAAGATGGTGGAAAAAAGGCAAAGGTGGAAAAATCCTGGTGCATGTTTCCACTGTTTTCTTTAGTGCTCCTCACCTCAGATTTACACAGAGACAAAACTGGGAGGGTTAAGAAGTGGGAATCCTGTGGGTTTCCTGTCATAACTCAGAGCAGGTCTTCTCAGGACAGTGGTTAGCTGCTCACGCACACAGAAACCACACCTCTAAAGATGTGGTTTTGTTGCCAAGTTTAACAGAGCGACACAGATGTTATCCAGCATTTCTGCAGAACAGAATGATCTCTGAGCTACTGATTAACAAGCTACTGCTCTTATCTCTCAACTTTCACTTTTACACTCAAGTCGGGTGTCTTTCTGATGCCACAAATCCACGGAGAGGTCGGGACGGCCTGGTTCAGAGCCTGTTTTCTAACATTTCCTGTTAACAAGTCAATCAGTCAGTCCCCAAAGAGATCAAAATTCCTCTGCAAAGAACCGCAAAGGTGCAACAGAGGGGTAAAAAACTACAAAGTAAAACAAAAAGACCAGGAAGAAGGAAGAAGAGATGCAGATAAACAGAAGCAGATATAAAATGACTACATAAACACAAAAAACTGGAAAGAGACAAAGTGCAAACAAGCAGGTGCAAAACCAGAAAAAACAACAGCAAAAACACACTATGAGACCACAACAAGATGCAAAACAACCATAAAGACATACAAACCAATGAAAACGAGGCAAAATAAACAGAAATAGATGTGAAATGACTGCAAAGACTCACAGAAGCACCAGAAAGACAAGACAAATCAAGCAGGAGATAGAGCCACCGATAAAGTAACGCAAAAATGAACACAAAAAGACACGAGAGCAACAAACAGGCACACAAAATTACCACAAAGAGATATACAACAATAAAAACAGATGCAAAATGCACACAACTTGAAGAAGAGATGCACAAAAAGACCAGAAAGATACACAAAATGACCGCAAAAATGTAAATCTAATGAAAAAAAGTCATGCTAAATCAACACGACACAAAAGTAACAATGCTGGATGCAAAATGCCTGCAAAGAGATGCAAAACAACCACAAGACATACAAACCAAAGAAAAAGGGATGAAAAATAAACAGAACTGCAAAGACGTTTCACAATGCGTCTTCTTTGTATTCACAATACCAGAAAGAGACACAAAGTGTACACAAACAGATAGTAAACCTTTAAAATACACACAAAACAACAGCAGAGACACACAAAAAGACCAAAAAGAGATGCAAATCAACAAGAAACGCAGAAAAAGTAAGGCAAATATGTATACAAAAAGAGGCACAACAACAGCAAAGAGGCATCAAAAACACACAAAGCAACCAGAAAGAACAATGAATAAAAAATAATGAAAAAGAGAAGCAAAATTAACACAAATAGATGTTAAACAACTGCAGACACACAACCAGAAAAGAAAGATACAAAATTAAAAAAGAGATGCAATATGCACAGAAATAAACATCAAATTACTTCAAAAATGCACAAAAAAGCCCAGACAGATGCAAACTGATGAAAAGGGTAATAAAATACAAGCAGTGTAAAGAAATGTCAAAGTAACACAAATGGAAAATTTCAGCAAAGAGACTCAAACTAATGAAAAAGATGCAAAATTTAACACAAATCCAGTCCAAACTGAGATAAAAACCACTGCTATGATGCACAAAACGACAGTAAGGAGACAGAGATGCATAACGGCTGCAAAGAGACACAAGACAACCACAAAGACACAAAAACAACCACAAATGTAATCAAGTATTACACAAAAGAGCCACTGCGAGATGGAAAATTCCTGCAGAGACTTAATCTAATAAATAAAGATGAAAAATTAACACAAATCCAGTACAAAATGAGACAAAACCACTGCTAAGATGCACAAAACAAGAGTAAGAAGACACAGAAGGCACATTACTAGATGCAAAACAGCTGCAAAGACACAAAAAAACAACCAGAAACGTGATCAAAAATTACACAAAACAGCCACTACTAGTTGCAAAACTCCTGCAGAGACTTAAAAGAACTATAGAGACTCAAACTAATGAATAAAGATAAAAAAAAATTCAACACAAATCCAGTCCAAACTGAGTTAAAACCACAGCTATGATGCACAAAAAACAGTAAGGAGATACAAAAGACACATTACTAGACATAAAACAGCTGCAAAGAGAAATAAAACCACCACAAAGACACAAAAAACAACCAGAAATGTGATAAAACCACTGCTAAAATGCACAGAATTAATGTAGGGAGACATAAAAGGAACATTACTAGATGCAAAACAACCAAAAATGAATAATAATGAACCCAAAACTGCTGCAAAACTCACTAAAAGACCTGAAAGATGAACCAAGTCTGAAGTTGGTGACAAACTGCTCAGTAAACAGGCTGAAAGTCATAATACTAGAAAAAAAAAATCTAGAACGTCTCTCACAAGATGCAGAAATCAGTAAAAACAGTTGAAACAGTGAAGAAAATAGAGTTTATTGTAACAACAAAACACAATATCTGCATCAAAACCAAACCAGAAAACTATTAATTCAACTAATTATCAACGCTGCAACGCTCATTGTCCCTGAACTGTTTATGCAACAGAACAGACCATTGAACATGTTGATTATATAATTCTGATGAGAGATTACAGAGGAACCCTGGAGGTTCTGGCATCAAAACTAAAATGACTTTTTCTGTTTCTGTCAGTCAACTGGAGGAAATTACTGCAAACTGGGTGAATAAAATGCAAAATAGTGCAAATACAGAACCGAATAAGAGCAGAAATAAACCTCCTTCTTCTCTAAATATGACAGAAAAGCTGGTTTTTAATCTCTATTTTTAATTCTAGCTTAAATTAAAACATTTTATCTCACTTTTAACACTCACCGCTGCACAAGAATTGATGATGAATCCCACAAATTAACTCTAATCTGCAGTAAAGTCTGAAATTCCTTCGGTTTGTCAACATGTTTGGTTTTTTTTTCTGTTTCACTTAGTATTTTTATGTCTCTACTCCAAACACTTTCCCCTGACACCTGTTTTAGTTCGTCTAAAGTTAAATTTTCTTTAAATCATAGTTGAATTGCCTCAAATTGTCTCATTAGGAGCATCTTTGGTCATTTCTACAGCTTTTTTGTCACAAATTTGGAAGCATCAACTGATTCAGATCAAATATTTGAACCTGAATTTAAGATTTTGATAATATTTTTTTTTTTTTTTTTTTTTAATAATCACATTTGCCAAAGAACAGGTTTATATCCTCAGGTAAGTCTTTTATTTTAGTTTATGAGGTAATAAAATTGTCAGAATCAGATATTTTTCTTTTAAATCACTCATTTTTATCATCTTGCTATTATATACTTTTTGTTTTTATTGTTAACAATATTTTTTGCTTTTATTGTCTGACTTTTAATTAACATTATCAACATTGTGCACTTTGTTCTGTATTATTGTATTCTTGTTTTAACTCTATCTTCATTCTATTCAAATTTTTTGTTCACTTCATGAACTCTTGTTTTTAAAAGTGCTAATAAATACAATTATTTTTAAAATTATTATCAGTAATAACAGCAAAAATCACATGACCAACTAAATTTTCGCTCGTTTTATCTTTTTCATCCTCGAAAGTTCCTCATTAATTATTATTAAATTAATAAAATGTATTAAATATTATTTATATATTGTAAGCACATAAATAAAATACAATTAGAAATGAAAATATTTATAAAGCAAGTTATAATAGTAACGTGTCTGTGTGTCTGTCTGTGTGTAATATTATTTTATTATTATTATTATTATTATTATTATTATTATTATTATTATTATTATAACTTGCTTTATATTTTTTTGCATTTTATTTATTTATTTATATTAAAGTTCCTCTTATAGTTGATTCATATCATCTTAATTCTTTGTTTTGTTATGTTTATATTTATTATATAATAAATATTTATATATTGTGACACAAATAAAATTAGCAATAAAAATATTTATAAAGAAAGTTATATTATTATTACTACTAATACTTGCTTTATTAATATTTTATTGCAAATTTTATTTTATTTATGTGCCCGCATCTTCTGCTTTTTGTTGTTTTGCATCTTTGCTCTGCTGTATTGCAAATGTGGCAAGAATCTCTACATAATTCTGGATTGAAATAAATTCATTAACTGATACACAGTCAAAGTCACACAATCAAAATAATATTGAGGTATATACATTTTCTCCAACACGTTTTCTGCAAAAAAAAAAAAAACAACAACAAAAGTTTGCTTATGTTTATGCATAATCTTTGTCTTAAGGATAATTTCTATTCATATATTTTTACTATTGTCAATACATCCTAATATATCTGATTTAATAGAGCCACGGGGCTCAACTTAAGTCTAAAACCTAGTAATAACTGTAAATCCACACTCATAATTAAACTTACTGTGAACAAGGATTAACTGCAGTCAGAAAATGTGTATTAATCTGCAGCTGGAAATATTCCATGACAAATGCACTATTTATCCTGTTGGCTGACAATTACAATTTCCAGCTGTTTAGAATTACTGAAGAAAATATTTACCACCTGTTGTTCAGTGTTAGTCGGAAGGAATCGACTTGAAGCTGAGAGGAGGTCAGTAGTGATGGAATTTGATTTTTTAAAAAAAACATAAACGGACACACATGGATGTAAAAATTGCACAAAAAGTGCGAAAAACTCACAGAAATACAAAAATCCTCCTTGTTATGAATCCAATCTGCAGATTTGCATCAAATAGAAACAGAAAAACTGCAAAAACACACAGTGATGGTTTAAAACCTACTTTTCTGAGCTTCTGGAGGAAAAAATAAACTCCCAATCATCTAACTGCTTCTCTATATAAAGAGTCCTACCTTAGCAAGACCAGCTTTCATTCTGTTCGGGTACAAGGAGGTCAAATCTGAGGTTTTCCTGCTCATCTTGTGCTAAACACACCTGGAAACCGGGTCTATTTTTCTACCTGAGACCTGAAGACACCTGAGAAGGACCGGAGGCGACACTGGAGACGAGGAGGTTTGGTGGGATGTGACCCTGATCCAGCAGAGGCGCCGGGTTTCCACCCTCATCATCCTCACTTCCTGTCCTCTCATTACATGTGGTTTCATTATTATTATTAACACAAACGCATGCTTCATACAAAAATTTCACCAAAAATAAGTCACTGATTCCAAATCAGGTTAATAAATATGAAAAAAATTATTCTTTTCTGATGACACTTTATCCATTAACTTTAGTAAAAAATAAAGCAAACAGGCAGAAAAGAGAAGAAACAAAGCAGTAGAAGCTTTGAATCTAATAAAAAAAGAATGTTTCTTAACTTAAAAAGCGCTTTAATTGTGTTCACCACAAATGAACCATGAAAATTCATCAGCTGATCACCTACAAGACAATTCTTGCGAGTTCTCTAAAATTTTAGTTTTAAATATGCATAATTGCCTTAATTTGCAATGATTCCCACAACAGAAATCTGAACATTTGATAAAGTCAGCCGTCATTTAGTTGATATAGTTTTTGTTGTTCCTTAAATCAGAAAAAATATTTTATTTTTGCTGTTTTTAAGAATAAAATGTCTTTTTCCCCTTATCTTTAGTCTTTATTTTTACTTTTTTTGTCTTTTTACATTGAGGTTTCATTATTATTATGAACACAAATGCATGCTTCATACAAACATTTCAGCAAAAAACAAGCCACTGATCCCAAAGCAAGTTAATAAATATGAAAAAAAAATTCCTTTGTAATGACACTTGGGATAAAACCATGGCTATGATGCACAAAATGACAGTAAGGAGGCCTAAAAGAAACATTGTTAGATGCATAACGGCTGCAAAGAGACACAAAACAACCATAAACATAATCAAATATTGGACAAAAGAGCCTCTGCTATTTGCAAAATTTCTGCAAAGAGTCTCAAACTAATATCTAAGATCCAAAATTACGAAAAAAAAACTGCCATAATTGAGACTCAAACTAACAAATAAAGATGCAAAATTAACACAAATCCACTCCAAACTGGGATAAAACCATTGCTATGATGCACAATATGACAGTAAGGAGACAAAAGCGACTTTACTAGATGCATGACTGCAAAGAGACGCAACCAGAAATCTAATCAAACACTGAACAAAGGAGCCTCTGCTAGTTGCAAAATTCCTGCAAAGAGTCTCAAACTAATGTCTAAGATGCAAAATTACTAAAAATCCAGTCCTCATTGAGATAAAACCACTGCTAAGATGCACAAAATGACAGTAAGGAGACAAAAAAGGGACATTGCTAGATGCAAAATGGCCGCAGACACACAAAACAACCACAAAGGCACAAAAAAACAACCAGAAATATAATCAAATATTACACAAAAGAGCCACGAATTGAGTTCAAACTGAGATAAAACCACTGCTAAGATGCACAAAAGGGACATTACTAGATGTGAAATGGCTGCAAAGAGACGCAAAACACTCACAAAGACACAAAAAACAACTAGGAATGTGATAAAATCACCGCTAAAATGCACAAAATGACAGTAAGGAGACACAACAAGGAACATTACTAGATACAAAACAACCAAAAATGAACAAAAAACAAACCCAAAACTGTTGCAAAAGTCACTAAAAGATCAGAATGACAAAATCTTTGTCCACTAACTTGTTCTTTAAATCAGAAAAACTGTCAGAAAACAGCTAGAGAGAATGTTTTTGCTATATTTTTAAGAATAAAATGTTTTTTTAAAACCATCTTTAGCCTTTCTCAGCTATTTTAGTCCATTAATCTGAATTATTTGATAAAATCTGTGTGCACTTTAATTCAATTTACTAAATTTTATTCTGGTATATTTTGTATTTTAACTTTTACATGCTTTATTTTACTGTCTGCACAAGATATGTTGCTGTATAAATAAACTTATATGCTTAAAAATCAGGTTGAACAAACCCTTTCAAAAACCTTCAGGAATAAAAACAGTGGATGGAAAAGCAATGCTATCCCATCAGTAGTTTGCTACGTTAAGTGTTCTTCTGTTCATTTGCTTTAGGCTACGGTCTAATTTTACATTATTTTAGCAGCCAAATTACTAGACTCTTACAACAACACATGAGCTGTTTACCAGAGTGTTGCTCTTCTTCTTTGACACTAAAAATGACGTAAACATGGTGAGAAAGTCTTCAGATCATCCTCCTCCCTCATTATTTCTTTGGCCTTTGTCTGAATATTAATAAACTTCTGATAAATAAGCAAAAACCTGATGATTAAATCTGCATTCTGATGATTGTTTGTCCGCAACCCTAATGAGGATTAAGCGGTATAGATAATGGATGGATGGATACAGCAGGTGAAGCTACTTTCCCTGATTGGCTGCCGAGTGGCTAAATTAGGGGAGTGGTGCAGGTGCATGTGGCCAATTGGCCAGAAGGAATCAGGAAGTTAGATTGTTTGACTGCAGTCTGATTGGATCAAAGGAAGAGGCAGTAAACATGTGACAGTAGAGGAGTCCTGTGGGAGTTAAAGTGTCACTTCACCCAAAATCAACTGATCAGGATACAGTTTGGAGTTTAGTTTTGGAAAACAATTATGACATTATTGTCAGTTTTGGACTTTTTATTATATAACAATATCCTCATCAGCAGTTTGTCAAATATCCATACATTTTTAAAGAAGTTTGAGGACATTTTTTGTCCATGTTGGCTGAAAAGTCCAGTCTTGTTCTTGAAAATTCATTCTTATTTGGACGTTTATTTACCAGCAGTTTGAAGATATTTAAATACATTCTACTTTGAATGACCATTTGCATCTTAAAAACCTAAATTGTGTAATTTTTATCCTCCGTAATGTGCAAACAAAATTCATTTTTCATTTTAAATCCATAACTATTGGATGCAAACGATGACTCCTGTTGTATCATCTCACGTCTATAAGTCACCATTATCTTCCAAACTAGTTCTACAAAGTTTGGTCACAGTTACACTCTAGATGGACATCATTCTGGCTCAAACATTCAGAGGAGGCAAAACTGACCGAAAAAACAAATAGAAAACCAGAATCAATGTCTTTCTGACCTCAGTCCAAACACAGTTCAGTACTGTTTCTTTTATAGAGGGTTGTTCCAGGACAAATTGAAATTCAGTATTGCTTGATTTTTGTTTTCTCAGTGAACATCTGGACACGTCAAAACAAAACTCCATTTAGAACTAAAAATAAACGTGAAGTGACTACATCTGGTTTTAAAAATCAGCCCTGCCTCCCAAACATGATGTTCTGCTGCAACTAAACTGTATTCTCAGTTATATTTTAAGGGGAAACATATTGTCTGGCAGGGTTTTTTTTGTTGTTGGTTTTTTTTTTTTTTTAAAGCATCACAAATACATTTCAAATCAATATGTCATTGCCATTTATCCAGTTAAATATTAGTCAAGGTGCTACTCATCACCCTGGGAACTTACAGAAGAAGCTCCAAGTATGTCGTTTTTACTACAGTTGTGACATTTTTCTAAACCTAAATCAGGTAGTTTTAACAAACAGTGAGTGAAAACCAAAATGAAAGACTGGAAAAGTAATGGCAAACCCATTCTCTGTCCTCACACACTTTTCCATCTGTTTATGATCATTTTGCCCTTGTGTCTATTTGTGGTAATTTTCTGTCTCTTGTGGTGGTTTTCTGTCTCTTTATGGTCATCTTTTGTCTTGTGGTTGAATTGTGTCTCTTTATGGTTTTTTGTCCCTTTGTGGTCATTTCATGACTCTGTAATCGATTGCTGTCTCTTTATCTTCATTTTGCTTCACGTTGTGGTCATTTTTGGTCTCTTTGTGGTTATTTTCTGTCTCTTTGTTGTCGTTTTTTGTGTCTTTGTGGTCGTTGTTTGTCTCTGTGGTCGTTTCATGGCTCTTTGTGGTCATTTTCTGTCTTTTTGTGATTGTCTTTTGTCTCTTTGTGGTTATGTGTTTCTCTGCGGTTGTCTCATGATTCTTTGTGGTCGTTTCATGACTCTTTGTGGTCGTTTCATGACTCTTTGTGGTCGAATTTTGTCTCTTTATGGTTTTGTGTCCATCTCTTTGTAATTGATTTCTGTCTCTGTATGGTCTTTTGTGTCTTTGAGGTCATCTTATATCTCTTTGTGGTTGCGTTGCATCTCTTAATGGTCGTGTTGTGTCGCTTCATGGTTTTGCATCTATTTGTGGTTATTGTCTGCCTCTATGATCGTCTTTTGTCTCTTTGTGGCTGTTTTCTGTGTCTTCATTGTCATTTTTTGTGTCTATGGTTGTTTAACGTCTCTTTGTGGTCAGTTAATGTCATTTTCTGTCTCTTTGTTATCATCTTTTGTCTCTTTCTGGTAGTTTTTTTCTCTCTTTGTGATTCTGTTGCATCTCTTCATGGTTTTGAGTCCATTTCTAGTAATTTTCTTTCTGTTTATGGTCGCTTCATGTCTCTTTGTGGTTGATTGCTCTCTCTTTATGGTTGTGTCATGTCTCTGTGGTTGTTTTCTGTCTCTCTGGGATTGTTTCATGTCTCTTTGTGGTTGATTTCTGTCTCTTTGTGGTTGATTTCTGTCTCTTTGTGGTCATTTTCTGAAATTTGTGGTAGTTTTCTCTCTCTTGTGATGTTTTCTGTCTCTTTATGGTTGTGTTGTGTCTTTTTATGGCTTGTGACTCTCTCAGACTTCTGGTTTGTGACTCTTTCAAACTGGAAGATTTCAGACTACATCAAAAGGTAGGTTAATGAAAGTGCAGTGGAGTTATGTACAAACAAACTCAAGCACTTAAACCTCCAGCAGCAACACAACAAGCTACTGCTCACAACCAGAGTTCATGAATGTTCCAGAGTCCCCAGATACTTTAACGAGATTTGACCACTTCACGTAGCCAATAAATAAAGTGCCAGATTTACAAATCAACAAGACAAGCACAAAATATGACTGAGCCGCTGGTAAGCGTGACTGAGGCAGCGGTGGAGCTCTATACAGATGTTACAGATGTTCTAACTGCAGAGAGAGAAGCTCAGCTGGGAGGGAAACCAGAGCTGACAGATGGACAGATGCAGAAATAATAGTTTTGGAGGAAAGTGATGCAGCTGTCTGGTAATGTCTGAGAGGAAGGAAAAAGAGAGATGGAGTGTGTGCTGTTAGCTGTAAGCTTTAGCTGGACTTGGCTGCTCAGCGGTGCTCCAGAGCAGATGGCAGCAGCTCTCAATCTTCAGCCGTGAAGAAATCACTACATCCCTGCACTCCTGCACGTCATGCATCTGCAGCCACTGCCAAATTAGAGCGTCTTAAACATTTGCACGGCATTTGGCAACTTGTTCATTTGTGGTCTGGCACTTTATCTTCTTATTGCTGGAGATTATTATAAAATTAAGTGAGTTCATTGCGAGATTTTTCAGCGAACACCAAAAACAAAAACTTTTCTCCAATCTCAGAACACAAAGACACAATCATGTTCCAACACTAATGACCTCTTTGAACTGCTGATCCTGTGTTGTTTTACAGAAACACACACTTCATATAAACTTTAAACGGGAGCGACCGTTTTACAATCAACAATCAGCTCGTAAAACATGTGCAGCAGGTAAAGCTCATAAACTACAAAGCAAGGTGTCTAAAGTAAGCAAGTCCAATATTTACTGGATTTTATCTCCATTTTTGGTCTCCACCACCTCCTGAAGGAAATATGTGGGTCTTTAGCAGCAAAATTCTCCAAAAAGTTCACCAGCAATATTTTCTATCAGCCATTTAAAGCTAGGCAAGTTAAGTGGCTCTTAAAAGTCAGAACAATAAGCCAAAAGATGCTTTAGAAGTCCCATACAGTAAGGGCAACTGCAGAGTCAACATTATTTGCATTACACACAATCATTTTAATCAATATTAGCTTAAAAATTAAGGCATTTTTTTTAATGTGCATTACTGTTATTATGTCTAACTACACATTCTGCTGTGACGCCATTAATGATAATATTCTTTACAAAGTTTACTAAAGGAAATAAAGTGATAGTGGCTTAGGTGTTAGCAGATAGCACAGCATTAGCATTATTTTGAGATTTTATGTCCAATATTCAGCTCTGTTTTTGGTCTCCACCACCTGCTAAATTCTTCACTGACTTCACATTTGTTGCTAATGTTGTCTATAAATCAATTGTTGCTAGGCAGGTAGCGTAAACTGTGTATATAGAACCAAAATATTGACTTAGAAGATGCTTAAACATTACAAAGGAACTGCAGAGAAGACACCTGTTGCATTACAGAATATTAGCTTAAAGAATTAAGCATCTGTAACCCTTTGATGCGTAGACCACATCAGGAGATACCCATTTTCCATTGGATTTGGGTCACTTTTGACCCAGGTTATGCATCAAAGGGTTAAAGCCACTCTGACTCTGAGTGTGCATTGCCGATATGCTGCTGCATCGCCATTAATGATAATAATCTTCACCAAGTTTACATCCTTCCTACTTGCAAAACTCACATACTAAAGGAAATAAAGTTGTATTGGCTTACATGTTAGCAGACAGGATAGCATTAGCATGATTTTGAGACTTTATGTCCAATGTGCACTGTTTTTGGTCTCCACCACCTGCTAAATTCTTCACGATATTCAAAACTTTCGATAGATAGATAGATAGATAGATAGATAGATAGATAGATAGATAGATAGATAGATAGATAGATAGATAGATAGATAGATAGATAGATAGATAGATAGATAGATAGATAGATAGATAGATAGATAGATACTTTATTAATCCTGAGGGAAATTCAATTAATGTGTCTAAATCAATTATTGCTGGGCAGGTAGAAAAAATTGGCCTTATGAGACTTTTGAGAGTGAAACAAACCAGGAAAAGTAGCAAAATATTGACTTTAGATGCTTAAATGTTACAAAGAGCTGACAGGAACTGTAGAGTAGACACCGGTTGCATTACACCACGGATTCAATCGTTGCTAACATTAAAAAAAAACACAGAATAAAAAGGCTTTAAAGTGGTTTTATTCTGCCATTAATAATGTTTACCTGCTATAGGTCACCCCAAATGCCATAATTCCTCCTGAAAAGCTCAGAACAGAGTGTTGTTGGTTTATACATTCGGCAGTCATGGAGCAACATTAGCATTATTTAATCATTGTAAAATGAATATTTGCTCCCTTTTAGCTCTGTTCTGGTCTCCACCACCAACCAAATCACTACAGTTATGGCCCGTACGATTAAAACGATTTAAAAGATGCAAAAACATCATGGGGAGTTTGCAGAGGTTTGCACATTTGTATTAAAACCACTGTTAACTTAAAAAATGCAGATGAAAGCAGCATTCAAATGGTTTTAATCCTGACTGGACATTGTTGCTGTTAAGTTTCCATTAAACTAAACATGCTCCTGCGCCATTAATTAACCAAATCTCTTCCCATTAACAGGCTACAGAACGGATCAATGAGTTTATCTAAATTAAATGATTTGTTTTGTGTTGTGGTGCTGAAAGGCAAAAGGAAACATCATGTAAAAACAGTGTAGGGTGTTTATATTACGCATGCAGAACTGTAAGTATAAGCAGTAATCAAGAACATCTCAGCTCGCCTGTGATTGATTGCTGCACTTTGAGGAAAAGAGGGAAGGATTGAAGATTCAGGTTTCCATGCAACCACCAAACAACTGCAACTTCTCTCTTTCTTTTTATATTCATAAGCAGAAGTAATGATGATTTTCCAGTTCTTACAGTTTCAGTTATTGTTTTCCACCTTTAGCACATGACTCTGACTCGTCTCTTTCTTGTGTTTGTGCATCAGAATATAAAAGTCAGTTCAGTGCTCAGATAGGAACTGATTGAATGTTTGGGTTTTCTTGGGATTTCTGCCATTAGATGATGCTTTTTTATTTATTTTTTTAAACCACTAATATGAAACTAACAAAGGTAGAGGTGAATTCAAGTGATTAGACTTTTCAAAATTCCAGGAATTGACAGATTTGGGTGTGACCACAGAGAATTGTTGAGGAGAAAATATTTAGGAATGAACAGTTCAACCCAGTTTAACGACAGCGCGATAAAAACATGACAATAAACCAACAACGAGGCCAATACAAATCTATAAATGTTTGATTTCACGTCTTGCTCAATTTAAGCATTAAAATTGCTCATTTTTTTCTGTATTTGTTGATGATATTGAGACACATGAGCAATCTGTCAGCAGATATCAGATTAAATAACAGAAGTGGAGAGGAAGAGGTTGCACTGTGAGAAAACCACACAAAAAATACAAAAAACACAAAAAAACACCCAAAAATATACAAATAACACTCAAAAACACAAACACAAAAATACACAAAAAACACAAAAAATACACACAAAAAAGCACACAGAAAGCACTTAAACACCAAAACACACTCAAAAAACTCACACAAAAACACAAAAGAGACAAAAAACATGAGCACACTCAAAAAACACACAAAAAACACAAATAACACTGAAAAACACAAACAAAACACACAAAAAATGCTTTAAAAAAACACACAAAAACAAAACAAAAACCACAAAAAATCTACAGAAATACACAATAAAACACACACAAAGACACGCAGTCAGACTCGTGTGTTACCTACCACATAGTAGAACTGCATGTCTGCTCGTCCAGGTCGTTTCATATGTACACAGTTGGAAGTGTTGATGTGAGCGGTCCACCCAGCAGCATGAGTCAGGAGTGGGAGTGTATGTTTGTGTGTGTGTGTGTGTGTGTGTGTGTGTCTATCTATGAATGTGTGTTTATGGGCAGCTTCAGGTCCACATACTCCAAAATATCCAAGATGTTTGAATTCTTCTTCTGCTTCTTCTCTCTTCTAACGCTGCTGCTGGTTTCTCTGCTCCCTCCGGCACTTGACGTTACTCCTCCTCCCCCTTTTTTCTCCCCCCTTCCTCCTCCCTCCCTCTTTCTGTTCTGGTTCCCTCTTCCAATCCAGTTTTATCTCTCATCTACTATCCCTCCTTCTTTCCCCTCTGTACATCTCATCATCCATCATCAGGTCTTCTTTGTTTTCTAAATATTTAAACCGAGGAGGAAAAAATTAGTGAAGCGTGCTTCTGTTGCTTTCTCAGTGTTGATTGCAAATTGCTGTTGGTTCTTCCTGCTGTCTCCGATTGTGTGTGACAGATAACAAGGCGTGCTCTCCGCTGTCAGAAACAGGAAGAGTGGAGTTCAGTAGTTTGGCCCCGTATCTGTGTGCATTTATAAGTCTAGCTTTGTGAGGACCAGTTAGAGTTGTGGACATTTGGGGAAAGTGAGACTTGGTTTGAGGGAAGAGACTGGAATGCAAATGATTCTCCTCACAAAGATAGGTAGGGAAATGAGTGTGTGTATGTGTGTGTGTGTGTGTGTGTGTGTGCGCACGTGTGTGAGTTGGATCAGAGAGCAAAGCAATTAAACTGAAGCATTTTATTATGAAGCTGTTGCAATAATCACTCTGCTGACCCAGCTTACACACACACACACACACACACACACACACACACACACACACACACACACACACACACACTTAAGAGGGCTTTACATTGACTTAAGCCTTCATTATATTCTCTTGTGGACAGCACATCCACATGTGTACTTGTTGTTATACTACTTTCTTGTACCACTAAATATAAATACGTTGTTGCAAAATAAAAACGCTAATGTACTGATATAGACAAATCTTTAACTTGCAAACCTTATTTTTATGAGTCGTGTTGATAGAATAAGGCTGGTAGTTGTATCAACCTTATATTATCTGTAATTCAAACCCAAATTTCTATATTCGTTGATTAGAAATTTTTACTCCACCAAGGAGTCGGAGCCTCGGCGGAGTTATGTGACAATCGGGTGTTTCCAAGTCACATCAATTCCCGCCGCCTGCAACATATTTAGGTCACGCAATTCGGTGTCCGTACATCACGTACACATACATAACACACACGCCTGTGCTCAGCACAAGGTCATTTTGTTTGTAGGTACATCTATATTAAATGGCCACATTCTGTGTTGCCGTGATTTCTGCCACAAATTTTTTCAAGTTTGCAGCCATCAGAAATGATGCAATGACTGAGCAGCCTTGGCGGAGTACTGCGCTCTCTGAATGCTTTTCTTTCTAACTATTTGTATTTGTATAAACCTCAGCCCAATAATGCCGGTGTCTTAAATCTTAAAATATTCTTAATAAATCTAGCATTAACAATCAAACTTGATTTGTATTCCAACTTTACTACAGGGGGTCCTCGGTTTATGGCATCCTTGACCTACGGCATTTCCTCATTATGTCAGAACTGGTTACGTGGGGCTAGCTGGCGAGCGGAGTTGACGAATACGTTGTCACGCAGCGCAATAACACGGCTTTGTTTGCATTCGCTGGTTGTACACCACCTTGGATTGTGCAACATATTCTGTTATTCTGTTGTTATTGTATTCATATAATGCTCTGTTATCTTCTTGTAAAATGACTCATACATCCATGAAAGTCACTGGTGTTCATGGCTTTTCCAAAGAGCTGATCGATATCATGATGCACGAAACGGCTTTGTTTACATTTTCGCCAGAATTCCGACTTGTGGCGCATATCGACTTACGTCGGGCTGTAGGAACAGAACTCCAACATAAGTCAAGGACTCCCTGTACACCGATAAATATAATAGTGTGTATTTCCTAGGAAAATAGTATAGGACGGGGACTCAGTAGCGGGAGCTGCTAATAAAAGAATACTTGATCAGGACATCCCTATTTAAAATTGATTTCAAATTGTGGTAACTTAATGATAACTTTATTTTTTTTCACCTTGAGTTCAGGATTTCAAGACCCTTTCTCTATTTGAACATGCAGTTTGGACTAGTTATTAAAATATCTTTGAAAGCAGAGGAAAAGCGAATTCCCCTAATTCAGTGTACTTTGTTGTTTGAACTAATTTCAATAGGAGTGTCATAACTCACACAGACTCACGCACAATGCACTGTCATCCTTTAAAACCCAGTTGTGCTGATTTTGAAAATAGACAACGAAATGGACCTTCATGTTCTTGTAGAAAGTATAAAACTAGCCTTACATCCATTTCCTGGAGACTTCTACATTTATGACTAGTTGTACTTTAGTTTTGGATCTCTGCAGCTGTATTCTAGTTCAAGGTCTTTAAATGTTCTCAGTTCAAGTTATCTTCATTGTCATTTTTGGATATCTTGTTGGAACTAGACAGAATGGCACTGCAGGTATCTCAAACTTTAATGATGACCAATCAGAATGTTGTTACAGACACAGATATCTCAAATTGAAGTTATGACTCAGCAAAACGCCGTTGCAGATATCTGTGTGTTTATCACACATGCTGGGCAAAGCTCTGACAAGACGTTTCCTGTCAGAAGTCAAAGTTCTTGGTAATTTTGACCACAAGTGTCAAATGAATTAAGCTTTCCACAAACTCCTTTTCCGATAAGCTCTTCCTGTTTCACAACAATTTCGAGTGGTAGTCTAGTAGCCTCACATTAGCATTAAATCGGACTGCTTATAGTAAAGTTTGATAGATCCTGCAGCTATTTTTCTCAGTGTTTCGAATGGGAAAAACTGAATTACAGAGATCTCTTAACTGTTGTTCTGATTGGTCAGAAGGATGTTTATATCTGACATTTTGATTGGTCAGGATGGTCAAATGTTAAATCCACTCTCCAGAGGCATCTCTATATTTAGTTTCTGCTCACTATTGCCTTTGTAGAGTAGTTCTGGGTAGATACTAGTTTCAGTCTGTGGATCAAAGATGACAAAATGTACATCGTGTGATGAGTTTACCAACATCTATGGACCCGTGTAATCAAGGCTTAACGCTGGCCTTAGACCAAATCTTTATAATCATGTTATTGTTTATATAATGTGACTGTAAACAGATTTATGTCCTCACAACATGAGTAAAGCATGTAAACACACACACACCTTTAAGGTGCTTAAAGTTCACGATCTTCACTAATACCTGCATACTGCACATTATGTGTATTATAAACCCATAATGAAGTATTAAACTGTCACGTTGTCATTACTGTAATGGATCAGACTCATTTCATTAGAATTTGCTGCACAGTGCAGTCTGGTCAAATGATAATAAAAAGGTTTAAAAAAATATATATATATAAAAATGCAGAGAACACTGCTGTAGGAAAAAAGTTGCAGGTTTTTATTGCTCATGTTTTTGTTTTTTTCTACATTCAGCATATTCTAGTCTTAACTATGTTGTTTTTGTTGCAGCTAAGAAGACAAATGCCATTGGAAAATGATTTTACCTTAAGTATATAATGGGAAAAAGTATATTCATATTAAATGTAACCACTGCTGACTCACTGATCTCAATCTTATTCTGTGATTTTTAAACTGCCTCATTTCTTTGTTTGATATGCTAATAACTTATTCTTATCATTTTTATTATATTTATTTCTTTTTTGTGTGACTGTTCTGCCTTGTCTCCTTATGTCTTGCTTGATTGTCTCTGTGTTTGCATGATTTCACTGCTAAAGCACCTTGTGAACGCTGTCTTTAAGGGTGTTATATAAACATACTTATATAACAAATTGGTGAAATCTACAAGAATTTGTTTCAGTGTTTTTTCAGATATTTTCTTTCCTTCAGATTGGCAAAATTATGCAAAATCAAGTACTTATACATAATTTTGTAGTCAACATGGACACATTTGACCACAGTAAAGCAATCTAAAGCAAATGCTTAGATAAATATACACTACCATTCAAAAGTTTGGGGTCACCCAGACAATGACATGTTTTCCATGAAAACTCACGCTTTTATTTATGTGCTAACATAACTGCACAAGGGTTTTCTAATCATCAATGAGCCTTTCAACACCATTAGCTAACACAATGTAGCATTAGAACACAGGAGTGATGGTTGCTGGAAATGTTCCTCTGTACCCCTATGTAGATATTCCATGAAAAATCAGCTGTTTCCAGCTACAACAGTCATTTACCACATTAACAATGTCTACACTGGATTTATGATTCATTTTATGTCATCTTCACTGAAAAAACTGCTTTTCTTTCAAAAATAAGGACATTTCTAAGTTACCTCAAAATTGTGAACAGTAGTGTACATATATTTTTTTTCTCTATAAAGGTTATAAGTAGAGGATATTCAGCTCCACGGAACTAGTTTTTAAACTATAAAGGGAATAATCAACATTAACTGAGGTAGAGATATGAAATCTGTGCATCTGACCAAGTTTCCAGGGTTGAAATGAAGATCTATGACACTTTTGGCATTGTAATTTATGAACACAAGACAGCCTTTAATTTCTCACTGCTTATGTACCAATGGAAAGTATGATATATGTATAAATATATTATTTATGAAGTGTGTTAGCAGTAGAGTGAAATTGCACCATGTTGTTTACATACTTTCATATAATAATTTCTATTTCTTCAGAAGGTTGCACTGACATTGTTCACCCACTAGATGGCACCACAGTCCAACAAGAAAACAATAAAGTGGTGAAACAGGAAGCCTGTGTGGATTTGTGTATAAAAAGGAAGGATGCTCATTTACACCTGTAGGCACAAACCTGTGAGGACATTCCCCACATTCTCATACTGATCTTCATAAAAATCTTGAGGAATCAGGAACAGCAGCTCATTATGAAAACCAGCTTCTCCCCTGCAGCTGTAAAAGCTTCCACACTCTTAATGGAAACACAGATTCAAGCTAAGACTCTCCAGGCTGCAAACCTTCATGATCAGTGTGCAGCACCGATCTGGATTTGCACATTTAAGGAAAAATCCACTCAGAAATCCTCCAAAACGGCTTCATGGATCACAAATCTTTGATCGTCACATTCAGTGACTGGAGTTTTCATTTGCATCAACAGACGATTAGCGACGATGAACATGCTGCAGCTCTTTGTCTTCAAGGATACAAGCGGATATTTAGCAATCAATATGAAGCTAAACTTCTGTATAAATGCAGCCAGCTCACCAAAAGTAAGTGGACATCCCTGTGCACACCTTCTAGGACTGTTGTTTCCTTATCGACGCAGTAAATTAATACAGACGCTTTAGCTCCAACAAAACACATTTTATGCTCAGAACTGGCTGCTAGATCACCACTCCTTCATCTCCATCCTCTGTTGGAGTTCATGAAGCCTAAAATATAAATTTTATTTCCCAGAAGTTCTGAAAGGTGACGTAACTAAACAGTAGGTGCACATTTATCAGCCCAAGCTTTACCTTTTTAAAGTCTATAGACAAGATTTGGTTACAGACTGAGCAGGAGAGTCCAGGAATGCCAGGATTTTCTCCTCATCATCTGACTGCACATCATACTTAAATGATGCATGAACCCCAAAATCCACCAATGGATTCCAAAAGGCATGTTTTCCTTTTAAAAAACTGCCAAAATTACACCATTTAATAGAGCCTGAAACTTTAAAAACAGACAGATTAATCAGAATTCTAACTTTCTGTGAACCTGTATGAAAAAAATAACGAAAAATATGCTTAAAATTGTAATAAAAACCACTTTATTTTGCATGTCTAATTTAAAAAGAAAGCCAAAAATAGACAGTTTGTAACAGATGCTGTAAAAAATAAGCAAAAATCTGCGTTCCTCAGTGCGACTAGGAAGCCATTTTGCAGCCGCAACTGAAACATGACTTGTCTGCACTGCAGGAATTGTTTGTGTGTTAACGTGGAGTTGTTTTATGGGCTAGAGTTGCACGACAGCTCTGAAAAAAAACATATTATGCATATATAAAAGTTTCAAAGTCACGACTGACTCAGTTGTGACCAACAGTCACATGACACAAAAGCTATGAAATTTGGCTGAACTGCAGGCAGTCTTAATAAAGAGAAACTGAGAGGAAAATCAAACCTACTGGATCAAAAAAAAATATATGCAGCTCGGTTCAGAAACGGTAAACAGAGGAGCAAGTTGTTGGAAGATCTATCCCAGGGGTCACCAACCTTTTTGAACCTGAGAGCAACTTCAGGGTACTGAGTAGTACGAAGGGCACCTTGTTTGATACAAACTTCCTCAATAGCAAACTTGCGCCATCATCTTTAAACAATAATAATAATGAAAAAGATATGTAAAAAGACTGTCTGATCACATTTATGTTAATTATTCCTTACAATAACTATTAACAACGATTTCCACAACAATGACAGTAGGAAACACACACACACACACGTATATGGAAATCTGTTCAAATATTTAAAAGTCAGAGGTATCCCATCTCTGAAACTTTGGTAAATATCTTTCTTGGCAGTTTTGTATGAATCAGGATATTTGCAGCACTTTGTTCAAAATCACACCAGTTACATTTCTGTGCAATTTATCACTTGTAACATTTTTAGGAAATCATTAACTGTCATCAAATCATGCTTCATTTGTGCAAATCACTACCTTTGTAACATTTTTGAACAATTCATGAACTCTGTCCCATGTTTGTACAAATTATAGGTTCTGTAAGAAAAAAAATCAACTCTTTCACATGAAATGAATCCTATCACATTAGTACTAATCACCAGCATTTTTCACCAGCATTGCAGCATTTTTAACAGATCATAACAGCAAATCATTAAATGTTTTCAACTAATTATTTTTCATATTTTTGTGTAATGGCACGGTGTTTTGAATGACAGCATATGTTACCTCTTTCTCTGTCTGTAAATGTGTGTTAGTGGGAAGCCTGGCATTGCAGAGTTTATCATGTCTTACCTTTGCCTTGCAGCTCACAGTTCAGATGGTTCAGGTTCCCAGTGATGTCCGGTAAAAATGCAAGGGCAAGAATCCACTCAGTGTCCTCAAGCAGCGAGATGTCTTCCCCTTTGGACTGCATGAACTCTTTGATTTCGGCGAACAGTGACAAAAAAGGCTGCAAAACTGGTCCCCTGCTGATCCATGGGGTTTCTGTGTGTAGTAACAGGTCACCATGTTCAGTTGACAGCTCCTCCAGCAGCACCTTCAGGGATGAGAATGACAAATGGAAAAAAACTCGGAAAATGTCTGCCGAACCCCCCACCCCCACCCCAATGCGCGTTGCAAAGCGCGTTGCCGAAAGATGTCGGCGGCGGGATGGCCATCACGGCGGGCGGCCATCACAAGCCTCGGCTCGCGACGCGTCGGCCGGCCGGCCGCTTGCCTACCCCTGCCCCCCTACAATTTTCTCAACGGATTTACACGATTCACAAAAACTATACTTTCGGCGGAAAAAAACTCGGAATTCCGCGGATCCGCGGAAAATTCTCATCCCTGCACCTTCAATGTCCTGGTTGTTTGGCTTTGGAGCCATTTATGAGCTTCACGACATGAGTCATCACATGATCAAATCCGGCCATTTTTGTACATACATCTGTCCTGCTGGTGAATGATGCAGTAGTAATGTAGGAATGTTGGGAAGTCTGGATCACCTCTGCATCGTACAATGAAGCCTGCATGCCGACCCGTCATGGAGGAGCCCCGTTCGTCGTCACTGGAACAAGCTTTTCTAATAGTACATTTTTCTCCACGAAGATACTTTTCACCGCGTAGCAGATGTCAGCGCTGCCTTTAAGTCCCGGGTTTTTCCTGTCCGTAGTGCGCATGCAGTCTATGTGCGCTAGCAGGTGGCTAGTTAGCATGGAAGCTATGTAGCGGCTAAAGTAGCATCTCTCCGCATTGTGCCGCTTTGCCGACGCAATAGTCGCCCCGCAAATACATACATTTATCTTTCACTGTCGCGAAAAAGAACTCTTCGTCCCAGTCATCGTGAAAATGGTATTTTCTCTTTCACTTCTCTGTCATGTTTTGGGGGTAAAAACCACATCTAGCTTCCCGAAGTGTCTCCTTCTGGAAGCTTCCACAGTGACGTGGTGGTTTGACATGCGCAGTGAACTTTGACTCGGACAAGGTCAAAGTTCATTTACACCGAAGACATTTTTGTTTTTTAAAATTATAATAAATGTTGTAATTTAAAATCTGCATTAATGTACGTATTTCTGATTAAAAAAAAAAACAGCAACTATAATTTTTATAAGGAATTTCATGGTGACTAGTGTTATTTTTTAGAAAATGTGTCCTGGGCAACTCACATGGTCTCTGCAGGCAACCAGGCGCCTGCGGGCACCATGTTGGCTACCCCTGATCTATCCAGTATGGTGTAATCTCTTTCTACAGTTGATGAGCAGAGTAGAATGAAAAAATCTGTAGAGGCTGGAAATAGTTCAATATCTGTAGTATGTGGAGACAAAAACCACCAAAAAGACACATAAACGAGACATATAGTGACTAAGATGAGACAAAAATTGACAAAAACACAACAGAAGTGAGACGCAAAACAATAAAGAAACACAACAGTGTGACAGAAAATGACACACTAGACAGAAAAACACCCAAATAAGACACAAAATGACAAAAAAAAATGAGAAAAAACAAGGCCCAGAATGCCACAAAACAAGATGACACAACACAAATGTGGCACAAAATAGGATACATTCAGCATGGTGAAACACCTTTCTAAGATTAGTGCAGAGTCCAGTGAAAAAGTCTGTAGAGGCTAGAAATAGTTAAATATCTGTAGTATGTGGAGACAAAACCACCTGAAAAAGACACATAAATGAGACATACAGTGACTGAGAGAAAAAAACGACCCAAATGAGACACAAAACAACAAAAAACAGGACAGCAAGACAGAAAATGACAAAGTAGATGGAAAAACACTAAAATAAGACAGAAAATGACAAAAATTTGAGGAAAAAAATGTAAAAAACGAGACCCAGAATGCTACGAAACAAGATGACACAACACAAATGTGACACAAAACAACAAGAAGAGAGGAGCAAGTTGTTGGAAGATACATTCAGCATGGTGAAACATCTTTCTCCAGCTGATGAGAAGAGTAGAGTGAAAAAATCTGTACAGGCTGGAAAAATGGAAATAGTTTAATATCTGTAGTACGTAGAGACAAACCACCACAAAAAGATCAAAACATACATAAATGAGACATACAGTGACTAAAATGAGACAAAAAAACAACGCAAATGAGACACAAATCAATAAAAAAAACACAACAGCGAGACAGTAAATGACAAACTAGACAGAAAAACATCCAAATAAGACACAAAATGACAAAAATTTGAGAGAAAAAATGACAAACACAAGACGACAGAACACAAATGTGACACAAAACAACCAGATACATTCAACGTGGTGAAACAGCTTTCTACAGCTGATAAGCAGAGTAAAAAGGAAAAGTTTGCAGAGGTTGTAAAAATGTAGACACACCTTGTCAAAGAGCGTCTACAGTCCCTATGTTGTTTTTCATTATTTATGGTGCACAAAAACCAGTGTTGTCTTCTTCTTCGTGGTTGTTCTGCTTCCATGGAGGTACAGGACGTTTTTACAGGACATGTTGCAGTAAAAAATGCAAAGAGGGGTTGAATTAAGGGTTAAATTTCTGCAATAAGAGAGGAAGAGAGGAACGGAGGCATCATTATGGGCTTATTTCTGCCCCGAAGCCTCAAAATGATTAAATCTGGCCCTGATTTCAAGACAGCAGAGTCTCCAGCAGTGGGAAAGAGAATCTGTTTTTGGATTTAATGTTTTTTTATATGTAGATATCATGTAAAAACAGATTCTTTACTTCCATGAAACAGCTTTCAAAATAACGATTAAACTCAGAAAATTAACAAAGAGCAGCAGCAGCAGCTTCACAGTGTAACCTCGAAAGCAAATGACACAAACATTCAGCTTTTTAAGCAAGAAAAATAATTTATTTATAATGATATAATAATAATTTCATCACATTGGCATTGCAGAGCTGCAGGGGGAGTGTGAGACGCCACCTCGCAGCTACAGATCACACCACTGGATGGGGGTGGGAAAACGGGGGGGTTATTCAATACATACACGGAATATTCCTTTAAATATGTCTTTTCCCAATGAGGAATAACAAAAATAGAATAATTCCAATAACTCTGTCTGTCTCTCTTTCTCTATGTCTCTCTAATTATCATCTCTGTGTCTTTAGAAGCTGCCTGTACAGCCTCCCAGGTGCAGCCAGGGGTTTGGGGGGTGTTTGTTTTACTTTGCAGAGAGCAGCAGACGGGTGGGGTTTAGTAGTTTTTTTGTGTGTGTGTCCAGTAAACCTCAACCCATCTGATGCTTCTCCTGAAGCAAACTCAAGAAAGACTTTGGCCCAAATCTGCAGCCACGTTGCCTTGCCGCCGCTTTTTCACACTCGGTCACTCTCTCGTCGAGTTTAAAACGGGGCAGTGAAAAGTTGTCGCAGCTTACTAATCATCAGAACAACTAAAAAAGTGATTGAAAATATCAGAGCTACAGCCAAAATATCCAAACTGTCGGAAAATTACATTCTGCATTCAAGTGCAGACACCTGAAGCAGTATTTTTTGCTTAAATTGATTAATTTCTGACGATAAGCTGTGAATAAAAGATGGATGCAGCCTTAAAGTGCTTTAATCTTTCATTCTTTCTAACAGCCAGCAGGGGGCGACTCCTCTGAACTCTATGGGAAAATGAACCAACTTCTCACTTGATTTGCTGCCTCCATTAGCATTTTCTTAACGAGTTTATGGCCCCGTCAATGGAGAATGGTATTAATTTTGTAAATTATGGTTCCATTTAGAGGAAAATAGACGATCAAACAGGGTGTGTTTAATTTATTTGAGTCATCTAATGACAAACAGTGGCTACATCCATCTTTTATATGCAGCTCTGACTGCTAGCTTGCTTTGGTAAAAACTGATGACCAATCAGGAAGCCAAATAGATTGGACGGCCACTACTAAAAGCCCCTCATTATGCCTCATTTTAAGCATTAATACAAGTCAAATGGGTGAGTTGTAGAAATCTACCTGCCGTACAGTTGTCATGAGTAGAAAAATCTGCTAAACGGACCAAAACCAGACAGTGAACACATTTATTTCTGCTGTTAGACTTGATATTTTAACACGGCGTTGTATCGGGACTGACTCGCTTTTGAAAACACCCTCAAGAGGCCATTTGAGGAAATGCAACTTCATTTTGCAGCGTAATTTTTTTTTCTATAAATTCAAAATTCAGATTTGTAAAGTTGTGCAAATGGTTTCAACACAACTCTATTGTGTTTACTGGCATGTTTTTACATCCTCCAGTTTCACTAATTATTTTTATTTTAACCCCTCCCTGCTTCCTGGTGTGTGACGCCAGCGTCAACACCTTGAACACACAAACCAAAAGTAACTAAATCATGCAAATGTAGGTTTCAAGAGGAACGGCAGCTAAAAAGCAGTGGACTAAAGTAATTTACTCAAGCATTATACAGTTCTGAGGTACTTTACTTGAGTATTTTGTACACCAGAGTGAAATATTGTACTTTTTACTCTACTACATTTTCCTGAAAGCTTTAGTTACTTTACAGATTCAGGATATGATGAATAGTATGAAATATAAAGACTTATTATAGAGTAAATTAAACCAACGGACAGTAAAAACATGAATAAAAACTGCTGTCTCACAATATTTAAATGCTGCTTGCATTTTTAATCTGTCAGTAATAATAATCAAATATTATTTATATAAAGATATAAAAATAAAACAGAAACAGAGTCTATGCTGGTGTGTAAACAGCACTTTTGTACTTTAAGTACATTTTGCAATACTTAACTAAGGTTTTTGTAAACTGTGAAACTGAATTTTTCTTCCACCGCTGCGAATAAGCTACAGATATATGAAATTAGAAGGCTATAAGTGCTACTGTTGTTTTGCATTTAATAAAATATCTTTCTATTCTCTTTTTTGTACATAAAAAATCTTTTCGCTTGTGGGCAAGACAACTGTCTATTCACTGTACTCCATTTTTTATGGTTTATAGTTAAATAAGAGGGTAGTTTAAGCTTATAAAGTTAATAATAATTAATATTACGAGTGTCCTCTTGGACTTAAGCCATTAACAACATTTACATGAGACGTTATTGGGCATTAAATCAAAGATGTCAGATGGAAATATGCTTAAAACAGCAGATTTCACTACAAACTGAAGCTTTATGTTTGTGAGTCTTTTCCAAGCACTGACATGAGTTGTTGTTGTATTTTTGTTTGCGCTGGTCTCATTAAACTTTACAAATTGCGGTAAACAGAAAACTAACTTTTGTTTAGTTTACTCAGATAAACTCGGATCTCTCTGCTGGCTTCAGGAGGAAACTATCCTCGCCTGAACTCCAAATGCTAACTTTTTTCCACTGCTTTTTATTTGTGTTTCCTAGCAACAGGTTTGGCTGTTTGTTATCTGCTGACTGTAAAATCAGAGCAAATTAATTAGCGGGCTATCGCGGTGCCTCATCTTTTCTTGCATTCTCATACCTTTTATTAATTCGTTGGGAAGCGAAAGAGAGAGTGAACGAGAGGGAAAAGCTTTTAACGTGATTACTCGTGTGACTCACAGGACAGCTGAGATGAAGGGAGAGAGGAGGTGAAGGAAAAGATGACGGCGTATGTAGAAATTTTAGCGTGGTAATCCCCACATTCAGCAGAACCAAACCTCTGCTCCTCGTCTCCCCTCCTTCCTCCCTCTTCCTGACTTCTCCTCCTAAAGAAGGGATAATAGATTAAATATTCAATATATTCCTCTTGTCAGCTCACTTGTCACACCTTATAGAAGTGTCATTTTCAATATAATACGCTGTCAACATGTTTCAAAGATCGCTAATTCACTTTTACAGATGTTTCTCAGAGCTGCTCGGTGGGAAGAAATATCTCTTTGGTCGTTGAAATACCCGATCTGATTTTGCCGTGCTGCACTGAGGACCAATAAATGTGTTGTTAATTGCAAAAATATGGCAGTAATGTGGACCAGGTCCACACTTGAGGTCATTTCTGCCTCTGAAGCAGCCCAGTCTCTGAGAAATATTTGTAACAAATGACAAGTTCATCTCCATATTAAATGACTACATCCCTACATTAGTGATCGCACCCTTTGTACCCATACGTTTCAGTTGGTTTGTACCTTTGCTTACTTCCCGATTAAAGGGAATCTGCCATCTGTCCATGTACGAACAAGTAAAGACTGTCTGATAACCTAACACTACATACTACTGTGCTCAAACAACACATCCTCCTAAAGCTGTATCTTTCTTTTGTCCTCCCACCCTGTTAGTTCAAACTCAATCTGCAGTTTTGTCTGGTGTCTAACTTTGATCTGAGGGATATTGCTCTAAGGGGAAAACAGTATGCAGACAATGCCACGCTCTGCATACTTGTGTATGAATGCAGATTTGGGCAAATATTTAGTCAGATTAAACGTAAATGCTCCCTTTTACACCTGCAGTGTCATGTTTTGGCCAGATTTTTGTGTATGTGTACTACCAAGGCAGCTGAAATTAAGAAATAATAAAAATAAATTTAAATTAAAACACAGCAGGCGCTGCAGCAACACGCCCATAATTCAGTATACAAGGCAAACAAACACAGAGTTTTATAGGTTTATCTTTTTTCATTCACTAAATATTTAAAACAAGCGTCACTTGACTAGTCATCATAAATGGTGATAATTTATGCATTTCTGAAATCTTTTTTTCAGGACGATGGAATACCTGAAGAAGGACTGTCGTGGGGAAGAGAAGATGTGTGAAGGAGTTTTTTTTCCTCACTCTTCTGCTGTTTCTGTATGTGTGGTTCCTCCTTTTCCGTCCACTAGGGGGAGCTCAGACTCAATAGCACCGAGGGACAGTTTGCCGACTGGGAGTCAGGACATGAAAGGTTCCCTCCTCCATTAACGGTCCATCCATGCATGGGGTAAAGTCAGGTGTTAGAGCCGAACCACGATCCGACCATCCACACAGCGATCCAGAACTGATCCACAAGTTGAGCTCCATTATGCAAAAACAGATTCAAACCTCTCCTGTTCCCATGTTTGTGCACAGATACCACCCATTCATCCGCTTGCTCACTCATCCATGGTAATTCCATGTTGCACGGATATGAAAGAAAAATATTTTTAAAAAATCAAGAGAGCAAGAAAGAAACAAGGCAGGAGATGAGCGCTGATAGAAAGTGTTTTTGTTTTTTGCACTCTCAAACTAAGAACAGCTTCTATTTTTCCTTAACAGTCATTCATTGACATTCATCCGGTGTCGCGTCTTCTGCTGAGCTCAGATGCATAGACTGAATGCAGAGAGAAAAGAGATGGGAGAGGCAGGAAGGGGAAATGGAGAGAAAAGAGGAAGAGAGAAGAGAAAGATACAGAGAGGTGGTGCTACCAGAGAGAGAGAGGCTGCAGTATATATGGGAAAACAGAAACAGATGGAGAGTGGCTCCACCAGTGATGGAGGGAGGGGGATGAGGAGGAGGAGGAGGAGAAGGATGAAGCAGACTGTCACCTCCTCCCTCCAACGAACCAGACAGAGCGTGAGAGCGTTCATGGAGGAGGACGAAACAAACAAACCCTTCTGCGCCCCGACGTCACTCTGCAACACGGAAGGAGGAACTTGAATTTTTCAAACCAATCTCCCAACTTTCAGAGTCCCCCCACTACTAGAATGCTTCAGCAGTCCAACGATTCCCGAAATCTTTAACCTCTAATCATCTCTGTCCAGAAACCCTTTAGGTCTTTGTTTCTTGAATCCTCCCGCCTCCAGAATCCATCAGCCAAAGTGTTTCAGGGATCTAAAAAAATCCAGACCCTAATAAATTTTGAAACTCCAAGGATGTTGGTTCTGGAATCCTTTAAGCTCTTGGTTCTGGAATCCTTTAGGCTCTTGAATTCTTTCTTTCTTGGTTCTGGAATCCCCAAGGTCCATGGTTCTGGAATCCTTCAGCCTGAGGGTTTCAGGAACCTCAAACAATCCAGAATCTGAAAGATTCCAGAAGTCCAAAGGGCTTCTGGAAATCTTTCAGGTCCAGAATAATTTAGGCTGAAGGATTCTGGAATCAAAAGAGTCTTAGGGCCAAAAGCATTCCACAATCCTTTAGTTTTTCTTTTGGAATCCTTTAGACTCTCGGATCTGGAAATCGCCACCCCCGGATTCCAGAACCTTAAAACTCTCAAAACTGAAAAAATCCAGAATTCCAAAGAGTCCTTATTCCTGAGTCTTTTAGGTCCAGAGTCTTTTGGGCTTAAGGAACCCAAAATCAAAAACGTTTTAGAACCTAAACAACTCCAGCATCCTTCAGGGTTTTTTTTTTTCCAGAATCCTTTAGGCTCTTGGTTCTGTAAATCTTTAACCCAGGATCCCAGAACCTTAGAACTTTCAAAATGGAAAGATTCCATAATTCCAAAGAGTCTTTATTCCTGAATCCTTTAGGTCCAGAATCTTTCTGGCCAAAGTACCCAGGAACCTAAAGAGTGTCTGAACCTAAAAGATTCCAGAATTTAAAGCATTCCTGATTCTTGAATACTTCCTGTTCTCCGTTCCAGGATCCCTTTGAATCGTAAACAATTCCAGAAATAAAACATTCCAGAATTTAGAGGAGATCCCTTAAGTTCTGGAATCCTTGAGGTCCCAGAATCCTTCAAGCTAAAGGATTCTGGGACGTAAATAATTCTTGAATGTTTCAGGTTCTTGGTTCTATTGTCCTAACGGTTCCTGGTCCTTCTTTACAATATTGTGAGAGGACGGGGCTGCTTAGATCTTTACAATCCTGTCCCTAACAAGGAGGAGGCAAGGGTGATGATGCACACGCACACTAATTCACACAAAAAGAAATGTGTGACACGTAATGCTGATGCACACAAACATGCCAAACACATGAACAGGCACACATACATGCACACTCTCTATCTCCCACTTTGTTCTTGGCACTGCCTGCCACACACACATATACATGGACACAGACACACACACACACACAGACACACAAACACACACCACTAGGTCCCCTCTGGTCTGTTTGTAGTCTTTAACAGTCCTTTGGTCCCAACACCAGAGACCAGAATGAATAAAAACCCTGTGTAATAACCGGCCTGCTTCATGCTCTCTGTACAGAAACTCCACAGGCAGGATTTCATCTGCACACACACTCCTATGAGCACACTCACACTTGTGTAGATTGGCCTTTTCTGTTCCATGGTGTCAGTCTCTGTGTGTGTTGGAGTGTGTATTTTCCCTTCATCGCGTGGGAAGCTTGTAGTCCAAGCTGCTCTGTACACTATTTTTAAGTCTTTGTGTGTGCAGGTTGTTGATAGATGCGTTACATTTATCTTTGTACATGATACATACAGTATGATCCAATTAAACATGTACAGGGAATGGCCATGTGGAAGAAAAAAACAGAGGCAACAAAAATAACATCTAAACAGCGACTGAGTAGAAAATGACTGATGGCAGAAAATGTGTTGGTGCAGTGACTGCACCATGTAAACGACCTCCAACGGAAAAGAAAAGTGCTTTCGTTCCAAAATGTCATCCGTTTGCTGGGAATGTTCTCTGAAGGTTCGTGTTCGTAGCATGAGCAACAAAACGTGTGACATGCTCATGCCTCATATTCGGTGGCAGAAAGCCCCCTTGTGGTTTCTCTTTGTAAATTCTGACAGAGGTGCTATGGTATTGCATTTACCATAGAGGTTTGGGCATATTTCCTTTCTCAGTTGCCTCGTCATGCCGTTTGATTTGTGTAGGTCTGCAGGCGTTGGTCCTGTAGCGCTTCCGGCTGGAGGAACTGGTTATATTGTGGTTGACTCGTGTGAATGTCTCACATCTTCTGGATTTTATTCCATTTATTTTGATTACTGATCCTGCGTGCCATCCTAGCAGATCAGTGTGGTTACAGATTCAGATATATAAATCACTGTCATCATCGGGGTACTTTTCTTCATCCAGAGGCAGCCAGGAGTAAAGATATTCCCTGTATATCTTCACATTCCCAGTGACTATTCCACCCATCCACACTGAACACATTCCCAGTGCGCAAAACCCGGTGTGTGAGCTCCAAACTTCCAGCTTTCGTTGAATATGTGGTGAGAACTACCTTTTCCCTCCACTGACGTCTTGATTTCTGGTTTGACAGGGAACAACAGCGCTCCAACCATGGGAGGGACCATTTTGTCCAAAAAATGTGCTCCAATTTGATTGGACGGTGCAAATGGTCAATCAGTAGTTGGAGCGATCTGGTTGGACACAGAAGGTCCCATCCCCAGTGGGTGGCTGATTGTGGAAGTGGTTGGTAGCGTTGTCAACAGCAAACGGACCTGGTAAACACCCGTTAATCCGTTCATTGGTCATTAGGTTTGTCGTTCCCGGATGTTGCCTCTCCTCCATCAGCGGTCGACGCCGTTGTGGCTGAAAACTCGGTGACGCGTCTCGCCAACGGGTTTGTGCTTTTCAGAAGCTCCATGGCAGAGACCCGAGCTCCTCCACTGGAAGACTTGCTGCCTTTCTTCTGAAGGAGGGCCATGAAGTTCTCGTTGCGAGAGCTCGACCTCTGGCTGCTGCCCAGAGTCAGGTTTCGGAGATCGCTACCGCTGGTGCTGTGCTTCACCGGAGACACCAGACTCTGGCGGCTGCCAAAGGAGTCCGATGGCTCCTTACGACCCAGAACCTTTCGCTTGGACCTGAAGGAGAGGAAAAGATTATAAGATCAAGTAGATAAAATAGCGCATTTGTTCAAATTTACTCCTCAAGTCGGATGAATCACACTTAGATTGACGTGTCTGCTTTTAGAGCATAAATAAGATTTGTAACTACAGAGGGGATTCCATCCTTTTCTTATGGGAGATGAAACTCTGGATCTTCCCTTTCCCCTCCTCACCCTTCATTGTCTGCCTTTCAAGCTATTTTCAGCACAACGCAAGGTAAAATCATGAACACTTGTTGCTTAGAGACTGGCTTTCTTGTGTTTTCTCTGCGCCTCCATGAATGTGTGCATGGAGAGAGAGGGATGCTGGAAAAAAAAGGACAAAATCAGAGGTGCTGGTCATGCAGTAACCCTCTGTGCATGCAGCTGTTGCTAGGGAACCTTATGCTCCATCCGTCTCACACCTTTTTAGCAAGACAATACGTATTTCATCACATTCTGGATTATAAAAAGCTGCCAGGCGAGCTCGTGATGGCTGGAAGTGTTAAAGCTGCAAGAACAAGCTTGTACTGTCAGGAAAGGCATCTGTTTCTGCCAGTCTTTGTGTTTAACGGATGCACATGCGCTCCAACCTGTGTATAATGGTGAACAGGTCTTCAGTGGTGTGCGTTGTAGGTGTGCTGGCCAACAAGTCGTCGTCTGTTTCCTCCGCGATGTGGAGAACCGTCTTCTCACCAGCTGCTGAGTCGTCTGAACGAAAACAAAGAAATCAAATTAAAACAGGAAAATTACAGGTTTTCTTCCCAAACACATCATTTTGGCTTTGTTGTTTTAAAAAGCTAATTTCTGTGTGTAACTCTGATTTGAGACAATTAGGTAATAATGAGACAGTAATGATAAATGTCATCTTCACTGTGAGAACCACTCTGTGTTTTGATTTGGTCCAATTTTAGAACAATTGGGCTCGATTTGCTTCGAAACCTGAGAAATCTCCTCTGGCAGAATCAGGAGGTTAACATCAGCAGGGAAGGATCCAAATCAAATGCAGGAGTTCTGACAGGCATTCAATATCAACACAAGCAAATATGTTAGGAGATAAAACATCTTCTGTGAAACAAGATTATTTACTAGCTAATACGTGTTAGCAAATACTGCAGAAACCATGATAGGATCTAGTTCATTTAAAACTACATCATTGTGTCTGATTTTATTATAGATGGATTCTAAAAATGCAGAAACACTCGTATAGACACACTGCTTTTTTACTAGGACTGGATTTGTAGCACGAAAACAAATGTTATCCTTATGCTTTTACCAAAATATGGTGAAATGCACAGCTTACATTTTAACCAATGCAAGATTTGGCTTTGCTGCATGCAAAATATGCTGCAGAAGTTCTTGTATGGTTTTTGCATGGTTCTTGCACATTTTAACACAACATAATGCCAAGTTGTATAATGTCAATTACAAGTATACAGACAAAAGTGAGTAAAACATTGACAAATTTATATTTTTCTTGAATAATTTATACTTAGACTCGATGCCATTTAAGATGGAAATATTGTTCTTTCTACTCTTCTACATCTATCTGACACCTTTAGTTAGTGTTGAGATGGAGATTTGACACAGTAGACAATAATTAAGCCTCCAACCTTTTTGATTTCTTAAGTGCGTAGTTGGGTTCACGTTTCTGATCAAATCTATGAGTTACTGTCACCAAATGGTGATTTTTCTCAGCCTAATCACATTTTCCTCCATAAATTGATGCAGAAAAGGCATGAAATGGTGCACAAAAATTCAACTGAACCTAAGAAATGACACTCAAAGACCCCTTCCTTTAAGGAAACCTACGTAGCTGTGAGAGTTTGTTACACACCATGAAGACAGATGTGCAGCAGAAAACTGGAATTTTAACTTCTATGGCTCTTTTGATACCTTTTTTTCACACTTAAACTTGTTTCCTATTGTTACTTACTGCAACTATTGTGACCAAAAAAGACCAAGCTTCCGAAGTAACCTTTTAATCCAAGACATGTATGAGTCTTCCGCTATCTTGGCATATTTTAAAGTCAATAAAGGCAGTTTTGCCCTGCACTCGCATTGAGTCTGGGTCTAGAAAGGTGCTTTGGGTGAAATCAAAGTCTTTTCCTGAATCATGAATAGTAATAATATCATCAAGACATACCTGCTCCGATCCCGGTGCTGGCCATCTTCCCTTCCAGCTCTGTGAGCGAGGAGTCCTGCAGAGAAGACTGCAGCGACGACTCCTTTGAACTCTCCTCGTCAGTCCCCAGGTGGTTCTCGTCTTGCTCCGTCATGTCTGGAACACTCGGAGCAGTGGGAATATCTTCTGGTGGGAACGTTCCTAACGGAGATCGCAGGCCCACAGGGCTGTCAGTCTGTGGTGTCTGGCGGTCCGTGCTGCCGTTAGTGGAGGAGTGGACCGACGTGGGAAGAAGCAGGACGTTTGGCTTCTTGGGGACTGGAGGTGGAACCTGGAACGAAATTAGAAAGTTTCACTTAAAATGAAGACATCAGTGACAGTGTGGATTCTTTTCTTTCTGTATTTCCACCTTAAATATCAACTTGCAGGTGGGATTTCTCACTGAATGTACACTTAACATTTCTTGGAAATTACGGTTTGAAAAGTTAATTCACAATTTTTCATGTTTGATGCAACATAAAAACAAATTTCGTGGGGCGCTATTAAAAATTCTTTAAAAACCCTAAAAAGTTGTCTCTGCCTCGGTCCACTGTGCAGCAGCAGGTATTAGTAAGTCAGAGCAGCTGTGATTTATAAAGTTTTTGGGAAGTACTTTGCATTTCACAATTACTCATTATGATGAATTACGGTGTACAGAGCTGCTTTTGGGTGTATTTTATGCAGGTAAAGAGACTTCATTGCTGCAACAAAGTCATGAGCGGTGACAAGGTTAGACTGGATGATTTTGTTCCCAGAGATAAGATGGAGTTTTGGATGTGCCCAAATTATATCCCGCTGACAACTGTTATTTCTTCTAATCGTCTTGTTCTGGGTCTCTGTGACACCCAGAGGCAAAGAATTAGAAAGCTGTGGTCCATATGAATATAGATTTCAAACCTTTTTAATGTTGAAAGTGCTTGATTGATTTTTTCATCATTTTCCTACATGTTCATTTACTAGTTGCTCTTTAACCCTATGAACTCCAAAACCCATAATCATCAGGTTTGAAAGGTATGTTCCATTTTCAAAAAATAATAAAATTACATCATTTATCAGAGCCTGAGACTGTGAACAAATCATCCATGACATGCCTGTTCATTGTGAAACCGAACTGAATCTAAGTTTAAAATCATGATATATACTCAAAATCACTTTATGTCTCTTTTAAAAGTTCACCATTAATAAATAGTTTGCGATACATAAATTTGGTAAAAACAAAAAATTATGTGCTCCTCATTGCAACTTTCAAGTCAACATTGACTTAGCTGTGAAAAGTTCAAGGGCTTTTTGGCTGAATTGCAGGCAGTTTTTCCACAGAGCTGAAAGGAGACATAGTACAGAAACAAATTAAAAATGAAAATAGTACAATATCTATAATATGCAAAGTTCCCCAAATACTGGTAATACCTGAGGCATTTTCAGTTATTTTATTTTGTTTTCAATTTCTGTAAACAAAATAATCAGAGACATCAACTTTTGTATGTGATTGACCAATGGCATTATAACTTTGATATACCGCACAAACATATGTTTGAGTTTCCTCTCCTTTTAGCCATGGCTGTGCTGTTTCCATAAGAAGTGCAGGACTTTATATTGCAGTGAAAAATGAGCCAACAGTGAAGACAAATGTGACAAGAGCAAAGAAACGCCCAGAAACCTTGTGGAGTTCAGAGGGTTAATGACATCTAACCACAACGACACTCCTCAAACAAAGCCTTTCCTGAGGATATCCTCCTCACCTTGGGTTTCTTTTTGTCTGACAGCTCTGCCAGGCAGGAGATTGTCATCCTCGAGGGGAGGGTCTTGCTCTTGTCCTGGAGCTCCGGAGCCTCCTGGTTGCCACAGGGAGAAGGCAGGGAGCCTCCATCCTCAGGCCCAAAACGGATCTCCGCATCAGCGTCGAACTCAGGCTCCAGCACCGGGTCCTCCAGGAGAGGCTGAGGGTCTGGGAGTGGAGGGAGGTCGAAGAGGGACTGCGAGTGGGGGAGGAATTGGTGATCATACGCAGTCTGTGGGGTAGTGGTAGAGTTTGAATCTGGGAGAACGGCAGTACTCGTTGGAACTTGTGGTGGAGGTTTTTTGGGTTTTGGCTTTTTCATGACTTTGTAGATGTTGCCTAAAGGCACCGGCCGGTCCACAGGTGAGGCAGGGGGAGACTCGAGGGCGTGGGGAGAGGTGGAAGAGGGAGACGGAGATTTCAGGAGGAGGTTTATGGGCCGTTTGGGCAGGGGAGGTTTGACAGCGACAGGCGGTTTGGGTTTTGGCAGAGTGGGAGGTGGGCTGGGGTTGTCGCCGAGGTCTCTGCTGTGTTGTTCTTCTTCAATGGTGTCAGACGCTCCATCAGGACAGTCCTCCAGGTCGCCACGAGAAACCGAGCGAAGCCGGATGGTCTTCAGCTCATTCTGGGTAACCACAGGCAATGCCTGCGAAGAACTGGGGCTGATTTTGCCTGGTTTCGCTGCCGTTGAGGTGTCAGAGTGCCGCCTGCTGGCCTTCTGCTTTGGCTTCAGTGATGACAGCTCCAGATGTGCATTCCCAGGCATTTCAAAGGACAACCTCGACCTTGCAGCCGGGTCCTTTGGTGAAGGTAGCGACGACTTCCTCTCTGGGATTTTGGGGCGCATCTTGCACCCGATGGTCCCTGTTGTGCCTTGACCTGCCACTTGACTGAGAGAAACAGTCGGAGTGGGAGTCTCGGACTGGCTGGAGTAGCCACTGGATGGGGACATAAGTCCTGGAGGTCTGAAGGGTGACGACGCCTTGACATCCGTCTCCATGGAGAGCTGGGAGGGTGACGTGGCTCTGGAGGTGGAGGGGGAGTCAAGAAGGGACTCGGAGCTTCCTCTGACCTTCATACATTCAATCACTGTAGTACCTGTTGCTGTGCTGGAGCCCGACAGAGACCTGGGTAAAAGAAGAAGACAGATAACTTAGTAACTCAATCAAGCAAACAAGCAGCAAACATCCATGAGTAGTTTTCTACCTGTAAGGGTCATTGCTCTTCCACTCCCCTAGCTGCCAGTGAGTGGGGAAGGTCATCTCTGTCTCACTCTCCCTCTCTGGTGCCTGGATCTCCAAACTCGGAGGTCCATCGTTCCCTCCTTGGCCCAGCTCCCGCTCAACAACGCTGGGTTTAGAGGATGAGCTGGGCAGAAGGAAATCTGGCTGGAAGTCTGGGAAGTGGTCCCTGGGGATGTGCAGGCTCTTCGGCCGACCATCTCGGTATAGACCACCCTCGTGGTGGATTCTCCCCTCGGCTTCTCCAAGGTTTTTCATGAGGGAGACGCTCCTCACTGGAGGAGGTGGCTTGCGTTTGGATTTCTTGAGCGAGATGGAGCGGGAACGCAGGCGCAAACGTCCCTCTGTGCTGTAGTCCGAAGCTGTGACGGAGATGGTGTCAGCAGTGCTAGTGCTGTCCTCAGAGCTGCCTCTCGGGTAGAGGAGGGCGTAGTTCTCACCCAGACCCAGAAAGTTGTGATGCTCCTGATGGTGGTTTGCTGCCATCGTGTTTCCATTCCCTGCAGATGTGATGTTACCGTCTGTCTGACCAATGATGCCCTCCGTGAAGCAGAAGGAGCCAGAGTCTGTGGGCGTAGAAAGGGAACGCTCCCTGAACTTGAAGGCGTTCTGAGCTGCTATAGATCGGGCTGACCTCTCCCGGCCTCTCAACACCTCCCCGACCCCCCCACCTGCCCCTCTACCCCCATCAGCTGCAGCTCCTTCTGTCTCGCTTCGCTTCCCCATCATGGCCGCTGCCAGCGATATCCCCGGCATGGTATTCCCTGTTCTCCCTGAGGGATTCGTCACTGACGTGAAGGAGCTGGAATGTGAGCTCATTGACTGTCCCGAGCCCACCAGCATCACCCCGTCCTGCGCCCCGCCTCCTGAACCTCCGATGATGGTGTGCTGTTTCGGTGGAACCGCCGGACCTTTGTTCATGCTGTAATTGTAAGGCTCGTTCCACGCTCCGGGAGAAAAGGTGGAGCCCTTCGGCCCGTTCCAGGAGGCCGAGGGTGTATTTGAGCACAGCAGCCCAGAGTGGTCCATAGTTCCTGGGTGGAGATGGTCTGAGGCTCGCTGCCCCAAACTGTTATCTGTAGAGGAGAGGAGGAGAATCAATACAACTGAAACAACTATATCCAATAATGAACAACAAAACCTCCTAATAAAAACTCTACAGCTCTGTCTGTCTCTTGCTGCCCTTTTAGAAAACTGTTCTGTCCGGCAGACAAAGACACAAAATCCATGACTTAGTTGTGGCAGCCTGTTTGTGTAATGTCTAACGAAGGTTCATGTCCAAAATGTCTAGTGAACTTGGAAATGTTGCAAAAAGTAAAAACAGAAATAAGCATGAGGCTTGTTTCTATGAACTGCTTTGGAGCTGAGAAACTAGGCTTTGTACGGTTGTCAGAAGTTGAGAAGTTAAAAAATCTCAAAGAAAAATAAACTAACAGTACATTGCCTATCTTTGAGATAAAATTGGAGAGAGATTTTCAGGAATTGCTGTTTCAGACATGTATAAAGCTGGTCAGAGACAAAGACAATGAAAGAAATAACTGATCAATCATTTGAGTTAGATGTTTGCGATGTCAAAGCTTATTCGGAAAACTTGTTCCATCTTATGAAGCATAAAACTCCTCAAACAAGAGTAAAACATTTCAAACTTTGCTGTGTCCATTCATTATTACGAACATACAGCTTCTTCAATAGATTTGGTGCTCACAATATGAGGAAGTTCACAAAGTTGCAAGTGTGCATTAGACGATTTTACAACAAAACATGTTCATCTTGAATCCGTGTATGGTTCGTTCATTATTTTTTACATTTCAAAATAAAATGAGAAAAAAACAATCGTTTTGTTTTGTTGTTTTTTCATTTAAAAATTAATTTTGAAAAACAAAAAGTATAGAAAGAAAAAAACGCTGCGTTTTTACTAATTTTTAGGTTTAAACCCAAAAAAAGCCTTTTCCTATTTGGAAGCTGCCAGGAGAACCGGAAATCAAAGTCAGAACTCGTGGCGACTTGACTTCAGTCCCAAACTCCGCACCACGTACTCTGAAAACAGCGAAGACATGTTTGTCTTATTTAGAGAGAGTTATCAGAAACACTCAGACCCTCAGCAGCCTCCCATCATAGCAACACGCAGCAAAACATTAGCTGGATCTGATAAAATGTATCAGAACAAAGTGAGACCATGTTGTCAAAATTAGGTACTCAGAAAACAATAAAAACATGTTCAGTCTTCTGTCCTAACCGTCATTTCAGAGCACATTAAAAGGGACAATATTAAATAAAAATGGAAGTAAAGGGATCCGATTTGCAATAGATTTGTGTGAGTTGTGTCTTCCCAAACACTGGCTGGTTTAGAAATGACTAAAAGATACTTTTAATGACATCACAGAGGAAGACTAGAATACTTCCAGTACTGTCCAGTCTGATTGATTATACTACGCAGGTAGTTTGTGTTATAGGCTATTTTATAAAAATCCTTTTTACATCCTTGTGCAGATGTTTATCGGACTGATCGGTGGCATGATGAGTCAGACTGTGGTCTCTAATTTTTTTATCTCTGGATTCCATCGTTTCCTCTCACTGTTCAAAAAATACGTGTTTTTTATTTTGGCCAGCATGTTTCTTTTTACTGTCTGTAAATGATATTTACATGGATATAGACTTTATTAAGTAGTGATGCCGACGTTTTTCGGCAAGGTCTTCTTTATGTAGTATCTTTATTTCACACACAGCCGGGTCTGTTCTGGACGAATCTGAGGACGAAACATCTGGAGAAGGAAATTATCACCAGTTAACCTGATCGTCAGTTAAACTGGAACAGTGGCACCAATAGATGACCAGTATCCTGTCATGAATTTTCGTCCATATGTCGGACCTGACTGTAAAACACACAAAAGTGAAACGTAACATTCTACAGTTCATAAAGTATGTCACTGAAAATAACATATGTGGTTAACAGAACAAATCACAGCTCTCTCCAAATCAGCATCAGACACATGATTGCGTCTTATTAAACTGTTTTCCATGCAGAACCTCCTGACATTCATTATAGACTCTAATATAATGTAATATCATATAATATAAACTCTATAATATAGAACATTGTGGAGCTCCACATGATTTCTGCGTGGGCTTTGCCACTCTCAAAGATAATGAAATAGGAAAAAGGCTTGAGTACAGCCATTCTTGATGTGTTCATGGGCCGAACCAGCTCAGAACTGTTCTTCCTCGGTGACTTCCGGTGTTGCTACAAAATAAAACAACAGCCGTATTTTGTATTTTGGGTTAAAAAGCTAGAGCAAAAATCCAACACTGTGGTTTTTTCATTAGTTAAATAAAATATTTCTACATTTAGGTTTTAAAAACGGAAAAAACAAAAAACGTGGTTTATTTTTTTTTAGATTTTATTTTGAAATGGAAAAACGAATGAGCGAACTATACACGGATTATCTTGTCTGCAGGAAATCTTCTTTTTGAAATCAGGTTATAAAGTAACTGCAAAGAATCAAAGTCGCAGAGCAAATAACAGAAATATAAAGTAATCGTCCATCCTAACCTAAAGCCACTTATTAAAATCCCAGATGTACATTGTGTTTACATGCTCTGCTTTTTATCATCTGCCACCAATTAAGGCCTCATTCATGTCAAACTGTTCAACGGAGCCTCTATATTCTGACTGAACGTCGCCTATTGTTGAGAATAAACCAATTAGGCTTGAAAAGATCCTGACTGCTGGCAACACTGTCCTTCAAGTGAGGAAAAACTGCAAGTACAGCGGAGAGGAATGATTAACACGACATTGATCTCGGTGCTTTTCTTGAAAAGCAGCCTTAAGTCAAACAGGTGCGTGAACAGCTAATCAAACCTCAACACTTTTATGGGAACTGACACAAAAAATTTAAAATGTAGTCCAGAAAGGAATAATCTATATTATTTCTCACTAAAGTTAACTGCCACACAACATTCCTGCTGTATTCCAAGTGCTTAAAAGAAAGAGGAATACTTTCTTTGTTCTCTTTATTGTCTTAATGAGATGTGCACCACAGACACCAAAGAAGGAAAACATCGGTAGAAGGCGATAGCTCACAAACGCACCTGTAGGTAAAGTCGTGTCGAGGTCAGAGTGCGTCTTCCTCAGTGGGAGGTTCCGGTGGGGGGTGTCAGTGACAGGCTCCAGGGAGTGGGGCTGGTGGGAGAAGGGGTCCCCAGGATAGGGGGAAGGGGACGGGGAGTGCTGGAGGAGGTCGACACCGTGGAACTTCACTCCTCCGCTGTCACCTGGAGGAGAGACAAGAAGCAGGGAGAGGTCAGCGGCAGGAAACTAATCTCACTTGACACGCGGTAAATTCAATGAAACTGTAAATCCAATTATGCCGTCGACATGGCGATTAAATATTAGATTACGACTCTGGAGAGATTGAGACGTGACGGGGGAAATTCCATTCTGCAAACGTCGTCCGATTTGAAAAGCGTTTCTCTTTTAAGGCGGTTAGGACAAACATGATTTAGTGCTTCTGTTGAACTCAGCATATTTCCTCACTCAGGTTCAAATGTATTCTACTGACAGTCAGGACAAAGTCAAACGTGGTGGATTTGCATTTAAATAACATGCAGCGATTTAACAGAAGTCACATCTTTTATAGAAAAATAAGCTTGTAAAAGTCTATTTGTTGGATAACCTGAAGGAAATCTTGTTGCATGTGCAGTCACATCAATTTTTAAATAAAAATAAGCGAGTCTGTTGCTAAAAAGTTATCAAGTTTTATTTTAGCAGAATTATACAATTTGTCAGTTCAATCTCTGCCGCTCTGAGCTTGTCTTCATTCAGCTTATTCAAGCAGCTGTCATTAAAATTTAACACCTCCTGCAGATTTTCACTGTAAAAAATGGATTTTTCACAGTCTGGCTGAAATCTGAAACATTGGCCAGGTTGTTTTCTCAAAATGCCAAAGAAAGATCAAATTGTAATATTTGTGTTCGCTCTAAAATGCAACAGGCAAAACATATTTATTTAAATGGATTAACGTTGCATGACAGTTCTTTAAAAAAATGAGCCCATGTAATGTATATTTAAAGGTTTAAAAGCCATGACAGTTGTGACTGACAGTCATACGACACAAAATCTGAAATTCGGCTGAACTGCAGACAGTGTTTATACAGTGCAGAGAGGTAAAAAAAAAATCAAATTTGAGCAATAAAATAAACGCAGCTTGGCTCAAAAACAGTATGCGGCGGACAAAGCTGATAGAAGATACATCCAGCATGGTGAAATATCTTTCTAGATGTGGAGAGTTGAGAGAAGAAGTTTGTAGACATTGTATAAAATATCTCTAGTATGTAGAGCCAGTACTGTTTATCTTGGGAAACACTTCTTATGCATGTTGATTCCATCTTTTTCAATTTTTGGAAATTCCTCTTTTGTTTTTCTTTCTTTTTTGTAATTTATATTGTCATAACTTAACCACATCAATGATTCCCTCGGTGTCCACACTTTAAGGAAACGAAATAGAGGTGGTTCACATATATACAGTAGGTCATTGGTTTACAACGTCCTCGACCTATGATGTTTTGTGGTTACATTGCCAAATTTAATGCGCCATCATTTCAATGTACGTCGTCTGTGAGGGTAAAATAAATTTTGCGTGGGAACAAGTTGGCGAGCCGAGCGGACGAATACGTCATCCCGCGGCACTATACGAGGAAGACAGCTTTGTTTACATTCGCCGGTTGTACGCCACATACATCGCAGTATGTGAGTTCCGACTAATGGTGAAAATTCAGTTACGCTGCGCCATAGGAGCGGAATTCTGATGTAAGTCAAGGACCTCCTGTAAACCTGGGACCTGGGTGTCAGGACTGATGACTTCCTCACTTTCAAGCCACATGTGGAGAAACTTGTGAAGAAGCTGGGGCTAAAACTGGGTTTTTATTTTCAAAACAAGTTGTGTTTTTCTTTTAATGTAAAAAAGAGGCTTGTTGCTGCGACTTTTTTGTCTGTGTTGGATTTTGGTGATCTTCTGTACTTGAAAGCTTCTGCTCAATGTCTTCTTAATGGTTGACACTGTTTACCATGCGTCGAATTGTAAAGTGTTGACACACCACTGTGAGTTAAACTCTCAGGTGGGATGGCCAGCTTTAAGCACCAGAGGGATCTGTCATTGGTATACTTTCATATACAGGGCAATACTTGGACTACTGCCCACCTACATTTGCTCTTTAACTGCACAGAAAACTTCTGATCTTAACTCTCTCCATTCACACGATCATTTCTTGCATTCTGTTCCATATGCACGCACTGAACTGGGTAAAAAGGCTTTTGTTTACTCTGCACCTTTTACATGGAATATGTTGCAGAAAGACTGGAAACGAACCGAGGTAATCTCATTGAGCACTTTTAAATCCAAACTGGGAGTTCTTGAGGCCGACTCCACAACATGCACTTGTCATAATTTGCTTGTGAATTGAATTCTTTTATTTGTTTTTTGCTCGTGTCTTAGTTGTGTAATTTTGAAACTGTGCTTTGTATTTGCTACTGTCTGCCTTGGCAGAACACCCTTGAAAAAGAGGTTCTTAATCTCAGTGGGATTTCTCCTGGTTAAATAAAGGTTAATAAATAAATTCATCCATTTTTTGGAGTTCTCTCTCCATCTTCTAGTTCTTCTGGTTCCATAGAGGTGCAGGACTTTATACTGCCGTGAAAAATGGGCCCACAGTGAAGAAAAATGTGACAGGGGCTAAAACCATCCAGGCCAGAGTGCTGGTGAGCCCTTCTGGGCATTTTACAGGTGTCACACTTCACCATTTCTGTATTTCTTGTCATGTAATTGCTGTTACTTGGAGGCAGTGTCCTTTAAAGTCGCCTCAAGCTAGTTTAGGACTTGACAAGTGGCAAAAACATCCCTCAATGATACGAGTTCTCCTGAGCTGAACAAAACGAGTAAAGATTAAACCAAACTAACAGCCTCAGTTTCATGTTTGTACCTTCCTATAATCCTTCGTGTTTATGTTTTACATCCTAATCCAGACTGACTTACAGCTGCTCATGAACCTACTTTCTGTTTTGGTGAATCCAGTGTGTCAGTGAAGGCAGCAGGTCCCTACTTTATTATCTCAGTGACATGCAGTGCAGTTTCTGTCCCATCTGCATAACTCAGCCAGCCTCCTATTAAGCCATCAGCCTTGTTTTATGGCAACAGTCACATTGGATGCAGTCTGCCACGAGAATTTATATCCTACAACAGAATCCTGCTGCTCAGTCTTTGGGGGAGTGGGAAGCAAAAAAAATCAATGAGTCAAAACAGCAAAATGAAGAAAATGAAGCCGAATCGATGAAAAAAAGTGCATCAAGCAGCCAAAACAAACCGAGTTAAAGGAACAATGCTGTCTTTAGTGTGCAACTACTGACAGAGTACAAATCTGCTGCTTTGTTTCCTCGTAACGGAAGCAAATCCAAAAACAGTGGGTTTTGCAGACTAACAGATGGAAAAGAAAAATAGCGTTAAAAATAGTCTCCAAAAATGCAGACGTTCAGAAATCTCCTATTTTGTTTCTGCTTGTATGAATTTCACATTTAAACACTGAACAACAGAATTACAAGTGTTTGAGCAATCTGAGTGACCAATGCCATCTTTACCTGAACAAAATTTTTAAAGAACGTCAAAAATTTCAGAATAACGAAGCACCTTTCACCACATTTACAGAACAAGGTCTGACTGGAAGTGACCAACACGAAGCAGCTTTCAGGAGAGAAATCTGATTATTGATCTGCAAATTTTACAGCATAAATGGCCATATTCCAGCAGGCAGTAAGAATGTGGTTGACTCTGAAATAACAAGAAAAGCACTCCGAGAGCGCAGTACTCCGCTAAGGCTGCTCAAGTCTTCGTATCATTTCCGACAGATGAAATCATTTCTGGCGGATAAGTCCCAATAAGTCTGCAGAGGTGAATTTGTAGTAGGATTGCAATCATGTGATCATCAGCAGGTAGCTGATATAGTCTTCACTTGTTGTCAATCTGACATCTAGAGGTGTTTGCTCTGCAAATCACCAAACTGATGATGGAAACTGGAGCATGGTGACACTCCAACAAAAAGAATTTTGGAAATCAGAAATCTAATTTCCTGGCTACATAATCATTAAATCACTGATATAATCAACAACCCGTCAACTCCGACTGATCTATTTGGTTTTATCTGTTCTATTGTACCTCTTTTTAGGGATATTTCCACCTCTCTGCTTCACTCATCGACTAACCAGGCTATATTTCCACCCGTCTTTCTGTCTGTACTTTCTTTGTTGGACGAAAGAAACTCATTTTTGAAGACCTAAAAATACTCGAAAAGACGTGAAAATTTGCACATACATCATGACTGGCGAAAAATTTCATATTTTAGAGAAATGGCACACGTTTGTGCCAAAATGGCTCAATAGCGCCCCATGGAATATTTCAAACATTTCACAATAACCAGTATGTGTGACCTAGACTTATGAAATTTGGCACACATATGTAACTCATCAAGATGCACAATGATGTATTTGACATCCATGCCCAAAACACGACAGGAAGTCGGTCATTTTAGATTATGTGTCTTTCATACAGAGCTTTGTGGAGCTCAGTTAAAAGGTAAATTAAATTAGATGTGCGAGTAGTTTTTGGTCAAAATCATCATGGCTAAACATGGCTAAAATACATACATGATTGATGATCATTCTGAACAAACATGATTATTTATAATACTTATTCAATGATTTTAGAGACTTTTTTTTGGTACTTTTGGCACATTAAAACAAATAAAGCACTGCTGTTACTTCAGTGTTGTGCTACTTTAATGCTAATGTACAAATCATCACCAAAATTCCAAATCCAAGGTCTGAGTCCTGCACATCTATTGATAGAATTCAGCTCAGACCAAAATGATTTGAAAAAAGCTAAGTTGTCCTAATGTCAGATTTTAAAAGGTAGATTTCCACTGATTCTAGCCACATTGGTTGTTTTTCGATGAGCATTTTAAACCTAAATATTACAGCTGATCAAGTTCTTTTTCAGCATTTCTTTCCTTTCTTTCTTTCATTCCTTTCCTTCTGTCTCAACAAGCTGCACTACTGCCAGTTCATAGGTTCATTTTTAGATATTTTATTTTATTTATATTGTATTTTGATCCTTTTTTAAATGTAAAGCGCAAATACAAAGGTGTGAGAGAAAGGCCTCTACAAGTCCTCGATATAGCGAGAAACTGACAACAAAAATCTTCCATTCTTCTATTTATTCTATTTAGTCAGAGGCTTTTCTTGTAGATTAAAGTGGAAAATAAGAAATGTGTGAATGTTTTTTAGTGTGAAGCAGCAAAAAAAAGTCACGTCAAGCTTCCTGCAATGTGACTATTGTGAACATGTCGATGCTAAAATCAGACATTTTGCAGCACTAGTGTACCTGACTGTCTGCTGGCATTATTATTTTATTATTTTTGCATAATTAATGACAAAATTCACAATGATTCAGAGCTGCTAATTTATTTTACGAGGTCTAATAGATGCTTTGAACAGATGAATGCCGTCCGTCTCACTGTCATTTAGTCTGTTGTTAGCAAGTCTGTTGTTGAGCAAACTGTTTTTGTGCTTCAGTTTACAGCCAAGGAAGCTGTTAGGAGACACAATTTCCTGCCATTTAGGATTCTGAGGGCTCGTCAATATGTAACGCCACGCCTGTGAGGTTCAAAATAAACTGATGAATTGACGAAGAGGAAATAAGTACCTGTCTGTCTGTCTGTCTGTCTGTGTGCGTACAGTCTGTCTCTCTGCTCTGCATTCACATCTTTCGCTGGCTAAAAGCGCTTCAGTCATTCATGAAAATTGCCGAAGCGAGATGTGCAGGATCGGAGAGACCGAGGAGGGAAAAGTGGGAGGAGGAAGCTGTGACAAAATGTTCTCTCGCCGTCCTCCATTTATCATTCATTCACCGTGTTTCCCTCCATCACTCACTCACTTCCTGTCTTTTTCTTTGCTGCTGCCGTAATTTTTTTTGTCTTTTTTTCCCCCTATGGGGAGGAGGAGGAGGAGAGAGGAAGAGTGGCGAGTTACCATGGCAACAGGAAGCTGGCTGCAAGCTACCTGTTTGCTGGTTTACAGAGAGAGAAAGAAAGAAAGAGAGATGAGAGACCCGGTGTCACGGTAACAAGTTGAATAAGTACTTTTTTTTAAAAAATCCTATTTTTCTACATTAACTAGAATATGTGCTACATCCTATGTACAATCTGTGCATTATTAACACTTCTCTCAGTGTTTCTATACTTGAAAGAATCTGTGCAACATCCCTGATATGCGCAGTACTGTTTTTTTTATAGCTAGTGCTTATGCGTATTTTGGTTTATTTTTGTTTTTGTGCTACATTCGTTAAATGTTTGCCCCATTTTTGCTGCCGAAACACTGCAAATTTCCTCACTTTAGGCTTATCTTATATTGTTCCATTTCTGTCTTAAAACGATTTCAAACACATAACTGAGCAACACCTTTGCATCTTTGTCATTAATTACAATAAACAAGGGCAATGCGCACCATCCTGCTGCTGGAAAAACCCTCCGCAGCTAAAAATAGCCCCAAACAAATATGATATTTATTCCTTTTTGGGTAACATAAGCTGAAATTGACTTCTGTAAATGAAAAAAATACATTTGTGATCTGTCTGCCTCTTCAGTATTACAAATAAATGAATGCATTTAAAGGAGGAAGATTTGTTGATGACAAGAAAAGCAGTCAGAAGAAAGTGAAAACCCGCCAAGTATGACGTCACAGTCGTGCATCACAATACCTGACCTTCTCCTCCTCTACACAGTGGGTGAGGAGGGTGAGGAGGGTGAGGAGGGTGAGGAGAGTGAGATGAAGGGAGGCAGAGACAGAGAAGATATTTAACTATAGATGGATATGAGCAAGAAGTAGGGGAGAGGCACCCAGTGACGAAGCAGTTGCTATGCCAAAAACCAGGAGGACCGCACACACATGCAGAAACACACACACATGCAAACACACACACACGCAAAGACACACACAAAGTAAACAAGGAGGAGGCTCGGTTGAGTCGAGTGGAAGCAGGAGTGTCAGAACGATGTTGAGGGTGACCACAGCATACTAACAGCTCTGACAGCACACTCACACACACACACACACACACACACACACACACACACACACACACACACACACACACACACACGATGCACAAGCAAAGCTGACTGCCAGAGATGGGCGAGGGCGATAGCGAATGTGATCATGAGAAGAAAATGTTCTCGACGTCAAATCTAGATTCTGCTGCATTTTCACCCTGAAAGCTCGTGTCAGACGGGAATCTTTGTGTGTGTGTATATGTGTGTGTGTGTGTGTGTGTGTGTGTGTGTGTGTGTGTGTGTGTGTGTGTGTGTGTGTGTGTGTGTGTGTGTGTGTGTGTGTGTGTGTGTGTGTGTGTGTGTCGACACCATCCAGTCTAACCTGTGAGTTATGACTTCTGGCATGAAAACACAACGTGAGGAAACAGAACACTGAAGATTTCCTGCTGTTCTGATGAAACTGTGCATCTGTTCTCTTCTTATATTCTTCTTTAAAATTGCTGCATGACTAAAGCAGAAGAAGAAATTAACCATCTTTCAGTTTCACCTGGTCAGCTTATGCCACTGATCTTCTGAGTGTATATTAACTATAACACCCTATGCAAATTTTTACTGTCTACTCCTATAATAAAGAATGGAAAAACTTATGTAATAAAGGTAAGTATATGACAGTCGAGTTCCTAACATCACTAAGTAGCACCTTTACATGATGTAACTGCATTCAGGAAGTTAGCAGGTGGTTCTCATGATGAGTAACTTACACTGAAGTAGCTGTATAATCCTCAAATTATTGAAAGTGCATCAACTAGCAGCAACCTAGTTGATTGTCATACATATAGCTGCAGATTTCAACCTTTTCTGGTGTAACTAAAGTTTCAGGCTGACCGAAAATGATCATTTTACCAACATACAACCATGAGACTGTATAGAAATTATGAGAGTCACTCACTAAGACCTCAAGGACATTACTCATACTTATACGGTAGCAGCTTGGAAATCTGAAAGTTAGCCTCGTCCTAAAACATACCCTGCTTTGTTGTTGGTTTTCCTCTAAATGGCACCACAATTTACTAAATTAACACCATGTTGTATTAAAGGAGGCTTAAAATTAGCAAGTGAGGCCACAAACTGATTAGGAAAATGTTTACTAAGTTAATAAATCAAATTTGAAGTCAGATTATTTTTCCTTTCTGGCAAAGCAGATGAGCAACCCCCTGCTGGCTGCTGGACACAATGCAGGTTTAAAGCACTTTTCAGGTCACATCTAGCTTTTAAATAAAGCCTGTAATCTGTGTGAACATTAAACATGCTTGTTTTAACTCAATAAACTTAATCACTAGCTAGCTGATGAGCAACAATGAGCTAACAAAAGTGGCATGCTAGTGGTGTGAGTTGGACAGTTCTCTTTTAATGCTCATCAGCCAGGCGTTGCGGGAACATAACCCGTGTTAACATATGCTTAATATGCATGTGGAAATAGATAATCTACACCATAAATAAGGAAAATGCATGAGAAAGTTTCACACAGATTTGCTGCTTAACGAGTGAAACCTTCCAGAAAGTTACAGATGATGTTATTTTTGTGAGCGCCATATGTGGTAATGAAAGGAGCGGAACAGAGGATTGCAGGACAGTTTATAGGAAGAAAACCCACACAGGAGCCGTGAGGAAGAAAGTCAGATGGTGACTCATTGAAAGGAGATTCGGTGACGCACATTGGGAACTGTATTTATAAAAATACACAACTTCTACATCTTAGCTACTCTGGAGACCAACTTGGTTTGTTGTAATCTCTGTGTAGTTTGCAGGAAACCTACAAGAGGTAGTCGACGTATCAGTCAGAAAATACTACTTATGTGGCTAAATATCGCTCTGTGGGTTGTGCTAACTTTGTTGTCATGATTCAGCAAAACAATGAGTCACAATGAGTTGCACAAACGTCATATTTTGGGGCAATAAGTGTGAACTCACTGCAGTTTTTGCTAATTTGTTAATTGCATCACTATATACTCTGTTTCGTGCCACTCCTCCTTCAAAATTAGCTCAACAACGCAGCAGGCTGCCAAAAAAAAATCCAATATTTGTTAAGATTTTTCAGGCTGAAAGTCTTCCTTAAAAACATCAACAGTTTACGCCAATTTCAGAAAATGTTTCAGATGTACCTGCACAATGCACATAAAAGTTGACATTTTTAAGCGTTTATGAGGTGATTTCTGCCTAAATCAAAGTGACATATGTGAATTCAAGGAAACATTTGATTTATTTATCTGCAGTGATGAACTGATTGATTGTTTGAAGCTTCTAAAAGGCACCAGTGTTTATTTTTTCCACTAAACCAAGTCAGATAATACTGACGTGTCCTCCGAAGAGACGAACATTCAAAGCTAGTGGCGTGTCGCTTCCCTTCAGTCTAATTTCCCACGACTCTCACTTTTACAGCTGTCACAGAGAAAACAACTCCCCTGAGAACAACATAGAAGCCAACGAAGGAAAATGTTTTCAGCAGCAGCAGCAGATTTCTTTCCTAAACGTCACCAGTGTTTTCCTTCTTCTGCACAAGTTATTTGGAGATAAAATCGAGTGTGTTCCGAAGACACACAATAGGAGCTAAGAGCTGCCACGCGCTGATTAATTTCCAATAGGAGCTCATCTCGAGGGCTAATCTATTTAATTTTGGATTAGTTTTCAGTGAAATTTTATATTGAGGCCATAAATTCTAATAAACACCGAGAAATGCTTGAAGGGAAGCGGCCGCGCTGGCAGCTGGCCGTAATTAACCTCAACACAACCCCTCCACTCGCCAAACAGGTGACCTTTTAAACGATTATTGGTTCTTCTGCTGACATGATCTGTTCTGATCTGTTGACTGCTCTTGTGATTAACTGACTAATAGTTTTGCTTAGAAAACATCAGAAAATGACCAAAAAAAGGCCACGACAAGCTCTTAAAGATCTGAGGTTTTAGATATTTGTTGTTTGAGAGGCTGGAATCAGGGTGTGTTTGACAGTCGTCTTTGTGTACATTCAGCCATTTACAAAAGTCAGGCAAAAAAAGACAAAAAACTACAAAGACAAGACAAAATATTATAAAAATGAGACACAAAGTGACAAAAATGAGACACAAAATGACAAAAGCGAGAAACAAAATGACAAAAATTAGACAATCGACATGAAATAAAATAAAAAAGACAAAAAATTTGACAAAAAGTTACAATGTGACAAAAGCGAGACAAAAAATGACAAAAATGCGAGAAACAAAACAACAAAAAAATTCACAAACAACACAAGCGAAATTTTAAAAAAGCACAAAATGACAAAAACAAGAAACAAAATGACAAAAGATGAGACAAGCAACACAAGTGAAAAAAAACACAAAACGACAAAAACGAGAAACAAAATGACAAAAACATGAGACAAAAGGCAAAAGTCAGCCAAAAAATGAAAACAACTCCCCACAAAAACAGGACTAAATATTACAAAAATGAGACACAAAGTGACAAAAAAGAGACACAAAATGACAAAAAATGAGACAAACGACACGAATCAAAACAAACAAAAAAATTTGATGACAGTTGCAACGCGACAAAAATGAGACAAAAAATGACGAACGTGAGAAACAAAACAACAAAAATAGACAACACAAGCGAGACAAAAATAACCACAAACGACAAAAAACGATACACAAAACAGCAAAAAAATGGCAAAAATCAGACAAAAAAACACAAAAACAAAACAAAATATTACAAAAATGAGACAAAATGACAAAAACGAGAAACAAAATGATAGAAAATGGGACAAACAACATGAAACAAAACAAAAACGAGACAAACAGCAAAAGTCAGACAAAAAAAGATTTTAAAAATAAAACACAAAAACAAGACAAAATATTACAAAAACGAGAAACAAAATGAGAAAAACATGAGACAAATGGCAAAAGAACCAAGTTTTAGGCATTAGTTGTTTGAGAGGCTTGACTCAGGATGTGTTTGACACTGAGAGTTATGTTGGTTACTTTCCATTTGGACTCTACTTTAAATCCAGTTTCACTGGAAAATCGGCACCGATTCGCAAGCTGGACGCCAGTCATCTGTGTTTATATCCAGCCGTTTAAATACAGCAAACTGCTACACTTTGATGCATCAGGATCACTCATCAGGATCACTCAGGAAATTAAACATTCATGAGAAGCTCTGCACCAGTCCAAACCCTTCTGAGGCAAGATTTTGGAAATATTACTCTATCCGGACTGATTTTGTCCCTGCAGGACCAGCATAACTTTATCATCAGTTAAACATTTTACACAACTGTGCAATTGCATTTGGCACCTAAATCTAAAGCACAAAAAGCATTTGCATCCATTATTTTTCAATGAACTCAAATGCTGCAGGTTAGGTTCAGGTGTTTCGTGGTACCTGTGATGTCCAGGGGTATGAACTGAGCTGGTGTGCGTCTTCCCAGGTGCCAGCGGGGTTTTTCTGCAACCGGCGGTCCAGTGGTGGCAGATGTGGCGGTGCTGCTGCTGCTGTTGTTGCTGCTCCAGCCCAGCGGGGGGCGATCTGAGCTGCAGGGGGACGGGGACGGGGAGGGAGACGGGTCGGTCACGGACCTCAGACCGAACACCGAGGAGGCGGTTTCATCATCGTAGAGCTGCTTGGACGCCGGCTGGAGGCAGAAAAGACGGACAAGTTCAGTGGTTTGAATTTAATTTCCTCTAAACAACATCTCAGTCATTTCTGCTTTTGTTACATCTTCTACTTTGCATTCAACTGTTTTTGAAAGTTCTTGTTTCCATTTTATGGCTCAGTTATTTGGAAAGACAAATTTATAAATCAGACAAATACTTTTTTTCTTTAAATTGCAGTTAGTGGCTCAAACAGACAAAAAAACGGAAATAAACTCTTAAATTCAATTGAAGCGGAAAATCAATACGAACAGAAAAAAATCCTGGAGGAGGCGAGACGGCCGGCAGAGGTCATCTAGTCATCTGCCTCCTCCGAAGGAAAATGTTTTGTCCTCTTACAGCGACTTCAGAGCTGATAAGAGGAAGGATCAATAAGGCAGATAAGGAGTCAGAAGGGTAAGAAACAGAGATTAAAAACATAAACAGCACGGCTATCGTTTTCACTTGTTCTGGAATTAAAAGACACAAACACAGGAAAGAGAACGGGAAGTTCGGTTCGCATTTTTAAAGGAGAATAAAGAAGCAGAAGAAGAGAAAGTAAAAGAGGAAACATGAGATACGATCTGATTAGCCAGCAGGGACAGAAACTACTGCTCAACAACAAGGTGTAATCTCAGCTACACTCACTGGCCACTTCATTAGGTACATCTTGCTTGTAGAAGGTTGGATCCCATTCATAACTGCCTTAACGCTTGGTGGCATACTTTCAACAAGGTGTTGGAAACATTCCTCAGAGATTTTGCTCCACATTGACATGATGATGATGATTTGTCGGCTGTACATCCATGATGCCAATCTCCCGTTTCACCACATCCCAAAGGTTCTATTGGATTTAGATCTGACGAGTGTGGAGGCCATTGGAGTACAGTCAAGTCATTGTCATGTTCCAGAAACCAGTCTGAGATGATCTGAGCTTTGTGACATGGTGCATTATCCTGCTTGAAGTAGCATCAGAAGATGATCCACTGTAGTCATAAAAAGACGGACATGGTTAGCGTCAATACTCAGACTGTGGAGTTTAAACCATGATCAGTTGGTACTACGGGGCCCAAAGTGTGCCAAGAAACTATCCCCCACACCATTACACCATCCCCCGATGAATCGCCATCTATCACGGTGGAGGGGTGTGAGTGTCCCTGCGATCCTGGGAGCTATGTTGTCCGGGGCAATAGCCCCTGGTAGCATCTCCCAAGGCAAATTGGTCCTGGGTAAGGGACCAGGCAAAGAGTGATTCAGAAAAACCCGATGACAGCAAAAATAAGGAAAGCTGCCACCTCGCCCGGATTAGGGAAACTGGGGCCTCTTTGTGGAGCCAGGTCTGGGGAGAGCTCACCAGAGAGCACCTGGGGTTCAAGCCCTGGTGGCCGGTGACGCTTCTTATGGAGAATTTCTGAACCTGGGGCAAACACAGAACTCGCTGGAGGGATTATGCATCTCATCTGGCCTGAGAAAGCGTCAGGATTCCCCAGGAAGAGATGGAAAGTGTTGCTGGGGTAGGGACCTCTGGAATAACCTGCTTAGTCTGCTTTCCTCCGTAACCCAGCCCTGGACAAGATGAAGAAAATGTATGTATGTATGTATGTATGTATGGATGTATGTATGGATGGATGGATGGTCTTCTGCTGATGGATGGATGGATGGATGGATGGATGGTCTTCTGCTGATGGATGGATGGATGGATGGATGGTCTTCTGCTGATGGATGGATGGATGGATGGATGGATGGTCTTCTGCTGATGGATGGATGGATGGATGGATGGTCTTCTGCTGATGGATGGATGGATGGATGGATGGATGGATGGTCTTCTGCTGATGGATGGATGGATGGATGGATGGATGGTCTTCTGCTGATGGATGGATGGATGGATGGATGGATGGATGGATGGTCTTCTGCTGATGGATGGATGGATGGATGGATGGATGGATGGATGGATGGATGGATGGATCATTACACCATCACCAGCACCCTGAACTATTGATACAAGGCAGGATGGATCCATGCTTTCATGTTGTTTACGCCAAATTCTGACCATCTGAATGTCGAAGTTGAAATGGAGACTCATCAGACCAGGCAATGTTTTTCCAATTTTCTATTGTCCAGTTTTGGTTAGCCTCAGTTTCCTGTTCTTAGTCGACAGGAGTGGCACCTGGTGTGGTCTTCTGCTGCTGTAGTCCATCTTATTCAAGGCTGTTGTGCATTCAGAGATGGTATTCTGCATTCCTTGGTTGTAACCTGTGGTTATTTGAGTTGCTGTTGCCTTTCTATGATCTCCAACCAGTCTGCCCCTTCTCCTCTGACCTCTCACATCAACAAGCTCACTGGATATTTCTCTTTTTCTGACCATTCTCTGTAAACCCTAGAGATGGTTGTGTGTGAAAATGCCAGTAAATCAGCTGTTTCTGAAATACCAACAACCATGCCATGTTCAAAGTCCCTTAAATCCTCTTTCTTCTATTCTGATGCTCGGTTTGAACTTCAGCAGGTTGTCTTGACCACGTCTACATGAATAAATGCATTGAGTTGCGGCCATGTGATTGGCTTAAATGCATTGAGGCTGCAAAACTCAAACCCTCCAGTCCATCTTCCCTGATGAAGGTGTATCTACTGTACAGGAAGTTGTCTCGTGGGAATCCACCTTACTCTAATTGAAATGAGCCCAGACAGTTGAAGGGCATTAACTGTACAGAGCTGTTTAACGGCTTGCTGAAGGAAACGAGCGTCGATATGCTGCAAATGTTGCAGTAAAATCACTGCAGGGGTCCATCAAGCTACCAGGGAAATAGCCTGAGCGCTATTAGCGGCAAAGACAGATGAGGAAACGAGTGAAAACAGCATTTTGATGCATATTAATGTGTGTAAATCCCTAATATTCATGTTTATATCCGTCTCTATGCAGGAGCTGCCTGACTAATATTGCTGATGTCATTTTCTATTTTGATTTCTGGTGAAGTATTAGCGATATTTCCATCTGGAAGACGCTAAATCGTTTGGCATTTGTTTGCAGCAACCTGCTGAGAGTGTGAAAAGGACGATGACTAAGTCTGGCAAACGTGAAAGGACGGGGAGGGGAAAAGCTGCGCAAGAGTTTCTTGATTATTTGGCTTTTGTGTGAAGCAGAGGATAACAAAAGCAAAGAGGCGTTTTGTCACAACACAACTTTCAGCTGTAGAACTATCTGTGATTCTGGGGAGATGAATTAAAGGCGAGAAGATGTTAATAAATATGAGCAACAGCTATGATAGTTCTCAAAATAATGGGCCTCATGCAAGAACATTTTACTTCCAAGTCTGAATCAAGAAACCATCTGAAGAGCTAAATCTTAGCATGACTCTTTTTGTTGCTTTTTTTTGTCTCATTTTTGTATCATTTTCAATCTTTTGTTGCTTTTTTTGGGTCAAATTGTTTGTCATGTTTAATCTTTTTGTTGTTTTTGTATTAAAAAGGCTGACTTTTGAGGGATATTTTGCAACAGTTGATTTATACTGACAACATGGAGTATCACATAGTAGATGTGTAACACTTAACTCTGGTGCATTTTTAGGCACTGGTTGTGCATTTTTTTGCATCAATTTATGCAAGAAATGTCTTTATGCAACAGAGACCACAAAATTCACTGTCTTTATAGTGGAAATCTACCATTCTATCTAAAATAAGGTGAGATAAATATACAGATGGAGTGGGATGGAGCAAGTTAGTGGGGAATTGCTCAGATAAATGAAATAATTCCGGTGATTTAAAAAAAAAATGTCTATTTTAAAAAGTTTTTTAAAGAATATTTTTCTTCCAATCGCACTGCTAAGTTTGGGGTTTCAGATAGGTTAAACAGCGCAGAATTTTTGTTTTTTTTAAAGAATCTATTTATAACAAATGGAAGAGATATGTAGAGTGAAGTGATTTTGATGAAATATCTGAATTTTAAGCCTAGATGTGGATAACTCTTAATAGTAGCATGGAAGTGCTTAAGTGACTGAAAATTTTAAATGTTTTTTTTTTTGCTGTTTTCTGCTCAGATAAATGGTGCAATTTTGGCATTTTATTTTATTATTATTATTTTTATTTATTTTGCCTTTCCAACCTGCAGAATCTGGTTTGAGCAAAGTATTTATTTTTAGTGATTTTTAAATGAAACATTTAGAATCAAGTGATCATACTGAAAAATCATGATTTTAAACTCCGATATGATTAGCTTTAAGTTTTGATTATTTCAAAAGGCTAAAATAAACATGAATTCTTTTAGTTTTTGTACTTTTCCTCACTCCCATAATAAAAGGTGTAATTCTAGTGATTTCTAAAGATTATTTAAAGACAACTTGCCCTTTAAACCAGGTGATGGAGGTGGTGGGATGGCGCAAGTTAGGGGGAATGTGAAGTCAGAGTGAGTTTGTGCAGTGGTTTTTAAAGTTTCAAGGCTGAGAAATCACTAAAGAACGTGTGAAGCTTGTGTTTGCTCATCTGTGTGTGTCATCGGTGTACATGTGAGAGTGCGTGCGGCTACCAGGAAGATGAAGTCGGGCCTCTTGTTGTTGAGGGAGATGGGCGAGCGGCTCAGCGAGGTGGACGTGTCGTCAGAGCTCTGCGAGGACGGATGCCGGAAAGTCTGACCGGTCAGCTTGGTGTCGTACAACTGCTCCTCAAACTCTGCAGACAAAACAAAAAACAAAAAAAGTGAAGGAGTGAGTCTTCTTTCTGTGTGCACACGTGAATAAAACACACACCACATGAAGTATTTGCATGATCTGCTGCTGCTGCTTTGCATCACCCGGCGGCTTCCCTCCTCCTGCGACCTCTCCAGAGGAACCTTAAAGAGTTTATATCCTCTCGTGGGCTCTGGTTCCTTCTTTGTTTCTCCTCTTCCACTTATTCCTTCTCCACAACTCTCTGTCCGTCTTTGTCTCTCGGTATCTGACTGTTTCTCCCTCTCCACCAGCTAAGCCGGCTCTCCCTCAGGCCATTGTAAACAGATTCCTAACCCCCACCTCCCCTTCTTTCTCCTGCTGCACACATACACACACACGCACACGCACACGCACACGCACACGCACACACACACACACACACACACACACACACCCCTGAACTCAGTCCCCGACCAGCTCCCTTCCCTCCTCGCACCAAACGGCGGCATCACCGAGGTGAAGAGTTTCTAGTTGAACATGCTTCCCGGGACAATATGGATTCCTTCCTGTTGGTTGCCTAGCGACGCAAAGAACCGGGCGACAACAACGACAGCCTCACCGACCACAATACATACGAATACTGCAGAAACCAGTGAGGATTTGTGACCTGATTCTTGACATACATACAAACATACACAGTCATACTTAATCCTTTTGTTTTGGGGTGTCGAACTCATTTTAGCCACAATCTGATCTCAAGTGACCAGAAAAATCAGAGCATAACAACTGATAATTAACTAATAACTAACTATGAATAACGTAATTTCTGAAGAAAAATAAGTTCAATTTCAACAATATTATGCGTCAGTTTATCATTTACACAGTACAATTTATGGATCACAGTTTATCTACAAAAGCATCACACAATACAGTACTTTACGATCAAAACAACTCGTCAAGATCTGGAGATTTTTTCAAAAGTTGATATTTTCTCTGTAATTTTTACATTTTGCAAAGTCATCTAGCCGGATTGGATCGTCTGGCAGGCCGCTGGTGGCCCACGGGTCGCATGTTTGATACCCTTGCTGCAGTATTTTATTGCAGGATTTATCTGGAAAATGTAGTATTCACTGCCTACGTCGAGATGCTTGGGATAGTTTGGATTTGTATCTGTTTTCCTGCAGGTTTTATCAAACGTTAAATCTAAATTCATTCATTTTATTGCATTAATTCATTTTATTTGTCAGTTTAAGACGTTTAAATGTGATGCAATTCAATGTAATGAGACTATTTCTTTGGCAACAAAGGTTGTTTCATGCCGATCAAACACACTAAATTAAACTCAATTAAATGAAGGAAAAAATAATTAACTAGTTAAATAACCAACTGAAGGGCAAAGCTGAATTTCAGGGTTGAATAAAAAAGGTTAAATAAGTGATAAATGGATCTGCAACGATGAGTTATCTTCAAATAACTGAACATATACACTAGTGTTCAAAAGTTTGGGGTCACCCAGACAATTTCATGCTTTCCATGAAAATCTTGTCAGATTCAGGGGAGCGCAGCTGATGTGGGAGTGTTTTGGAGTCAGGAGTATAGATTCATGAATAGAGATTAATATACAGCAGCACAGCCACAAAACACAAAAAGATAATGATGTGTTTTTATACGAGGGTAGGCATTCCGCCCGCCCACAGAGTTTGTGCAGTTTTTAATGGCATTTGGGATCATTGCTGTTGACATCTTCCTCCTGCCGAACGAAAAAGCGCCGGCAGCAGAAAATCTCACTCATTCTGACGGCAATTATGCCTCCGAACCTAAGAACAAACGCAGGACAGCGCCTGCACCCACCAAACCTTTTACAACCTTCAGCTCGGATTAAGTTGATGCACTAACGCGTGTCGGTTGTCATTTTCAGCTCAGCCACTGTTTACTTTGAGTGGAGTTTGAAAAGGTTTTTATCAACTCCAGGATAGTTATTTCACAGAGATGTAATCCTTCAAGTGGAGTGAAACTGTGACAAAGAGAAACCAGAGTAACAAGGTTCTCACAAGACGAGGATTAAACATCGCTGCTGCTTGTTTTGTGTCCTGGCACACATTAGTTATCTTTTAATATATGTGAGAAAAACAAAAAACATGAGGATGAGAAGAAAAGAACAGGATCAGATGAGGTTCGGAAAAAAATCCAAGCTGCTTAGGTGATTTAGAAGCTGATGTTTTTAGGTGCAAATTCTTTTAAGAAAAGTTTGGGTAGTCTTTTTGGAAACGTGTGCCAGCGAGGTTTAGATCTGACAACCTGCCTGAGGCCAGCGTTCCTCCACAAACTCTGACCGAGTTGATCTGGTTGGCATTAATGCTCCCACATGAGAACTTTCTCATTAGTCTCAATAAGCATCATGCAGGCTCTCGCCAACTCACAGTTTGAGTAACACTGATACAACATGACTCACATCACCACAAATTGCTTATTAATGCACTATAGTCAGTTTTTACCATTAATAAGAACAATCTGCCTCTTTATCATATTGCCGGACACTTCAACATGTCTTTAGCTCATCAATGGACCATTTATTAGCATATATACCTGCAGATGAATTGCAAACGTTTCACCTGACCCATACAGGATCCTCCTCCACCTTCTAGTAGCTCAATAGGACCATTATCATCCATTCTGGTCACTGAGAAACCAAAAGTAAAACAAAAAACAATGCCTTGTAACGTGGCAAACATATAACCCAAACCATGACTCTTTACTAAACTTAACTACCTAGTTTTGGAGCTGTTGTAGGTGACCAAACACTACATGAAAACCAGTGAGGGAAAGGAAAAGTTCACACCAAACATTAATTGAAGGGTTTGGAAGCAGAGTGGTCTAACCTCCTTTACGTAGCTTTTGAGAAAAATGGGTTAAAAGTTTTGTGTTTTCAAGAATGGTCTAACATTCCAAGCGCCACTGTAAAAGCTACATTTGGGTTGTGGGTTAGAGCACTTTGTCTCTAAAATCTATTCCATAAAACATTATAGAAATGATATACAACTCAGTTTGAATTTTTTTGTGTGTAAGATCAACCTGCTTTTAACCCATTCGATTATGGTATGAGATGAAACTTGAATTCAAATCTCCTGGATGAAAGTCTTTTGATTTCCTCCATCCCCTGTAGCCTCCAACTGCAGACTTTTGTTCCTCTTTGTGAGGGATAATTGCAGCTCTGCTGTCATTAAATGGGATGAAAACAACCTACAAGGCCAGTAGAAGGTGAAGGAGGCCCTTACAGTGTGGGATTATGTGTGCAAAGATCACTGAAATGTGAAGAACTAGTTTCAAATTATGCTCTCAACTGTCTTGATGGAAAAGGGGCGACGGTGAAGTACCAAGAAACAGTTGCACCAATGACTCCAAGTAAAACCACAAGCTTTTACATTTTAGTTTTGGTATGAATTTATCAAATATTGGGATTAAACGGATCTTTTAGGTGCATTTTGCTACTTTCAAAAATAATGAGGCTTTCCAGTGTTCATGCTAAGCTAACTCTACAGCAAATGCACATATTTTCCAAACGATTTTTTTCGCAACCTAAAAGTCGTTTATATCCTGCGAAATAACTTGAGAATAGTATCTTTGCTAGTCTATAGGCCCGTCAGATTCGACTGCTTGCAATTAAAATTTTGATATAAATGTTAACAACGACATGATAAACCAAGAGTCTGTTTGTCCGCTGCATTTGCCAAATCCTCGGGAAGCTCTTCGGCGTTTCACTTTGTAAGCAGCCGGCTGTTTGCACATTACCTGTGATGGGAACTGTTGATTTTGCAGCATCAAAAATAATTGATTAAAAATGGCCCAACTGCCGCTTGTGAAAAACCGCAGATCACCCGGTTAGCGAAGAGCGAGGAGAAGCCAAAACTCATCTCATCCAAACTGCAGCGCCCGAAGAAGTGAGGCGTCAGCAGGAGACACAGGGGGTAAACAGAGTGATAATGGAGAGGAAGAGCTAGAGTGAAGGATAGGGCTGCAACAACGAATCGATAAAATCGATATTAATCGATTATTAAAAGCGTTGGCAACGAATTTCATTATCGATTCGTTGTGTCGCGCGATTCGTGCGTCACTCGCCATGTCGCGAGCGTCTACTTCACCTGCAGAGCTTTGTCAATGCTGGCTGACGGAAATAAAGTTTTTTTGTTTTTTGTTTTTTTAAAATAATTCCACCTCTAGAGCGAGTTGAACAGAACGAGGTGGCGGCAAAGCGAAAGTAAATTCAGAGTAATTTCAACCAAACATGACCGACACGGAGAAAACAGTCAGACCGAAATCCTCAAAAGTGTGGCAGCATTTCACGCTTCACGAAACAACAAACATGCGTAGCATGCAAGCTTTGCAAAAGTGATATGATGTACGGGAGCACCACGATGATGATGCAGCACCTGAAACGGAAACACGTTGGAGTCGCCGATGAGGATGAAGGAGCTCAACAGCAGGTAAGTCACTACAGTATCCTACGTTTGTTCTGTTTTACAGTGAGGAAACGTAACTTAGTCTCTCTGGTAGCTCTCCTGATGCTAGTGTTTGTTTGTTAGCTGATTAATGACAGTGATAGGGCACGTGTGTGTGTGCGCGCGCGTGTGAAACTTTTTATTTCACTTTAATCAGCTTAAGCAGGGTTTGAATATGCTTTATAAATAAACGTAACTTGCCCACAATGGTGATAATAAGTTAAAGATTAAGCTTCAAGTTTTAATTTTCTCAAAAAGTCTGAGTGAAGACACTGGTCTGTGTTGGAGTGAGGCAGGATGAACTGCATTTAGACCAAACAGGGGTTAAAGTAACTTATTTAGTATGTAGTATTTTTTATGGTGCTTGTCCTATCTATCTGTCTGTCTGTCTGTCTGTCTGTCTGTCTGTCTGTCTGTCTGTCTGTCTGTCTGTCTGTCTGTCTGTCTGTCTGTCTGTCTGTGTGTGTGTGTGTGTGTGTGTGTGTGTGTGTGTGTGTGTGTGTGTGTGTGTGTGTGTGTGTGTGTGTGTGTGTGTGTGTGTGTGTGTGTGTGTGTGTGTGCCTGCTTACTTTGTGTTTTGCTCTTTGGACTACTTACTTGCCTTAACCTAATACTGCAAATAAAACAAGATAATTACTGAGTTGTTGTAAATTGTGCTATAATACATACTCAAACTATACTATCTTTCTCATTTCATGAACAGCATACAATGACAGGCTTCATGATGAGAAAGACATCATGTCCACCACAGCAAGCATTTGTCCTGACTGAGAGCATCCTCAACATGATGGTCATTGACACGAGGCCTCTGTCGATGGTTGAAGACGAAGGCTTCGCTTCAATGATCTTATTTGCTCTGTCAGTCCAAATCTTCTCTTTCTGAATAAAGCGGCGGAAATTAAAAATGTGTTGTTTTTTTATCCGATTCATCGATTAATCGAAAAAATAATCGGCTGACTAATCGATTATTAAAATAATCGTTAGTTGCAGCCCTAGTGAAGGAGGGTAAAATGAAGACGAAGCACAGATGGATGAGGAAGAAAGGGAATAAAAACAGAAGAAAAACATATAGTACAATAGGAAATAGCATAACGAAATAATGGGAGGAACATACATGAAGAAGTCGAGGAGCTACAAGGAAGATAGAGATAGAGATAAAGAAGTGAGTTGAGAAATTACAAATCAAATGACAGCAGACTAGGAAGTAGGAGGGCCACAGTTGGAAGAAGCAGAAAATAATTAGGGAGAAGTCGAAAAAGAAGATGTAGGTGGAGAAGAAGAGTCGATGCAGCGAAAGGAGACGTGATCAAGAAGCAGCTCAGTGGAGATGAAGAAACCAAAAAAAAGACAAAGTAGGTGGAGAAAAGAGGACGAATTCACACAATCTTTTAGAACCAACAGCACTAACAGGAAGTCGGTTCAGGACTTAAAGGTGGGTGACTGGAGGATAAAAATAGGATCCAACATGTCCGACTAATCTCACATCCAAAACTATTAACTTGTTCCAGTGGCATAAATAGACGGTTAGTAGCCTCAGACCAGTTTCTAATAAATAGGCGCTTCTCTCCAAAATTGAAAAACACACTCAGATGCTCACTAATCAGCAGATAGTGTCTTCTTTTTTGTGTAAACAATTCACAAACATCGATGTAAAAAGTGTAATTTGTAGTCATTCAGAGTTAAAAGTGGAAAGCATATTTTAGTGCCCTTTTCCTAAAATTTTTAAGCTTTCGTTGACAGAGGTGCTGAAAGATAAGATATAAAGTTGAGTCTGAGAGTCAATAATCAATTGTTAATCACTTATGAAGCATGAAAAAGCCATAACAATTAATAAACCATTCAATTAGAAAGCTTGTCTAGTGGTAAAGTGGAACTAAGTACTTGAATATTTCCATTTGACGCTATTTTATATTTTTATTCACTATAAGTTAGAGGCATTTCTTATATTTTGATTGTACAGTGTAGTTAGCTGAATTACAGACTAAGCTTTTACATGCAAAGCACACCAGCAATATGGATAATGGTGACCGAAACTATACCGAAGAAGTAAAATTACATGCTGTGAACCGCTCTGAACCCCATATTTCACCAGCAGCAGGTTTGAAAGGCATGCTAACTTTTTTTTAAAAAATTAGAAAAATGACACCATTTTTCAGAGCCAGAAACTGTAAAAACAGAAAAATAGTGTTGGGTTTTCCACTTTGGACGGTCCTTTAACTAATCCTGTGAGACGTGTGGTTCTGTTGGGAAAAATAACTGAATCTCAGCTTAAAATCGAATGCATTCTGTATGTATTAAGTCAAAATTTGCCGAAAAAAAACAATAACCAAAAAGAACCTGCACTCCATGGCACAACCAAAAACTCAATTTTCACTTAGCTGCAGCTAACAAATTTCTGCAATTATTCAAATTTACTGCAGCCAGTGTTTTCACAGAGCAGAGAAGAGATTAAAAGAGTATAATTAAACCTACAGGAGTGATAAAATAAATGCAGCACGGCTTGAAAATGGTATACAGAAGAGCAAGTTATTGGATACATTCAGCATGATGGTGAAACATCTTTCAACAGCTGATGAAGATATAAAAATGAAAGTAGTAAAAAAATCTACAGTATGTAGAGTCACCATTTTTATGGGCAAAGAAATTCAACTTTAGTTTTTTTCCTTTTTTTTAGGATTTATGGCGTTATAATTTTGTCAAACTGCACAAAAGACATTTCTGAGCTCTTTCCACTTCTAGCTATGGTTGTTCTGTTTCCATAGAGGTGCAGGACTGAAAAATGAGCCACAGTGAGTAAAAACAGTCTGTCTACTCAGTAATGCATCAGATAATGACAAATAAACATACTACTGACTGAGTAGATTTTTGCTTTTTGATATTTTTTTCAACATTTTCCATGTTACATTTGAAGCTATCTGTCCAGCAGCCATATAAGCAATATGTGATATTTCTGCAAAATCACTTTGTTCTACATGCCTCAATTATATATTTGCTTTAAAAAAAAAACAACAAAGAAAACCAAAACACTCTCAGCTGCAGCTGACAAATTTCTGTAGTTATTGAAATTAACTGCAGGCAGTGTTTCCACTTAACAGAGAAGAGATGAAAGAAGAATTAGATTGAAAGAGATAATTAGAGTAAAATAAAACATCCTGGAGCGATAAAATAAATATAGCATGGCTTGGAAATGGTACACAGAGGGGCAAGTTCTTAGAAGATACATTCAGCATAGTGAAACATTTTTCCACAGCTGATGAGCAGAGTAGAGAGAAAAAGTCTGTAGAGGCGGGAAATAGTTAAATATCTACAGTACATCGAGACAAAACCACCACAAAAAGACACAAAACCTACATAAATGAGACATACAGTGACTGAAATGAGACAAAAAATGACATAAATGAGACACAAAACAAAAAAAAACATGACATTGTGACAGAAAATGACAAACTAGACAGAAAAACAACCATGTAAGACACAAACTGACAAAAATTAGACAAAAAAATGGCAAAAACGAGACCCAGAATGCCACAAAACAAGACGACAACACAAATGTGACACAAAACAATGAGAAGAGACATAAATAAAACCTACTGGATCACTAAAATAAATGCAGCATGGCTCAGAAACCGTAAACAGAGGAGCAAGTTGTTGCAAGATACATTCAGCATGGTGAAACGTCTTTCTAGTATCTTTTCTATAGTATGCAGAGTCTGCATTTTTACGGGCAAAGAAATTCAACTTTAGTTTTTTCTTCTCTTAGGATTTATGCCATTTAACTTTGTGAAACTGCACAAAAGACATATATGAGCTCTTACCTTTTCTAACCATGGTTGTTCTATTTCTATAGAGGTGCAGGAATTTAAATTGCAGTAAAAAAAATGAGCTGCTAACAGATGAATGCATCCGAACTGATAATGATAAATTAACGTACTACTCACTGAGTAGATTTTTTACTTTTTGATACTTTTCCCACCACTTTCCTTGTAAGACTTGAAGCTATTTATATAAACAGCATTGTTGTCCTCCAGTAAGAGTTTGAAAACAGCCTCTGTGATGTGTTCACTGACCGGCAGAAGGTGAATCCAGAAGACGGCAGCGCTAGAAGGTAAACAGTTGTAGATCCACGCTTCAGATAGCAGCCAGGCTCTGCTCAGTGCAGCTACAGGACTGAGGGGTGGAAGTGGGGGAGCAGGGAAGCTATTGGTGTTCGGGGTGTAAAGGTATGCCGGTCACTCCCACTCGTGCACGCTCACCCCACCCCCCCTTTCCTCTATCCAGACAAGCAGGCCGAGCGATCATGCATCACTAACCTGCATATTGTGTGTGTGTTTGCATGCATATCTTTCATTCAGGTGTTTATGTGCATGTGCTGTAAGTGCACAAACGTGTCGTCCTCTTTTATTTGGCCGCTAATATGCAGATTATTTGCACAAATCAAGTTTAATGACCTTTCTGCTGCTTTACTTGTGTGTACAAATGTGCATTGTATGTGTGTTTGTGTGTACAGTGCAGCCATTAATAGATAAACCCAACCATCCTTGACGCTATGCACACGGTGGTGTCAAATTTGGGTCACCCTTTTTTCCCTATTCTCCCCCCTCTAGGAAGACGAAGGGGGGAAGAGAGATATTAACAATACCCCTCTTTCACCACAGCCTTGTTTGTCTGCTACATGCCCACCGCCGCCACTAATGTGTGTGTGTTTGTGTGCATGCAACGACATTCATGTCATGTCTTCGTCCTTGCGATTTAACATGCACAATTGATCAGTCTGGTGTTTGTTGGAGAGAGCGCACCGTGAAAGAGGACGGTCATGACCTAGAAGGACACACTTGGCGGGTAGCGGCCTAGTTTACGCTGGTCATGAGAAAACCGCAAGGAGATTCCTGATCCAATTATCAGGCCTCCTTTTTTTGTACAGGCGCACTGTCTGGCTGTAATTCTTGTCAGTTATCCGAGAAATATTTGCGGACAACTAGCTGGTGGTTTTTTATAGCTAGAGCACAACGCAAGACAGTTTCTGATTCATTAACTTGAATTAAAGACATGTTTTAATGACAGTATGTGCAACGTACATTAAGCCCAGTCAAGATATATATTGGCGCCAGTTGAAGCAGCACAGTTCTACTTTTCTAATCACCCTCTTGTATTCACTTCTTCAAGTCTGAGCTTTCTCTTCACGATTTACATCTTGACATCTCCCGCTAATTAGTTTGGACAAGACGACGGTGGCGCAGAGGAATTTTATCCGACCCTGATTTATTTCCTCAATTCTCATTCTGGTTCCACAAGTTACTTTTAGTTATTCCCCCTCTCTGGGGCATCAACGTGAGAACCAACGTAGAATAAAACAGGGAATTTGTACTATTGAAAATTTCATCACCTGCACTGATTTGACTCTAGTTTGTGGGAACAAGCCAATTAAAAGATGATGCTGTGGAGATATTACACTAGCATTCAAAAGTTTGGGGTCACCCAGACAATTTCATGTTTTCCATGAAAACTCATTCTTTTAATCATGTGCTACACAATTGCTCAAGGCTTTTCTAATCATCAATTAGTCTTTCAACATGATTAGCTAACATAATGTAGCATTAGAACACAGGAGTGATGGTTGCTGGAAATGTTCCTCTGTACCCCTGTGGAGATATTCCATTAAAAAATCAGCTGTTTAAAGCTAGAATAGTCATTTACCACATTAACAATGTCTATACTGGATTTATCATTCATTTAATGTTGTCTTCATTGAAAAAATTGCTATTCTTTCAAAAATAAGGACATTTCTAAGTGACCCCAAACTTTTGAACAGTAGTATATATTGTTGCCAGTTGAAGCAGCACAGTTCTACTTTGCAACCTTTCTTCCATTCACTTCTCCAAGTTTGAGATTTCTCTTCGCGACTTACATCTTGACATCTCCCGCTAATTAGTTTGGATAAGACGACGGTGGCGCAGAGGAATTTTATCCTACCCTGATTTATTTCCTCAATTCTCATTCTGGTTCCACAACTCTGGCTGCTACTTTAGTTATTCCCCCTCTCTGGGGCATCAACGTGAGAAACAGCGTAGAATAAAACAGAAAACTTGTACTATTGAAGACTTCATCACCTGCACTGATGTGACTCCAGGTTGTGGGAACAAGCCAATTAAAAGATGATGTTGTGGAGGTATTATAACCCTCTGTGGAAGCAGTTTGTGAGGCAGAACAAAAACCTGGATTGACAAACAGTGCATTTGGACTGCAGTCATATAGGAATCCAATGGGATCCAACGTCTGATGTAAGTTGCTTTTTTTAAACTATCCTTTGTCCAAAAGTGTAAGAAATTCAACAGATCTGGTTGCCAGGCGCATGAGTCAGCAAACACAGGGACAGAGTGTCTGTTTTCTACCAAACATGGACGGGACACTGTAAAAATGACAGGCCACTTTCTGTAGAATACACTTCAGCCTGAACATTACTTTTGTGCATGTTCTGACTTCAAGGACTGTACCTGTACAACTTCTTTCAGGGCTGTTTGCAGAGGAGTAAAAGTACCAACTCCATGGTTCTGAGTAGCCCTGAAAAACTGCTGTGCAGGTTCAGTGCTGATTGGATAAACCATTTTTCTACCCTCTTGAAGTCCTTGAAATGTGGAAACTTCCTCGTCTCCATCGCCATCTACAATGTAAAATAAGCCATATAGTCCAACACAGCAACCCTCCACTGTTCTATTTCCAGTAACTACAACAATCCCCACATAAAATGACATTCAAAAAAACTAAACTTGCTCAATGGTGATCCAGGGAATCCATGAATTTTTTCGGCTTTCATGTATATTTTTGGAGTGTTGTAACTTCAGTTCAAAATTAAATCAGGATACTCTCCATAATTATGAATATTGTAGGGTTTTGTACTCATATTGTCAGGTTATTTCTTAGCACCAGTCATATTCTTATACCAGCAGAAAGCACTCTGGTGCAACCGCTGTTGTTTAAAAATGCTGATTTGACTTGGTTTGACTCCAGAGTTAAACTTTACAGTTAGGGATGCAAATTTTGAACACATTTCTTAACCGATAAAAGCCAGCCTTATCAATCAACAAATTAATTAATCAACAACACAAAATGAACTGACCTGTCAATTTTCCATATCCTAATGTAGCTGTTTCATGGCATAGGATACTCTCATAATAAGCGATGTTGCCATAGCGCTTAGCTCTGTCTGGCAGGCATTATGCGACACAGGAGTCTCTCTCATGGTGGCACTTCATTAGCTGAACTCCCACAATGCTTTCTGCTCACCAACATGGAAGTGCCAGCAGTCCAACATAAACAGGAAGAGTGTCCATCTGGTAGCGTAACCAGGTACTATAGCTAATGTTTAATACATTTTCTGATACGGATGACTTTCTTGTGGCTAATCTGCTAAACTGCAATTAATTGATTAACTGATGAACATTTTATAACACAATGGAAACAGAAAAGCTAAAAATGTGCTGGGGGACCGTTCCTATAAACATTAGCGCCACCATGTGCTTCGCCCGAGTTTCTGCAGTGGACAGTCGCCTGATAATTACAGATAAAAATATGCTGCTCCAGTCATGCTCAGAAAAAAACGTATTTACAGCACAGTGGGGAAATTAGCTGTTTAGTGCCATATGACGTTCCTCCATCTCTGAGGAGGAAGGGCAGCAGCGAGCGAAGTGCTTTGCTCAAGGACACTCTGACCCTCAAACAATAACTGTCAAGATTTTAAAGCCCTCTACAGACTTAAACTTCTCCACCACAAGTACCTTGAAGCTACTGTCGCCTCAGCCCTGTGTTTGATCAGCGCCGGGTTCATATGAGGTTCTGGCAGGTTGGCTCAGATGCAAATGCTCCTGAATCATAGCATTTAAGTGTGTCAGACTTCAGCAAACTTCTCTAAAAAAAAAAAAGAAAAAAAAAGCCTCCAAGGAGCGAAACAAGACAGACGAGTTTGTCTTGCCTGATTCACAGAGGTGTCACTCCAAAGAAAAGCTCCACAGAAAGGGAATCGGAAAAGGAAAGAAACGAGTGGGCCGAACCGACTCTTTAGCTGAAGAGAAAGGCAATATTTTGTGGTTCAGAAGCTAAAAAACTCCCCGATTATAAAGGTCACCCAGTAATAAAAGTTCAAACGCTCCATAAATCCCTAAAAAAGACTCAGTTGGCTGTCAAAGGCTCTGCTGCAGGCTGTATTTCAGTGTGACAACAAGGACTCGTCTGGGTGCTCTGTTCGTGAGCCAATTGTGTCCAAAATGCTAAACGCCTGCTTTAATTTAATGCTATATTAACAAACCATTTGCATAATATCGTACGAGGCATTTAAATTGACACGTACATTATGTGTCATGAAGAATAACCTGGGACTCTGGTAATTTAAATAAAATTACGTTTGAAAATTGATTTGGGTGACGGAGACATTTAGAAACAGTCGACACCAGCAAGCAACCCAAAATTTCCCTTGTGTTGTAAGAAAAGGTTTAAAATTCTAATTTCTTGCAGTCACATTTTCATAATAGTGAACACAGAAATTGAGAGTATAACACGGAAACCTTTCCTGCTGTATCAGCTGATCGATGTTGCACCTCTTCAGTAATGTGTATTGACCACAGCAGAACCCTATCAGCCTCAGTTCATCACCGTTAGCATCGGCTCAGACAATTAAAAGGCCGCGGTGACATTCTGTAGCCAAGTTAGTGCAGACAGGGAAACTTTATCGGGTTGTTTGTATCGACTGCATCGACTCCGAGCTCCTCATGACACAATTATAGGGTCGCTTTGACATTTTAAAGTTCAGTTGGTCGTATCAAACCACCTTTGCTTTGTCTGCAGTGAGGAAAGGTTGCTAAGGAGATATGATAAGACGCAGTGAGATAAAATGATGTTTACTGATCTGCAGAAAGAGAAAGAAGGTCCTAAAAGGTAAATGGCAAAGAGAGTTTAATTCTGGCTTTGAGTTTTAAATGAAATAAAAGCACAGACAGCTGAGACATTAGTAGCTATGAGCACTAATGATACCGTTGACCTCCATTAAAAAGCTGATTGTAAACACTGTTTTAAAGCAGAAAGCAGAGTTCAGAATGAAATGGTGTCAGCGTGTGAGTGGCCTTCACAAAGCTCTGACCTCAACAACCTCACAACAGAGCTGGAGCTCAATAATATGAACCCCTGCAGCCAATTTAGAGCCTGAAACCAGGAGGGTGGAATCAGATCATCAATCGTGAAGAACTGTTTTCATGGAGTCAGTCTGGGGTTAAATAAAGAGACCAAAGCAAAGTCCAACATTAGAGCCATTTTCACGTCCAAACACTCTGTCAAAGTTCAAAATCAAAACCTGTGAGGCACCACTGAGGGTTAAAAAGAGTCTAAAGTCTTTATTCTCCTACAGAATGATTAGTGGAGCTGTTTTTATAGGTGGTTTAGTCAATGGTATCCATGAAAACGAAGGTTCACAAGGTTGATGGAAGTCAGAAATGAGCTAGCAAGATGGTTGACCTGAAAGATGATGGCTGAGGTCTTATTGAAAAGCAGACTACAAAGAGGAAAAATTACAAAATATCAGCCAAGTTTAGGAAGGTTGGTGAAGTTAGAAGACATATAATGATCTGAAACCTGCTGGTTAGCCTGAAAACTGACAAAACTGTAGCCAAAAGAGACGACAACATCCCCATCAAGAGGCTTGCATTTAACTGATAAACTTATTTAACTTATTTCCTGCAGAAAAATCTGAATTCTAAGCTCAATCTCCATATAAGATCCACACAAAGCGATAGCAATAACATTGTATAAAATAAAATAAACATTTTAGAAAGTAAAAACAAGGTTAGCATTGAATTATTTGTGTGGCAAACGTGCAAAAATAGAAGATTTCTGTCCTATACTGTTTCCCAGCACCGTGTATATGCACAACCTCCAACATGCGTGTCTTCATGTGCTGGATAACTTTCTCAGCCTCTGATCTGCAGCGTGACCAGCAGCAGTTTAGACGACAGTTGAGAGCTGTTGGCCGACACTGATGGTGTCAGAGTGTGCGTCGGTGTCTCAAACCTCTACGCCGATCAAACGCTCTGAAGTGGATCTGAGCCACCTCTTATCCTCATTTATTCAAAGGGTGTCTCCAGTGAGGAGATGTGATTGGACGAATGAGGGTTTTCCTGCAGGCCGAGTCACATCAAGGAGACGACATCCTGGAAACTGTAAGAACCATGTGCAGGAGAGGATTATTAACCGAGTTCCTCACAAATATCAGACGCCAAATTGCAGCAGTGACGAGTCTAACTGTTTACTAATATAACAACATTTTTGTGTATTCAACCTCTAGTCACCTCAAACTGGATCCATTAACATGCAAAGTCTCACGGTGCAGCTTTGAATTAGCGGAAGGCTCTTTTTTTTACATGACACTTCAGAGGAAGAACGACAGGAGAGGCGATTAAAAAAGGAAAAGCCTCTCATCCTTCAGCTCCCCACAAACTCTCCTCTAATCTTACAAACCGCTGCTCGGCCAGCGATTCTCTGCCCCTTCTGATCAGCCGACAGGAACAAGGTAAAATTAAACTGCTCAGACATCAACCTGGAGAACTGAATGTTCATTTAATAACACCATCGACTGTTAGTTCTTTAACCAGGTTTTCAATTCTCATTTGTAATTAGTAGGAGAGTCCAATCAGCTCCAATATCACTGAGTTCTGTGTCTCATTGTTGGAACAACAACAATGTAGATTAAATAATGTTACTTTAGCTTATATTTATAATAAAAGTTTAATTTCATGTAAATAATGTAATGTACTGAGAGTATCAAAACTAAAAGTAGAGACAAATTCAGTGTTGCTCGTGTCGACTGTCATATAAACATAAATTCATATCGTCTAATTGGTGCAAAAATCCAACTGTTTAGTGTAATTTATCAAATTTTCTGAACTGGCATAATCAGATATTAGGAGTAAATGATGATATAATATATTCAGTGAACATGTACAACTTCTCTGTAATATATAATAAAGTACAATTAATTTGTACTTAAACATAAATATACAAAGTTCTTTGTTGAGATTTTTCATTACCTCTGCAATTTAGTGCAGGATTATTTTCAGAATATTGCCAAAATCATGTTGCTGTGATTGATTTTTCTTTCTTTTGTTGCTTTGTTTTAAATGAATATTTCTTACTTTTGACAAACAGCTGTGCCTTTTAATCGCAATCCAAGTGTTTCGTTTGAGACAGGAATAAAAATGAATCAATTAATGTGCTTCTAAAGTTAACAGATTTACAAAAAGTATATTATAATTGACATTTTTTTGAAGTGCAGTGAAGTACTTTTAAGTGTTATCACCAAATGAATGTCAATACTTCTTGTAGAATAACAATAAATTTATTAAAATGTAATATAACATAAATCTCAATATGTACATAAATCCTGGTGACTGCAAAAAAGATTGTGCTTTCTGACCATCTCACCACAAAATAAGCAGCACTCATCATATTTGCAGGATGAAAGCAATTGTTTTTTCCCCACATTTAGACATTTTCTTCAAACAGTTCCTTCAGTCAGATCGTCTGAAAGTCAAATGGCATCAAGAAGACTGATAGAAATTTGTGATTCCTTTTGATTCTGACCTTTGTTTTTGATGATCAGGTCAAGAAGGTTGTTCAGTCGGGGTTTTTTTTTTTTTTTTTTTTAACACCTGAAATGTCTTTTTTTCCTTCTTTATTATGCTTTGAGGATCTATACAGAGTGTCTGGGCTTTTCTTTACTTCCTGTCTACATTTCTGGATGTGCTTTACACAGATATTGCTCAGACTTTCCTCCAGTTGTTTCAAAATGCTGCCATCAGAATCAGGAAATTTCGCATTTGATTTTCAAGGCCTTACAAAGTAGTGATTGGTCACTAGGGGTGCTGAAACTCTAGAATGACTTGTTTGGTAATATGAGATTTGCTAGATCTGTCACTATTTTAACAAGAAAAGTACTCAGAGAGCGCAGTACTCTGTCAAGGCTGGTCAGTCGTTGTATCATTTCCGATGGATAAGTCCCGATAAGTCCACAGCATGTGATCATCAGCAGACAGCTGTGTTCACTTGTTGTCATAGTTACAGTAACAATGTGCCACTGTCTCGCAATGATACAGAAATCTTTAACAAATCCACGGATCCAGACTATAAGCTGCATCACTGCCAAAATCTAATCACTTGGTCCTTGTGTCATTTCTGACCTTCCCTGAAAATTTCGTCCAAATGTGTTTTTGAGCAATGTTGCTAACAGACAGACAGACAGACAGACAGACAAATGTACGCCAATCGTCACATAACTCCGCCGTGTTCTTTGGCGGAGTAAAAATGTTATTCTTTTTAGGAAAACACTTTCATACACGTGTGGATTTCTGTGCCTTTTTCCTTTCATTTTCTGATTTAATGTCTTATTCCTGTTATGTTGCTGTTTTTAACTCTTCAGTTGAGCACATTTTTTAAGAAAAGTACAATATAAATAGAGATTTTTGTTACTATTGTGGATCATTTTAACATCTATCCCGTTATAGTCTGTGTTAATCTGTGATATTGTTTAAGCCAATGCATTATAAACAAAAATGGAATTTTTTTATCATCATCCATCCTGATCATTTTGTAAAAACATGGTAATCACATTCAAATTAATGATTTGAAATGTTAAATTAATGCATAAAGGCATTAAGATTCCAGATACAGCTCGTTTTTACCTATCAAATGCACTAAAAACACTAAATATCTATTGATGCTGTCAGAACAATCTGCTGCAATAACTCATGAAATCAAAGCAACGCAGTACGACACTAACATTTGACACGCTGTCATCTCAGATCCAGTCTTAAGCTGCCAAATCAAACCAAAACAAAAGTGTCTTCTGTGGGAAACGGGCCAACGCAAGCTGCCAGAACTTCACTATCTGGTTCAGACTGTCACCTTCCCTCTTTAATGGGAGCTTCATTAGTGCAACGTTAATACAAGAGCAAAAACACTCAGAAACAGCAGATTTATGGAGATTCCAACTGCTGCATCAAATCAAACTCTCTCACACACACACACACACACACATCTGTATTATTGAAACTCAAGAATGCGGTAAAATGATTCGGCAAATATGTGTGAATTCATACAAAGCAGTTACCTACAGTGAAGTGAAATATGTTGAGTGCCGAGGAGGTGGTAAAGTATGAATATTAGAGTGTTGCTTAATGGGTTTATCATAAAATTACAAAGCAAGAGTGTGCAAATAGCCAGTCTGGCAGTAATGGATTACATAAGCTAAACTTCAAATACAAAGTTCACCGTTAATGGGAAGGAATATTATGAATATTTCACTGTTGATTAATGGAGAAAAACACACACACACACAATACAAGTCAGGCCAGAGAACACAGTAAATCTGTCTGCAGAGGAGGAGAAACCTATGAATGTGCAGGAAAAGAAAAGCGATGTGAAACTCTTCCTGTTATCAAACCGTATAAAACACATCCGCCTTCAGTGGAGGACAATACAGACTTTTAAATATGTAATATATCACGGCCAAAGAGCAGCATATGAATATTTTAACAAAGCAAACACTAAAAGGGAAAAAACTTTGATCACAAAATATACTTTCTTAAATGTTAATCTTATTGGAAGGCTTCAGCTGTATTGTGCTGTTTTTGGAGAAATATATTAGGAATTTTTTTTTATACTAGTATTTAAACATAAACTACATATTTTTACCATATATTGTGACAAAACTACGAATGTTCACTGCAGGACATTGGAAATAATCAAACTCTGGCATGCAACATAATATAATTTTCTCCTATTTTGATGAGTTTCTCTAATCAAATCAAGTACAGCACAAGCTGGAAGGATCCATGAAACCAAATGTATTTAAATACTGGAGAGGTACAATCATTTGTGAAACATGAGGATGCTATTATTTGCAATCTGCACCACAAATACAAACAGCCACAGCATCAGAGAGTCTAAGTCATATTAATTTATAGAAAACTGACTTAAAAGTCTAATTAATCATTATATGTGTATTGGAGGGCAAAACACAGCATCAGTGGTTTGTTTAAAAGCCTAAATACGATAAGTTTCTTGATTCAGGACTGCCGGGAATGACAGGAATCTCATACTGTGGCTTCATCAGGACTCCTTAGTGTCACATTTCAATGCTTTAGCATCATACAGAAGTCAGAATTTCAAAAACAGGCACAAGTGTGTAGCTAAATGATAGATAGATAGATAGATAGATCGATAGATAGATAGATAGATAGATAGACAGACAGACAGACAGACAGACAGACAGACAGACAGACAGACTCTTTATTAATCCCGAGGAAAATTCAAGTCATACATGTCAACAACATGTCATGAAGCACATGTAAACTTAAATGGAACAATTTACACAGACCTTTGCTGATTTAGATCGATTCTGAGTGTATACATACAACCTTATGGATTTCAACAGATTTTGTTGTGCTATGAAGCTGCAAAGCCTCAGCCCTTTACCAAATTTGATGTAGTGTCAGAGTTTAGACGTACAAACATCATCAGCGTTGACTGATTCTTTATGGAAGCAAATCAGACTCATCAGATTCTGAATTTTAAAAGCTGCTGAATTTCTTACTTTGAATTTTTTTTGCATCAAAATTACATATGTGAATTTTTTATGCCTGAATTTAGCTCATCAAAATTCTAAAAACCAGTTAAAAATTCAATGTCTTCAAAATTCGCCATCAAAAAAATTTGATGTGTTCAAAATTCACCATCAAAAAATTCAGTGTTCAAAATTCGCCATCAAAAAATTCAATGTTAAAAAATTCGCTGTCAAAAAATTCGCTGTTCACGTCTGGGGGACTCAGGCGTAAACAATCGATCCTGGCCAAAATCGAACCAACGCCCAGCCAATCACGTGGCGCTCCTCCGGTCATGTGACGCAGACGGTTCACCTCACAAGACCGGGGTCAACCACGGCAACCAGCATGAACGACGGCGCTTCAGTGAGTGTATTAATCCTTTTTGTCCTGTATGTGGTTTGTTTTTGGGAGAGTCAGTAAGCTGTAATGCATGCCGTTAGCTGCGCTAGCACAGCGTTAGCAGCGCTAATACAGCGCTAGCACAGCGTTAGCCGCGCTAATACAACGCTAGCACAGCGTTAGCCGCGCTAATACAGCGCTAGCCGCGCTAATACAGCGTTAGACGCGCTAGCCGCGCTAATACAGCGCTAGCCGCGCTAATACAGCGTTAGCCGCGCTAATACAGTGCTAGCCGCGCTAATACAGCGTTAGCCGCGCTAGCTCAGTAATAAGGTCACACAGACAGCACGTTCTGCAGCTGGGTAGTTGAGTAACAATTTTATAAACGCACAAATGGGCGGAAGTGTGATTTATGCGCCCGAAAATGCAGTTAAGTCACAGAGCAGTGTAAAGAAACTGGTCACCTAGCAAACTGAATTAGTCTAGGGAACACTTTGTTTATTATGTGTGTTTTCTGCTCAAGTTAATGTCCTGGTTTGATTCATTTTAAATTACTCCTGATCTTGAAAGGTTTTAAACTGTGCAGTCAAAGTAGTTCCAACTGTGAGCGAATAGTTTGAAATGAACTGCCCTAGACTGCTCAGTCACAGAGCAGTAGGGTTGCCACCTTTCAGAAATTAAAATAAAGGACGCCCACCATGGCTCCTTGGGGCCACAGTTCAGTAAAATCGGAAAGATATTCACAGATTCAGAATTCCACCATCAATAACTCATTATAAACGATGCCTCTTTTCCATCGTTGTAAGGTAGACAATGTGCTACAAGCCTAGTTTTATCAACAGTAGCTGTCTTTCAAGCTGCAGAAATAACATTGATGTCAACAGGAGCCAGTTGAAGGCTGCGGTGATTCTGGTGACACTACAGTGTATCAGAGAGAAGCTATTGAATATTTGTGTCTCTCTTTGCTGTTGCAGCAGTTTTGCAATTCACTCCATAGACATCAATGTTATTCGTGCAGCTTGAAAGACAGCTACTGTTGATAAAACTGGGCTTGTAGCATATTGTCTACCTTACAACGATGGGAAAGAGGCATCGTTTATGTTTTGACCAGTGTTGCCAACTCCTCAGTAAGGAAAGTAGCTATTGGCTGTCCTAAAAGTCACTAGAAGTCGCTAAATGATGTCATCGCCTAATTGGCATAATTTCCCGTTTGCATGTAATTGTAATCAACGTTGTAGGAGAGACAAAAAGTGAGTTTAAAATACCCAAAATATGTTTCTGAACTAGAGGCTAAATGCAGTGATTTATTTTAGTGTGACAGTGAAGAAACATTTTCATTTCCATCCCGCTCTGTAAGCAGGACGGGATCTGCAGCGACTTTGATTCATCTGCCGTCTGGACATGGAGTGATGTGGGTCTCCTTCCTCTAATTAGACAGTAGGATGCTGCAGGTCACTAGACTGACCGCCTGTGCTTTGGGATGGGGAGGAGCTCGCAGCGCCACCTGCTGCTCGTTGAGGACAGTAACTGCAGAACGATCCCAGCTTTCATGTCAGACAGGGGCGGATCCAGATTAATTTTAGTGGGGGGGCGGGGGGCACAGGGGGGTACAACAGATATTTTGGGGGGGGTTGTAAGAAAAAATTAAAGCTGCTACCGACCTCTCGCTTTTACAAAGTTTTTTTTCATGGGTTTTTTTTTTTGGCTCTTTAACCCAATAGGAAAGCTGTATATGACCTTTTCATTTTGGACTGTTAACATTCAAATTATGATGGACTTGTTTCCTTGTTTATGTGAATTACAACATCATTAGCTGCAACATCTGCCTGTTCTGCAAAACTGGTAGCTCAACGACAGCATCCTGAGGGCAATTAAGTGACAAATATTGTGCAAGAACAGCACTATTACAACCCTGACAATTTCCACTTCTTAAAATGTTTACTGCCAATTACCACACATAAAACAAGAAATAATATTCTGTACTAATACTTCTGTACTACCCAATACACAGTGAATAAATATTATCTGAAAGTCAGGTTATTGTTGTTTATCAGCACAATACAAAGAGATTCATGTTAGACATATTCCAGTTGACTAGAATATCATGATTTATGTAAATTTACCTCAATAATATGAATGTTCAGGTTAAGATTGTACAGTGATATTTATTATGTAAGTTTAACTGATTAAAGTTTATGACTCTGCACTGCAATATTATTTAGATTTACATCATTATTATAATATTTAGGGTCAGACTCTACAGTATTAAGATTAAGAAATCAAATATTCTATAAAATGTAAATACACTGAACTCATTTGGAGATATTTAAGTGAGACTCTACAATATTATTTGACACAAATCTATCTAAATCAAAATTTTAATCATTTTTACTCCAAACATTTACTGGACTGATTTAAATATTAAAATCACTCCTTTCTAATCCTCTGCTGTACGTTCAAACCTGAGGCCTTAAATAGAAACACACAAGTATCTGATTGAAGGAACTTCTGCAGAGTCCTGGTTCCAGAACATGATGATAGAATTATAGACAAACTTCAACAAAAGCTGCCTGAGAGTTAACAGGTTTTTATGTTGGATTTCTTCAGTAATTTAATGAGCATTATCAGCAATAATCAAGTGTTCATTTGATGAACTTCATTTCCTAAAACATCCAGAATTGGAGCTCATATCTTTGGCAGCTGTAAAGTTTCTGCTCCTTCAAAATTCACAACATAATGAATGAATTCCTAAAACACTCTCAGTGCTGGAGAGCAATGTTCCCTCTAATTTTTCCTGAGTCTGAGCAAACACACAAACTCCCTGAGCGTCTCTTGGACCACTGTGAGCAACATCAGACGTGTGCACTGTGGTCACACCAGCATCACATCCATTCAAGTTACATGGTTCATTAAAAGAATCAAATTACAGCATTTACATTTCTGTTAAAACACTTTGTCAACAGGAGCCAGTTGAAGGCTGCAGTGATTTTAGTGACACTACAATGTATAAGAGTGAAGTTATTGAATATTTGTCTCTCTTTACTGTTGCAGCGGTTTTGCAAATTGCAGACGGACCCTGTTCACTCCATAGACACCAATGTTATTCCTGTAGCTTGAAAGACAGCTACTTTTGATAAAACTGGGCTTGTAGCACATTGTCTGCCTTGCAACAATGGGAAAGAGGCACCGTTTATGTTTTGACAACCTATATCTAACGAGTTATTGATGCTGGAAGTCCGAATCTGTGAATATCTTTCCAACTTTACTGAACTTGGGGCCACTACCACCTAAGGAGTGATATATTTAATTTTGAAAAAAGCATTTAGCCATACTTAAAGCTTTAAGTGCTTTATTAACACGGAACTAAAAATTTTGTATTGTTTTATTATCACAGGTTCTGTCTGAAAAGAGGTGGCATCATTTTAAACAGTGAAATCAAACTAACAAAATGTAATGACCAACCAGTGAGCAATACTGGATTCTGCAAAAACATAAACAACTTTTTTAAAAATCTAAATCTTATCTTAACACAGTTAATGTATTAACTTATTTTTGTGTGTATGCATGTATTTATTGATTTATTTAGTACTGTTAACATAGAGTTCTGAGTGAATTTTTCTTAAGATAGGCAAAGGCCATTTATTGATTACATATAGGCTGTTAAATGTTTATTAAAAACTAAAAAGCATTTTAAGTAAAACAATTCAATTCAATTTTATTTATATAGCACCAATTACAGTCAAATTGTCTCGAGACGCTTTACAGAACCAATATGCCTGACCACCAGAGCAAGCCAAAAGGTGACAGTGGCAGGAAAACACCCTTTTAACAGGGAAAAAAACCTCGAGCAGAACCCGGCTCTAATGTGGGGGGACCCATCTGCCTGCTGGCCGGGCGGGTTGACTTAGGCATTTATTGAGTCACTAAAATACTGTAGAGTCTAGGACCACATCAGCATGATTATAAGCATCCTCTGGTAAATTAACAACCAGATACTGATGTCTCTCACCATATGGACTTCAGGAGATGACTGGGGGATGATAAACTGTGACCTACTGGTTGGGTTCTCTCTGTTCTCATGTTTCTTACATGTTTGTCCCCTGACAGCCGGGTCCTAATGTTTTTTGAGCAACACACCATACTATGACGTTTTTACAATGATGGTTCTACTATGGAACCAGTTTGACATGTTCAGGTGTTCTTTGTGTGAAAACTCAGAGATTTCAGGTATCAGAAGGTGGTTTTCAACTTTCTTTATTAACTTTCTGCTTCAACTTTAAACTAAATTTCCTTGACTAACCCAGCCCTCTGGACTTCCAGGAAGCTGTGTTCCTATTGGCTGTCCAGGTGGCTGCTTGGTGTTATCAGGAACACCTGAGCAGCTCAGTGTCTTCCTGCTTTATTTAGCTGCAGACAAACATTTCCTCTGCTTCTGTTCACCACAGAACCGGGTTTGGCTCCATTGCTTTAGTTTGTTCTTTAGGTGTTGGCTTGCAGCTTCCAGCAGTAAAATCGTCTTTAATGTGTTTCTTGGTGTGTTTTAGGGCTTTGTACTGGATTGTTGTCTTGGTAAATGTGGTTCTTTAGCCACAGTTAGCACATGGTGTTAATGTGTGCAGTGATTAGTGGATTTGCTGCAGCTGAGTTGTGTCTTTATCTTGGCTGTAGTGAGTCTTTAGAGGTTTTTGGTCAGACACATTCTGTATTCTTGTTTGAGAACCAGCGTTGGTTGTCCAGAAGGTAAGAGTTCCTGTCCTGATTCTCTGTTCTCAGAGGTTCTCTGGTAGGTTGCAGGAGACTTTAGCATTTGGGTTGTACTAGTTTGGTTTTTGTACGGTTTCATTTGGACGACTATCTTGAGGCCCCTCCATGTGGTTTAGTGAGGTTTTCTGGAACAGTTCTACATAGCAACCTGCAGCAGAAGAGACTTTGAGAGTTTTTAGGAAGTTCTGGAGAGCAGACTTTAGAGCAGCAGAAACATTTGTCAGCAGTTTGAGCAGGAGAAGGTGAGCTTCAGAGTAGAAATGAGAAGGAAACCTTCTTGACCCGTGTGGTGAGGTCCTGTACCAAGAGTTTGAGCAGGTTGTGAAGAGTCTGTAGTTCTTTGGTCTGAAAGCACAAGAAGAGTCGACTCATTAAAGGAGAAAACAGGAGATATTGTTGGTTCTTCTGTCGCTCTGCAGTTTCCTTAGACTGAATATCAAGTTTATATTTTAAATGATTTCCCATGTGAGCCCAAGAAGACTTCAATAAACTCCCTCCATCCCCTGGACACAACATATTTTATTACCATGTTAAATCTTTTTTTTAAAAAAAAATATGTTATTGGGTTTTAATCATAGTTTTAGCATAGTTTTTTCTCTTTGCTTGTTTAGTTTTGTCATCTGTGTAAAAGGTGCTGAACAAATAAAGTTGAATTGATAAACTGAATAATTGACTAACTCATGATTGTGACAACAGAATTATTTTCATTGTGTTTTAAGGGTTTATTTCATTTTTAAGGTTGGGGTTAAAATCTTGACAGAAAAAGAAGATTAAAAAAAATAAACTACATAACAAAAAGCAATTAAATCAAAGGAAAAAAAATTAATACAGTAGAACTTTTAAAAAGTTTTATTATTAAAAAGATTTAAGAAATTTAAGATCTAATTTCTAATTAAACATTTAATTTTTTAATTAAATGTTTTGTCTTTTTAAAGGTTTAATGATCCAATTAAATGTTTTGCATTTTTAAAAATGTTTAATATTCTTCTTGTTTAATTGTATTTTTTAAATGTTTAATTCTGGAAAATATTTTATCTGTAATTTTGAATATTTGTATTTTAAAAATTGTGTTTAATTTCATAATGACATGTATTGTATCTTGTTGAATTATCTAATTCAATATTTTGTTTAATAGAGTTAAACATTAAATACAATTAAATTATATATACATATACCACCTTTTAATGTTTAGTTTTCTTTTTAAATGCTTCATTGTATTTTCTGTTTAATTCCTATTTGAAGTTTTATTGTCTTTAAGATGTAATTTTCTAATTAAACATTTAATTTTGTAATTAAATGTTTTGTCTTTTTAAAGGTTTAATAATCTAATTAAATGTTTTGTCTTTTTAAAGTTTTAATGATCCAATTAAATGTTTTGCATTTTTTAAAAATGTTTAACATTCTTCTTGTTTAATTGTATTTTTTAAATGTTTAATTCTAGAAAATATTTTATCTGTAGTTTTGAATATTTGTATTTTAAAAATTTTGTTTCATTTCATAATGACATGTATTGTATATTGCTGAATGATCTCATTCAATATTTTGTCTGTTTAATAGAGTTAAACATTAATTACAATTAAATTATATTAAACAGACAAAATATTGAATGAGATCATTCAACACCATACAATACATGTCATTATGAAATTAAACACAATTTTTAAAATACAAATATTAGAAATTACAGATGAAGTATTTTCCAGAATTAAACATTTAAAAAATACAATTAAACAAGAAGAATGTTAAACATTTTAAAAAATGCAAAACATTTAATTGGATCATTAAAACTTTAAAAAGATATCACATGGGTACTTGTATAGCTCAACGGGTTAAACGGGTGACCAATGTACAGGGCTGGTCTTTGACGCAGCGGCTGGGGTTCGAATCCTGCTCCCGACCCTTTGCTGCATGTCTTCCCCCCGACTCTTTTCCCCCGTTTCCTGTTTGTCTCTCACTACGCCTATCCAATAAAAAGCTAAAAAAGGCCCCCCCAAAAAAAGACAAAACATTTAATTAAAAAATTAAATGTTTAATTAGAAAATTACATCTTAAAGACAATAAAACTTCAAATAGGAATTACACAGAAAATACAATGAAGCATTTAAAAAGAAAATTAAACATTAAAAGGTGGTAAAACATTTAAAAAGAAAAACTTTAAAGATTTAATCGAAAAATTAAACACAGGGAAAGAAAAGGAAATTTTTCAAACAAGCCGATAAAACATTTGAAAAAACAGTTAAACATTAAAAGACAAAACATTTGGAAATCAAATCAGACATTAGAAAAGAATAAAAGGTGAGAAAAGAGCAAAACTAAACATTTAAGAAGAATCAAACTAAAGACAAAACATTTCAAAAGACACCAGTTAGACTTTAGAAGATCAAATTAAACAGAAGAGACAATAAAACGATCAAAAAGAGCAAAAACAGATAAAAGTATTAAAGCGTTTTCTAGTCTGAAATGAAAACATCAAGTTGTTTCTTCAAACATTTCCTCTTTCTATGTTCTTGGTTTGATTGTGGAAAGATTTACTAAGAACTCATTTCAGAAAACTGCTTTCCAGATAAAGTCTACTAGTAGTTGAAGGCATTTATCAAACTAATGTTACCTTCTGATCTCCACAAACTTTACTGTTCAGTGAAGAGAATCAAAGTTTGTTGAAGATTTCTAAAAAACCCACAGGTGAAGGTCTGAGAAGAACTCAGATGGATGGTCTAAATGTGAAATCAAGACTCATGGTCACAAGTTTTAAGGCTTCTGTTAACCAGAAAGTTCAAACTAACAGAGAACTACAGAGAAACTTTTAAAATTTCAGTCCTCAGACTGTCTGAAGGTTCAAACTAACAGAGAACTACTCAGGAACTTTTAGGATTTCAGTCCTCAGACTGTCTGAAGGTTCAAACTAAAAGAGAACTACTCAGGAACTTAGAAGATTTCAGTCCTCAGACTGTCTGAAGGTTCAAACTAAAAGAGAACTACTCAGGAACTTAGAAGATTTCAGTCCTCAGACTGTCTGTCTCAATCGTACGACGTAGTGTGTAACTGTATGCAGCACAGTGAGCCAGCATACTTGTTTCCGTTTTCACGCCGTCTACATCAACAGAATGCACTGAAACTTTCCCCCACTAGCTTAGCCTCGCCGTAGCACGCAGCTCAAAGGGGCGTGTCCTGTCTACTCATTCATATCTATGACAACAACGATGGCTGCAAATAAGGACGCCTGATGTTCATTAGCTGCGTAAATACTATTATATACAGTCTATGGTAAATACGTATGTGAATCGCATCATTGGCTGCAGCAGCCAGTCACCGGTCATTCACTGACTCACATTGAAAAATAGCACAGAATGAATTGTTACGTGTTTATTTTATTTACAATTTAGGTTGGATTTTTTTTTTTTGTGCGCAGCGCAGATTTTCTGTGCGCGGAGACCGTGTCAGCAGTGCGCAATTGCGCTTAGAGGGAACAGTGCTGGAGAGCGTTTGTGATGCTGAAGCAGTGATCAGTTTTTCTGTTTCTTCTCTGGAGATGCACAATGAGGGACGTCTGCAGAGACTGAGAAAGAGTCTCACCACATCCTGACATGAGGAAAAAGACTTTATTGAAGACTACAATGAGAAAAACTATCCAGACAGCAGACGGCTGCATTCAAGGTGAGCTCTGAACATTTGATCTGGAACAGGAATTCAGTAACAGCAGCATGAGCTTCATTTCAGTCTGTAGCTGCTGAATTCATGGATGAATCATCTGGCACTAGAGAGGAAGACCATCAAACATCCACGTCAGCTGATGGAGGTCCAAGAGTCTCACCAAACAAACAACCTACAGAGTGAAGACCTCGAATCTGATTGGACGGCCTCCTATTCAGCCACATGTGTGAACAAATGCCTCTAAGCTGATTTGTTTTCTAAAATAAATCTAGTTTGAGTCCTAATCTCTGCCTGTGTGTTTGCTTCTTTACACCGCTGTTAACAGTTTAGGCTGTTAGATTGTTCCAGATAAGACAAGTACAAGATTCTTCAGAGCCGTTCTACCACGAGCCTGACAGGAAGAACTCCAACAGCTACTGAATGTTCCTGTGGTTCCCTCAAGGCTACAGGAGTCCTACTAGGACGAGCTGGTCCACCTGATGGTGGCCAGTCGCTGCGGCTCAAAGCCAACACCAACTACGTGGACTTTTACTGGACCACATGGAGGCCTTCAAACCGGACCAACAAGTTCAGCGACTCCCCGACTCGTGGGTCTGAGGACGCCGCCGAGCCTCGGTCCAGCCGGCCGTCCTGTCTGTGGGTGTTTGAGTGCATGAGAGGTTTGTGGATGGATGTGAACGTGTCTGTGTTGAAACAGCAGCTTTGGACTCACTAACGCTGGTAAAAACCAAGAGCTCCTTTATTTGTGACTTCCACTAAAAAAACTGATGAAAATAAGTTTGCCAGGGTTCTGACTGATAACAGATTATTAAATAATGAAAATAATCCTTTAAATATTCCTTTAAACAATCCTTTTAGGTCTACATTTCCTTTACACTGACTTCTTGGTATATGTACAAGTATTTTGGGTGGAATGTACCATTAAGCCCAATCTTCAAGGGTTCTTCTGGGAATATACCATTAAACCAACCTTTTAGGTAAATGTTCCAGGATGTTGGGTAGAATATACCATCAGATAAACCTTTTAGGTCTACATTGGAAGATTTTAGAGTAGAATATTACTCCAAACCATCCTTTAGCTCTACATTTAAGGTGGAATACTCCTTTACACCAAGATTTTTTGGTCTACATTGAAGGATTTTGGGTGGAATATTCCTTTGAACGAACTTTTTAAGTTTATGTTCAAGGATGTTGGGTGGAATATACCACCTGTGTTTGTGTTGCTCCTCGGCGACCCTAGACAGCCGGGTCCTAATGTTTTTTGAGCAACACACCATACTATGACGTTTTTACAATGATGGTTCTACTATGGAACCAGTTTGACATGTTCAGGCGTTCTTTGTGTGAAAACTCAGAGATTTCAGGTATCAGAAGGTGGTTTTCAACTTTCTTTGTTAACTTTCTGCCTCAACTTTAAACTAAATTTCCTTCACTAACCCCGCCCTCTGGACTTCCAGGAAGCTGTGTTCCTATTGGCTGTCCAGGTGGCTGCTTGGTGTTATCAGGAACACCTGAGCAGCTCAGTGTCTTCCTGCTTTATTTAGCTGCAGACAAACATTTCCTCTGCTTCTGTTCACCACTGAACCGGGTTTGGCTCCGTTGTTTTAATTTGTTCTTTAGGCGTTGGCTTGCAGCTTCCAGCAGTAAAATCGTCTTTAATGTGTTTCTTGGTGTGTTTTAGGGCTTTGTACTGGATAGTTGTCTTGGTAAATTAGGTTCTTTAGCCACAGTCAGCACATGGTGCTAATGTGTCAGTGATTAGTGGATTTGGTCCAGCTGAGTTGTGTCTTTATCTTGGCTGTAGTGAGTCTTCAGAGGTTTTTGGTCAGACACATTCTGTATTCTTGTTTGAGAACCAGCGTTGGTTGTCCAGAAGGTAAGAGTTTCTGTCCTGATTCTCTGTTCTCAGAGGTTCTCTGGTAGGCTGCAGGAGACTTTAGCGTTTGGGTTGTGCTAGTTTGGTTTTTGTATGGTTTCATTTGGACGACTATCTTGAGCCCCCTCCATGTGGTTTAGTGAGGTTTTCTGGAACAGTTCTACAAAGCAACCTGCAGCAGAAGAGACTTTGAGAGTTTTTAGGAAGTTCTGGAGACCAGACTTTAGAGCAGCAGAAACATTTGTCAGCAGTTTGAGCAGGAGAAGGTGAGCTTCAGAGTAGAAATGAGGAGAAGGAAACCTTCTTGACCCGTGTGGTGAGGTCCTGTACCAAGAGTTTGAGCAGGTTGTGAAGAGTCTGTAGTTCTTTGGTCTAAAAGCACAAGAATCGACTCATTAAAGGAGAAAACAGGAGATATTGTTGGTTCTTCTGTCGCTCTGCAGTTTCCAGTTTCCTTAGACTGAATATCAAGTTTATATATTAAATGATTTCCCATGTGAGCCCAAGAAGACTTCAATAAAGTCCCTCCATCCCCTGGACACAACAAATTTTATTACGATGTTAAATCTTTTTTTTTTTTTTTTTTTTTAAATATGTTTTTTGTTTTAATCATAGCTAAACAAATAAAGTTGAATTGATAAACTGAATAATTGACTAACTCATGATTGTGACAACAGAAGTATTTTCATTGTGATTTAAGGGTTTGTTTCATTTCTAAGGTTGAGGTTAAAATCTTGACAGAAAAAAAAGATTAAAGAAATAAACTACATTTTAAAGAAGCAATTAAATCAAAGGAAAAAAACATTTAATGCAACAAAACTTGTAAAAAGAAAATTAAACATTAAATACAATTAAATTATATTAAACAGACAAAATAATTAAATAAACAGAAGATACAAAATGTAATTATGAAATTACACAAATTTATTAAACAAAAATATGAAACATTGAAGATTAAATATTTTAGATAATTAAACATTTAAAAAATAAAATTAAACAAGAATATTACACATTTTTTTAAAAATACAAAACATTAAATTAGATTATTAAACCTTTAAAAATACAAAACATTGAATTAAAAATTAAATATTTAATTGGAAAATTAAATCTTAAAGACAATAAAACTTTAAATAGGAATTAAACAGAAAATACAATGAAGCATTTAAAAAGAAAATTAAACATTAAAAGGTGGTAAAACATTTAAAAAGAAAAACCTTAAAGATTTAATTGAAAAATTAAACACGGGGAAAGAAAAGGAAATTTTTCAAACAAGCCGATAAAACATTTGAAAAAACAATTAAACATTAAAAAGACAAAACATTTGGAAATCAAATCAGACATTAGAAAAGAATAAAAGGTGAGAAAAGAGCAAAACTAAACATTTAAGAAGAATAAAACTAAAGACAAAACATTTGAAAAGACACCAGTTAAACTTTAGAAGATCAAATTAAACAGAAGAAACAATAAAATGATCAAAAGAGCAAAAACAGATAAAGATCTGAAAGCGTTTTCTAGTCTGAAATGAAAACATCAAGTTGTTTCTTCAAACATTTCCTCTTTCTATGTTCTTGGTTTGATTGTGGAAAGATTTACTAAGAACTCATTTCAGAAAACTGCTTTCCAGATAAAGTCTACTAGTAGTTGAAGGCATTGATCAAACTAATGTTACCTTCTGATCTCCACAAACTTTACTCTTCAGTGAAGAGAATCAAAGTTTGTTGATGATTTCTAAAAAACCCACAGGTGAAGGTCTGAGAAGAACTCAGATGGATGGTCTAAATGTGAAATCAAGACTCATGGTCACAAGTTTTAAGGCTTCTGTTAACCAGAAAGTTCAAACTAACAGAGAAGTACTGAGAAACTTTTAAAATTTCAGTCCTCAGACTGTCTAAAGGTTCAAACTAACAGAGAACTACTCAGGAACTTTCAAGATTTCAGCCCTCAGACTGTCTGAAAGTCAAATCTAACAGAGAACTACTGTGGGACTTAGAAGATATCAGTCCTTGGACTGTCTGAAGGTTCAAACTAACAGAGAACTACTGAGGACCTTAGAAGATATCAGTCCTTGGACTGTCTGAAGGTTCAAACTAACAGAGAACTACTGTGGGACTTAGAAAATTTCAGCCCTCAGACTGTGTGAAAGCTCAGGTCCTGAGGACTCGGGAGGTCTGGAGGCTTTGGAAAGTCTTGGAACTCAGGGTTCCACCCTCCAGCACAAAGGCTGAAGCCCAACCTCCTGAGAAAAACGGTCGAGTCGAGACATAAGTTAAAAAAAAAACTCGAACACGACAAAAAATAGATGATAAATGCGCAAAAACGAGAAGAATTTGTATCTGAGCGAGTAGCTCAGGAGGATAAGAAGAGGACTACCAAGCGGAAGGTCGCAGGTTCAAGACCCACCACTGGCCTTTTTCTTTCTTTGTCTTTGTTAGGATTTTGAGAAAATTTAAGAAGTGTCTGGTCTTGAACCAGCGACCTGCAGCTCCATAGGCAAATCCTTAACTCACTGAGCTACAGATCAGATACAAAGAAATAAATTCGTCGTCCCTTTGGCATCGTAGTTCCTCAAGTGACCACATGGGTGGAGCCAAGGCGGAGTCTGGGTGGAGTCAGGGCGGAGAGTAGGCGGGGAGGTGGGGGGAGTAGAGCGGGGGGAGGCCGCTACCCACCTCCCCGCCTACTCTCCGCCCTGACTCCACCCAGACTCCCTCCACCGCCCACCACACCTTCACCCGCCCGACGAGTTCTTCGAGTCTCCACGAGTTCTTTGAGTCTCGACAGGTTTTCCCGAGTTTCTGGAGTTTCCACCAGGTCGGAGGCAGAACAAGTTGTCATGAAGAGGTGTTGAAGTCGGCCAGGATGGACTGACTTTTTACAGCGACGAGAAGGAAGACCACTAGAAGAGCAGGTCTTTAACCACCATCCATAAAATCCATGGAGTCGCTCCAGAGAAATGAAGGGAGGTCAATTTTTTATCAACCTCCATCCAGATGTTCAACTTCATATCTTTACTTTGACATTTTTAGCACCACAAACCTTTAGTATCACACTTTATTATCATTTATTAGGACTTTAATGGAATCCACCAGCAGATTTAGTTTTTGTTGAGAAACTTTATTCTTGTCATTGTGGGACTGCAGTATTTAAAACTGTTCCTTCTATTTGACCTCATGTTTATTAGTTTTAGTGGAGAAAGTTATTTTAGTTGTTGATTAGTCTCTTAAAAACCAAATAATAAATTGGATTAGTCAAGCGGTTTAAATTTCTTACTTTGTCATATTTTAAATGTGACAGAAAATGGAAAAATAAAGTGTCTTGAGACAATTTGACCTGTAACTGGCATTATATAAATAAAATAGAATTTAAATTGTATGTATCTTGTAATGTTGGAGTAATTCAGCCATATATGTTAGAAAACACATTTTCTTTGTCCATTAATCTGTTGATTGTTTTCTCCAGTAATTCATTTCTTGTTTTGGTTTATAAAATGTCAAACCCAAATATATTCAGTTTACTGTCATAAAAACCAAAAAGATTTACATTCATGATGCAGGAATCAGGCAGTTTTTCACTTTTTATCTGAGTTTAGTCAGAAAGATAGTTGATAATGTGTGAATTGTTGCAGCTTGTGAGCCGTAGAAGGTTTTAATCTTTGGGGCCGAGTGTCAAAAAAACATTTAGAAACCAACATCAACAAAACACTCAAAGATTTGAACATCATTAAAGGGAAATCCAACTTTTGCATGACAATGTCTAATTAAAGGACATTTATTTCCAACGTAAATGTGTGATATTCATCCTCTGGAGCTTTCTCTTCACATCGTCTTCCACCTGGACTGGTTTGGTCGGGAGCATGTGCAACAAACATTTGAAAAACTGCACTTTAACATCAATGAATGACACTGAAGTTTAATCTATACATAAATGAGACTGAGTCTGGATGTGCTGCTCTGTCATTAACTCCTAAGTTTAGAGAAAGTTCAAACAAAAGAGGACAGTTCAGATAAGACTTGAGAATGAGCTTATTTTGAACAAACATCTCAGACTTTCTGAGCTTCAGCACCTACAGCAAGATAATTTAACAACAAGCAACTCAAGAGATCCAGAAGTTGGAGAAAGTTAGCTTTAGCTGAGCCAAAGAACATGTGGGACGCTAACCTAGCAAACATTTCAGACTTTTCTCTGTGAATTCTGAGAAATAATTTACTATTTAATGACAGAGCTACACATCTTAACTCAGTCTCATTAAAACAGACTCTAATTCAGTGTCATCCATCCATATTAAAGTGCAGTTACCTAAAATGTTTGTTGCATGAGCTCCAACAAAACCTGTCCAGGTAGAAGGCCACTTTGACAAACAGGAAGTGGAAGATTCCAAGCAGATTTATAGAAGGGGGAACCGGACTGTACTAAGTGTGGTTGAGTATAGAGGGGTGTTTTGTGGGTTTTTAAGGCTGATAATGATTATTAGTGACACATTTAGAGTAGATATTCATTTGCAGTAAATGAAAGTATTTAAAATCTTGGAGTTAAACTTTGAAGAACACAAACTCTAACAGAAAACTTTGTTGATACGTTTTTGTTTTGTTTACAGATGTTAAGTTAAGAGTTTTATTTGTGACGGATAACCAATCAAATCACTCCAGAAGACAGAGCGACCACAGGTAGATAAAGGTTCAGAACCAAAGTAGCGCCATTTTTAAATGTATTTATTACCATAAATCAGCAAAAACAATAAAATACTGATAATCAGTAAATCAGTCAGCCCACAATTACTACAATTCTACAATGTATGTCTCTTTCCTTTGACTTGTTATTTGTACAATATACGATGTATATGATGATGTTTTTTCATACCAAAGGCTATACTATGATGTTTTCTAAGAGACATATGATGCTACTCTGGTTGTTCTGGCTCTGGGCTGCTGCACTCCTCCTCTGTTGTTTTCTGGATTGTACTCAGCTGCATGCCTTCGTCCACCAGGCCTCCGTTGACTCGTCCCGCCTGCCGTCTCTGGAGCTGAAGCTGGATTGGAACAGACCAAAGTACAGTCCAATCACGATGCCAGCTGCCTCTCAAAAGGCTCCTTCATCTGGCAGGTGGTGGCACTTCTTCTGAGGGGAAGCTGAGCTGGTCCAGCAGAACTTTGGAGATGTGTTCCAGTGGTTGGTGGATGTGTTGGGAGATAGAGAGGGACCTTTGAATTGTTCAGAAAGGAAAACAGGGAACCCATTGGTAGTTTTAGTTTAGGCTGCTACTGCAGTGTGTTTTTGGGTTTTAAGAGGTGAACAGGAAGAGTTTTTTTTCCTATTGATTATCTTTTACTTTGTTCCTGGTTGGAATGCCCATCAATGTCAACGTGAAGTTCACTTTTAGTTCTGTTTATTTATTTTTATTTTACTAACACCCATTTGTTTTTAAGCCCCTCACATGTTGTGTTGTTGTAAACTTAGTCTTTCAAATAAATACTCGTCAAACCCTCTGGAAACCAGCGTTTGTACTGTTTTTGTGTTGCTCCTCACCTACTTCAGACAGCTGTGGACTAAAGGCTTTTCTATGACGTTTTTAGAGTGACATGCTATACTATGACGTTTTTAGACCAAAGGCTATAATATGACGTTTTTAGAGCGACATGCTACACTACGAGATTTTTAGAGCGACATGCTATACTATGACGTTTTCTGAATGACATGCTATACTATGACGTTTGTTGGACCAAAGACTATACTCTGACGTTTTTGGAGCGACATGCTATAGTATGAGATTTTTAGACCAAAGGCTACACTCTGACATTTTTTTGAGTGACATTCTATACTATGACGTTTTAAGAGCAACATGCTAAACTATGACAATTTTAGAGTGACATGCTATACTATGACGTTTTCTGAGCGACATGTTATTGTATGACGTTTTTAGACCAAAGGCTACACTGTGACATTTTTTGAGTGACATGCTATACTATGACGTTTATGGAGCGACATGCTAAACTATGACGTTTGTTGGACCAAAGACTATACTCTGACGTTTTTAGAACGACATGCTATACTATGACATTTTTTGAGTGACATGCTATACTATGACGTTTGTTGGGCGACATGCTATACTATAGGCTTTTTTAATTGACATATTACTATGATGTGTTTTTTGTTTGTGTTTTTTTGTTTTTTAGCAACATAATAATTTTAACAGTTTTAAAAATTACTATACTTTTACTTGTGCAATGAAATATTATTCTTTTTAGGCAAAGGCCATGTTTGATTACATATAGGCTATTAAATATATGTTTATTAAAAACCAAAAAGCATTAAAAAATAATAACCAACTTAGGCATTTACTGAGTCACTAAAATAGTGTAGAGTCTACGGCCACATCAGCATTATTATAAGCATCCTCTGGTAAATTCACTGTAGGAAATCTAGCTGATCTCATCATGATGTCCACTTACCATATCGACTTCAGGAGATGATTAGATGATGATAAACTGTAACCTGCTGGTTGGGTCATCTCTGTTCTCATATTTCCTCCATGTTTGTCTCCTGATGCTGCCTTACTTCAGCCAGTCCATGAGCAACAGAAAACACAGTTTGCCTTGTACCCATTGCCAGGGGTTCCACTCTTCCCACTCCAGTCTGTACATTTGCAAACGTTTTTGCTTCTTTAGACGTGGTGGAGTTTCAGGTGTAGACATTTTTAAACGTGCGGTGCAGCAGCGTCTGTAACCAGGCAACCAGAGACAGGACCGGACAGGACGGGACACACAGAGACGTCTGAAGTCTGTCCACTGGACCTGGCATCGGGTCCTCGCTACAAAGGTCCTACGAAGATGAAATTGGCTGCCCTTAATATTTCCTGTGTTTTATTTTATTCATTATGCAATTTTGATGAGTGTGTGACAGACGTGTATGAGACATTTATGAAAATACGCAACAATTAATTGTCAAATAAAGGATGTTTCCGTATTTTAAGGGACGGGTGGCAACCCTACAGAGCAGTGTAAAGAAACTGGTCACCTAGCAAACTGAATTAGTCTAGGTAACACTTTGTTTATTATGTGTGTTTTCTGCTCAAGTTAATGTCCTGGTTTGATTCATTTTAAATTACTCCTGATCTTGAAAGGTTTTAAACTGTGCAGTCAAAGTAGTTACAACTGTGAGTGAATAGCTTGAAATGAACTGCCCTAGACTGCTCTGTTCATAGCCGACCATTCTTTCACCGCATGCTATATCAAGAGTTATTGTGCAATGATAGTGATAAATGCAGCCCATTTTTCAACTGTTTCCTGTTTAGTATGTGTACCCTCCTCTTAATTTGTTCTAAAAGAAATGTCTAATGAAGCAGTCTAGTCTTTCAGTCAGGTTAAGTCATTTTTCCCATTGGTGGTTTGCATTGTATAAATTTGTTTTTCTCTGTTCTAGGAACTACTTTTAAATCATCTTTATGTGAGACTTCGTTCTCGTTTGGATCATGTTCTGGGACGCATGCCTCTGGATCTGGACTTCTTAGAGTTCACTTGCACACAAGAACTTGTGTTTTTAAATGATTTATCTAACCAAGTAGAAGTTTGCCCAGCTATTTTAAATGCACTAACACAGCTACACCATCTTATCAGCTCAGAAAAAGAAAACAGGAATCAGTACATTGCAACTGTGCACTCAGAGAGAGGAGCAGCTGGGCGACAAAGAATGGTACATCCCCAGAGCACCTGTACAACTTACTGGAACTTAATATGTCTGTCTCATGTATAGATAATGGTATCTGTGAAATATTAGCTGAGTATGTCAAATACTTTTAGATTTTTTTAAGTGGACCGTAGACCTAGTTTCAGTATTTTTTTTCTCACATTGAAATTTGAGGCTATATATAATATATATATAATATCTCAAGAATAATTCAAGATAAAAGCCTGAAATTTTCATTTATTTGTCTTGCTAACATAAGCATATCAGATCGCTATTAAATACAGCAGTGGAAAAAAGTTTTTGGACACCTCATACATTTGTGAAATATTGCATTAATAATCCATCTGAGGTCTTCAAATGCAATTTCTATTAGTTCAGTCACAGCCATAATACGAAACAAATCCTAAAAAAGTCAATAAAAACTTGAAATTGATTGGTTCCTTAAAAATAAGAAATTTTGAGTATTGGGTCATTTTGGTAGAATTTAGTTTTGTTATTCGTGTAAACAATTAACAAAAAAAAAGCATAATTTGTTTCTGTCTAATGCAGTCACACCTTTTGAAACACAAAAGACTTTCCAACAAATATTTCACGATAATATTTGAGATTGTGGAAAATTTTAAAGGTGCCTGAAAACTTTTTTCCACCACTGTATCTGTCAAAGCATGAAAATTTGCCATTGGAGAAATGCCACTATCTCCAGAACGATATATGTGGTCATGGTTCCATTATGCCAATGTCATGGTAATGACTGGATGCAGGGCTAATTTACAAAGAAATTACACAAAACAACATGTCAGGTTTCAAAGATTGGACTTTTCATAGACCACTTCATTTTTTTCATATTTCAACTCACCCATAATCTGAGATTATTGATCTACTTGTTCAGTATTATAGATTCTTCATCATTGTTCTGAGATAGTGTCATTCAAACAACCTCAAATTTCAATGTGCAAAAAAATGCCTGTTGAAGTAGGTTGACAGTGACAGCCAATTTAAAAATATTTTTTGCTCTGACAGTATTTGGCCTACAATATATATATATATATATATATATATATATATATATATATATATATATATATATATATATATATATATATATATATATATATAGGCTGCTGTTTTGTAATATTGCAACGGATTTTCATCCCATTCACCAGTGAGAAAATAAAGTCAGTACAGTCCAGTTCATTTTTAACTCCTGCTTTAATGCCGTGATTGCATGTATTGTTCACCAGAAATATTCTTAACTTCAGATACTTTAAATGTATGGCAGAAACACGCATACTTGAGCCAGATAACCTGTCAGGTGAGTTGGGAGAACAGGTAGGGGAGGGAATCCAACAGTGCACTTAGTTTTGTCAGTCAAGTAAAACTAACTAGAGAACAACACCTAACATATCTTAACTGGCAAGTGCAAATACAGGCCAGGATGTCAGTCTTAAATGATGTGTGGTCCTTGTAATGTCCTGGGAATGTAAGGTCTCATAGCAGGTGGTGGCTGTCAGGTATCTGCCATTCACTACTTCAGCGAAGAGAGTTTCACCAGACTGGTCAGTTCAGACGGTGTTGCTATGGAGTGGATTAAAATTGATTAAATAAATGGCTACAACAAATGTTCAAAAACAATCTAGGGTACACATACTAAACAGGCAACAGTTGAAAAAATGGGCTGCATTTATCACTATCATTGCACAATAACTCTTGATATAGCATGCTGTGGTCAGCTATGAACAGAGCAGTCTAGTGCAGTTCATTTCAAGCTATTCGCTCACAGTTGTAACTACTTTGCACAGTTTAAAACCTTTCAAGATCAGGAGTAATTTAAAATGAATCAAACCAGGACATTAACTTGAGCAGAAAACACACATAATAAACAAAGTGTTACCTGGACTAATTCAGTTTGCTGGGTGACCAGTTTCTTTACACTGCTCTGTGACTTAACTGCATTTTCGGGCGCATAAATCACACTTCCACCCATTTGTGCGTTTATAAAATTGTTACTCAACTACCCAGTTGCAGAACGTGCTGTCTGTATGACCTTATTACTGTGCTAGCGCGGCTAGCGCTGTATTAGCGCGGCTAACGCTGTATTAGCGTGGCTAGCACTGTATTAGCGCGGCTAGCGCCGTGCTAGCGCAGCTAACGGCATGCATTACAGCTTACTGACTCTCACAAAAACAAACCTCATACAGGACAAAAAGGATTAATACACTCACTGAAGCGCCGTCGTTCATGCTGGTAGCCGTGGTTGACCCCGGTATTGTGAAGTGAACCGTCTGCGTCACATGAACGGAGGAGCGCCACGTGATTGGCTGGGCGTTGGTTCGATTTTGGCCAGGATCGATTGTTTACGCCTGAGTCCCCCGGATGTGAACAGCGAATTTTTTGACAGCGAATTTTTTAACATTGAATTTTTTGATGGCGAATTTTGAACATTGAATTTTTTTTGATGGCGAATTTTGAAGACATTGAATTTTTAACTGGCTTTTAGAAATTTATTAGCTAAATTCAGGCATAAAAAATTCACATATGTCATTTTGATGCAAAAAAATTCAAAGTAAGAAATTCAGCAGCTTTTAAAATTCAGAATCTGATGAGTCTGTTTTGCTTCCATAATTCTTCCTATAGATTCCTTGGATTTCAAAGTATGGCTCAGCTGAACATCATTTCATAATAACATATCTAACATGTTTTGCTGCCGTTGATAGATTCTACATACTTTCTCTGGATTCTTTTAGAGGATTATTGGACATTTGCCTTGAATTTGGTTATAAAACTAACCAAGTGCTGTAACTGAACCAAATATCAAGTGAAAACTAAACTTAAAATCACAAAATATAATGAAATTAAGTGACAAAATAATGTTCTGACACTTAAGTCCAAAAGTTTGGGGACTTACGTGAAAGTAAAATCAATCACAAGCTCTAAAACTGTCATTTATTATCTATGTGTTGATTTTATGTACATGTATCTTGGAACTATTTCTGAAGAGTTGCCTAAAGAGTCTAAAGATCTAATGCCAAACAGAGAAGTTATGTATACACTCCTTAAAGGGTTTTAGGTATTAAACATGTCAACGACCCAGCAGAGTGTTATTTGAGCTGCAATAATTACATTACATAAGGTGATGTTCCTCCGGGTAAAATATGAACAAGAATGGGCCCCATAATCACACTTGTAGCCTTTCTGTTTGCAGTGTGCTGCAGGATAAAACAGATTCAATTGCAAGGCGCACCACTGGATATAACTGGTTCTATAAGCACGCAGGAAATAAAACTAAGTTGTTATGTTTGTTCTGCATATATTTCAAGTTTTATGTTGTTGATGCAACGTTAGAGAGGAAAAAACATTGCAAAGAAAGAAAAATGGTTTATCGGGACCAGTTAGACGTGTCTACTTTGGACTAGGTACTTTTTCTTCCCGGAAATGACCCTAAAAAGGTTTTACAGAAGCGTTTTTTGAGATTAGAACATGCAACAGTGCAAAAGTTACTATAGAGGAGTTAAAGAACCAAACACTAATTCTTTCCTTTGTTTTTAACCCATATCAAGATCAATATTTTCCTATTTATCGTGCAAAACCCAAGCAAGATCAAGAATAAACCACTTGCATCGCTTTTATCACAGAAAATGCTAATTGCCATCCAAGAGGAAGCACCATATTGTGTCGTTTATTTTGGAGGACTTCAACTTAAATACCCACTTATTAATTACAACAACATTTCCATATTAAATCCAATTTAGTCATTAAAGTAAATTTCCACACATGACAAATCCAATCAGGAATGAAAGAGACAGTTGACGGTGTGAGAACCCAGAATGCTAATCGTTGTGTGTTGATGATGAGAGGGATCACCGTTGCCCACTTAGCGGCAACAGTGAAATACATCTCGCATAAATCTCAGTGCTGCGGGGAGCCGAATCTCGGCAGATCCGTCTAACACCGGAGGACGACAGCCAGCTTCATAAATATGGAGGGCAGAGTGTTGAGGAGCGGGAAGAGTATGAATATTTTACCGAGCCGAGGCCAGTGGGAGACCGGTGCTGAGGATGGCCGGAGAGAGAGAGCTTCGATGTTATATAACACACACCCAAACAGATGGACACACACCACATGAAGCACAGGACACTGCTGTACAAACTGAAACCAAGGACACACACACACACACACACACACACACACACACACACAGCAATGAACACATAAACCCAAAGCGGCATAAATGAGCAGAGACGACAGGAAAAGATGAATGGCCTCACACACATCTTCACACACTCCCCCGGTGCTGTTGTCCACCCACGACCGTGTTCATCCATCTTATTTTCATCATACACAACATGCCAGCCGGTCTGAGACAATAACTGGCTTAATACGCACATAAACACAGCAACACAAAGACACAACAGATGTAGGAGGCGACACGCTGCAGCTGCACACAAACGAAGAAATTAAAGGATAAAGCTGGTGAGGGTTTAGATTTTTCTTCTCTACAACATCAGGAGCAGAAATCAGCAGATTGACGCTGCTAACAACTTCTGCTTGAGTAGCCAAAGCATCTTTGCCTCACAGCTCAAAATCAAATTAAATGTCGGTCTGGTGGCCAAAAAGAAAAAAGCCTCCTTTGTTTTGAAGCAGTTACAGAACAGAATAAAACACGATTGACCACTTGCAAGGCTGCCATATTCTAAAAATACCACATATTGCTTCAAAGCAGGAAAAGAAAACTCTTTTAGACTTTCTCTTTAGAGACATTAGCCTGATATCTGCTTTTTACTGAAACACAATCACTCCCAGATCTTCTATAATTGCTCCAGCTCTTAAAATAAAACTGCATCTTGTCAACACACTTATTTCCATTCCCATCCTCATAGATGCAACTGCTGGATCTGCTGCTGCATGCAGCATTTAGGATATTCAATTTTTAAATTATTAATCAGAGGTTTATCTTAGTTATTACACCGCAGAATGTCACTTAATCTGTATGCTGCCGGACTCCGAGAACAAATTTAGTTGATTTGAACATTTTAAACTGAACTGATCACATACTCTGTAATTACACAGTTAATTGGAGCTCTGATTTGCATTATTTTTGCTAGCAAATAAACTCTTAATGTACTTTGCGAGTATTTGTATGTATTTTCTGCATTAATTAATTAGATGTTTCATACATAAAATGTAAGAAAATGGTGAAAATTCTCCATCAGGATGACAGATGTCTTGATTTGTCAAAAAGAAATCAGAAAATATTCACATTTAGGAAGCCAGAATAAGAGGATTCAGGCAGTTTCTTCCTTGAAAATGTGCTAAAACTGATTAATCAATCATGAAAACAGCTGGCAATTAAATTAAAATCTTACAGATGAATCAGATAATTGTTGCAGCTCTAATATTAGGTGTGCATTTATTTCACTAGTGGTTCACCAACATGGGGTTTTCAATGACTGATGCAGATATTTCGAGATTTATTCCTGACTGTCTTTGCTCTGAAGATTTATTCCTGTAATCTGTGGCTGAATTAGGAAAAAGAACATTTAAACCTGTTGCCCACTTTGTTTGGCATCATTTGCAAAATTGCCTAAATGTTAAATATCTGATCTGATTAAATGATGTCAAAATAACTTTCTGACACATTTAGATCTATGTGTTGTAACTGACTCACATTGGCCTGCTTAATCAATAATATTGAAATTTGAAGATCTTAATCTTCACGTAAACAGAACAGAACACTTTTGAGTCCTTTTGTGGATAAATTAAGGTTAAAAACATTTTGTTGTGTTTTTGCATCTGATAAACTACATACATGTATATTTTGGCGGAATTAATATTCACTTGGGATCATAAAACTTACCTTTGCAATAAAAAATTAAAGTTTTAATGTACTGAACAACAGCATCGTCTCCTCATGGTCTGCTACTGATGTGTTACATTTTGTCGCTTCACACACTGTTTTACCCGAGCTCATACACACCAAGGGAAACAAATCATTAGCTGATTATCTCAAAATAGCACTTAATCGGCCACTTTTATCCCCACCAATCCCTGCTTCAGGGTCCCTTTGCACTGCACATGTTCAATATCTTGACACTAAACTCACCGGAGCACCAAATGAGTGTTAATTCATAGAAAATAGTCCCCTGCACCTACACTATTTACGCCTCTTCAGCAAAGATTTGTTCAAAACAACAGCTGTTCTACAAAATTATCAGCTGTTTTTAAAAAAGTTAAAGCACCCATGTTATGCTTTCACAATCTTCCCCTTTTACTCTAGCATGTTTTTCTGCATATAAAAGGTCTTGAAAGTTTCAGCCAAAGATAGTCAACTCTGCTCCTTACCTGCCTGAAACGGCTCATTTGAAGTCTGGGCTTTTTTCCTGTTACTTATTGACATCATCGTGCCACATATTTGCATACCACCAAAACAGCAGATAGTCTAGAACTCAAACAAAGAGCAGTTCTGCTAACTACATCCCCAAACTGAGAGATCTGGGGTTACAGGATGTAATTCAGGCCAGCTGACTAATCAAAGCAGACTTTTGGGAGGCGGGGCCTTAAAGAGACAGACAGAGCTGCTGCAGAAATGTGCATTTATAGAAACAAGAATTAAACATTACAGCTTGTAAACATATTCAAATAAACCATAAAATGGCCTGTGACTGTGCACACATGGGGTCTTTAAAGTGTACATGTTTGCTATGTTGTTAAATCTTAAGTCTGAAGAGGTTAAATGCCAAAAACAACAAGCCAAACTACTGAGAAGGTGGATGAAGGCATTTCAAACAACCGAGACATCCACGAACCGTGAAGCTTCAAAATCATTATCGTGAAATGCGAAACTGTAAAATTCACTCTTTCATTCATTCATTCATTCCCTGTCCCAGGTGTTCGAGGTTGTCATTCAGCCCCCGTTGTTCATTCAGCTGTAATTGTTTTAATGGAAGTGCCGGGCAAAGGGCGAGACAGCATGAGTCACACTGAGAGAGAGAGAGAGAGAGAGAGAGAGAGAGAGAGAGAGAGAGAGAGAGAGAGAGAGAGAGAGAGAGAGAGAGAGAGAGAGAGAGAGAGAGAGAGAGAGAGAGAGAGAGAGAGAGAGAGAGAGAGAGAGAGAGAGAGAGAGAGAGAGAGAGAGAGAGAGAGAGAGAGAGAGAGAGAGAAGCAACCGGAGAGAAAATATACCTGAGAACAAATGGAAACCCTTGTTACCGCCAGTGCTTATTTGCATACACACACACACACACACACACACACACACCACACACACACACACACACACACACACACACACACACACACACACACACCACAGACAGAGCAGTGCCTTTCCTAAACAACAGATTCATGTTAAAACGCCAGAATTCCACCTTAAAAAACAAAAACAAGGCAGAGTTGCACACATTTGACTGCTAACTAAAATGTAAACATGCCTCCTTCACACCCACACACACTGCAGAAACACACCCCATCACACATATCAACAGTCCTTCCTGCACACACACACACACACACACACACATAGGCTACATACATACATGCAGCAGATTGCAAAATACCACCTTAAGCAACAACCCTGCAAGGTGAATCCAACACACACATCACCAGCAGCGCCTCTGTGAGCTAACACACACACACACACACACACACTTGCACTACAATATAAACACACACACACACACACACCCTTTCACACACACACGTTTAAGGACACATACCCATATCAGCGCAGTGTAAACACTTGCCCACCCGCCTCCGCTTCTGCCTCCACGCCTTTTCCCACCCACTCAACACACAACACACACACTCTCACCCGTCCACACACACACAGACACACAAACACACACACACTCCATCCATCCCTCCATCCATCCATCCTCCTTCCTTACCTTGCAGCAGGCTCTGGAGGTTGAGCTGCGCCTGCTGGTGCAGCTCCTCGACACACTCCGGCCTGCTCCACGAGCCGAACACGTTCACGCTCTGTTGCCATGGAGACCTGAAGTGGGCCGCGCCGCTGCCGCCGCTGCTGCTGCTGCCGCCGCCGCCGCCGTGGTTGCCATCGCCGTGGTGGCTGCCGATGCTGCTGCCGCCTCGCCTGCCGCTCTCTGCCTCTAGACCACTGGTGGCTGGAGGAGGAGGAGGAGAAGGGGGGAGGAGAGAGGGAGGGAGGGAGGGGAGGTGATGGATGGGAGAGAGAGAGAGGAGGGAGAGAGGAAGTGAAATAAGGAGGGAAACAAGATTATTGTGAGTGAGGTGGGAAAAATGTTTTTAAGAAAAAGGAGAAAGGAATGAATGTGTAGAAAAGGAGGTGCAGAGAGAGGAGGATAGAGGAGGAGGAGGGACGGAGAGGAGGAGACAAAACACATAAATAAAAATGTATGAATTTGCATAACTAATACCCAGAGACGTAGATTACATAACGCAGTGTGTTGTCAGGGAGAACAAGGAGCGAGGAAGGAAGGAGGGAAGGAGGGAGGGGAAAAAAGAATGAATGAGGGATTAGGGAGAAAACGAGTGAACAGATTTTGGCAACAGAGAGGAGCGCTTAATTAGGAGGGGAGGAAGATAGAGGAGGGGAGGGATTAGGGCAGGGAGGTATGAGAGGAGACAGAAAGGGATTGTGGCATTAAGGGGGGGAGAAAGAAGACTGGGAGGAGGAGGGAAAGAGGGATGACATTTAGAAGGAGGAGGGATGCAGGCAGAAAGGAGGGAGTTTGTGTGATTTGAGGGGAAAAAAAGTGGAGGGGAACGTCGGCCTCCGTCACTATCAAACCTCCAAAACAAATCGACTGAGACTCGAATCAGCGCTAGTGAAATAATTTGACACATCCGGCAGCTGATTAAACACGACTAACAAACGCAGGAAATCGGCGTACAAGTCTGGGAGGAAACACAAACCAGAGATCGGACGGTCAGTTACAGGAGGTAATTAGAATGACCGCAAAGTAAGACGATCATTTTCTCTGGTCGCTGAGTGAGCAGTTGAGAATTATTGAAGGATTCTGAGAAAACATTAAGGGCGCTTTCCAATATCTGTACTAAATTAAAGCTGCAAGCAGCGCTGGTCGGGTCCTTGCATCCGTGCTTGTCAGTAAATCCAGGCAGGTCCATCAGGTGGCGCTGCGACTGACAGTGTATTTCGGCCTATGGATGTGATGAGGGCTGAACTCTGATCACGTGTAAAATTGCAGGCAGACTGGAAACATGTACAGGCTGGTTATACATTTCTGTTTCATGATGAATTGTCGAAATTCCACTAGTCGCTATTTCCACGCCCTCAAACTTTTGCAGAACATTTTGATAACTTTTGTTCACCCACGCCTGGTGTACATCTTAGCCAAATTTGAGCTCTGTCGGTGGTTACCCTGTTTGAGTTTATAGCTGTTGAAAATGTGCAAAAATTGGTCCTAAATTGTCCACAATATGACACATAATTCAAAATGGCTGACTTCCTGTTGTGTTTTAGGCATGGTTGTAAATTACATTTTCATTCATCTTGACGAGTTACATACGTGTACCAAATTTCATAGCTGTAGATGATACATAATGTTTTACTCCAAAAATTACAAAATCTGACATCTGTAAGGTTTTACTCAAAAGAATTACAAAAAATTATATTCTATAAGAATGTTTTACTCAAAAAATGACAAAAACTGACAATCTATAAGAATGTTTTACTCAAAAAAAGACAAAAACTGACAATCTATAAGAATGTTTTACTCAAAAAATGACAAAAACTGACAATCTATAAGAATGTTTTACTCAAAAAATGACAAAAGCTGACAATCTCTAAGATCCTTTTACTCAAAAAATGAAAAAAGCTGACATTCTTTAAGATTTTTTTTACTCAAAAAATGACAAAAAGTGACATCTCTAAGATTTTTTTACTCAAAAAATTACAAAACTGATATTCAGTAAGAGTTTTTTACTCAAGAGATTACAAAAACTGACATTTTATAATAAAAAAATTACAAAAATTGACATTCTATGAGAATTTTTTAATTCTTAATAATAGTAGGCTGGTATGTATGTCTTAGTTTTCCATCCTGCCTGTGATATTTAATGCGGATAATCACAATCTGTTAGATTTTTTGGTATTTCTCCAATATGATTATAGAAAAACTATGAGGACACACAAATAATGAGTGTATCCTGGTTGATGTGTTGCAAATGCAAACATCAAATTTGATTTTAAGAAACCTGAATTCAAGTTTTGTTCTATGTTATTCCTATTTGTGACCATTTACCAAACAAATATGTGCATAATGCTGAAGAAATTAAATATCTGCTTGCAATTCTTATCATTATAGTGCAAAAAATCTTCCTTTTTCCTGAGCTACAACTTCTTTAAGGGGTGCTAAACAGTCTCTAAGCAGGAAAAACTGTGAGGAAACATGACGGAGTGAAAGCTGATGATCAACAAGCTCTGAACTTCTTAAAACGAGGTAACGAAAACAGAAAGTGTGCAAGTAATATCAATAAGCGACGCAAGACAGCTGTAAAAATAAAGCTGACTGAATTATTTAGGCGCATTGACATAAATATGCATCAAAAAAATCACATAACCAGACTTTAACTGCAGCCTCATACTGCAACCAAACACTTTGTACTGCTTTAAGATAAAAATTAATAATTAGAAGATGTCACAGAAGACTGTTGACACAAATAAATTCAAGGTGATCTGCCCTTGAGTCAAGATGCATCGTTCTGTAGCAGGAATGTCAAATCCTGCTGCAGAAAACAGAGCATCCATTCATGTCAGACTGTTCTTCAGTGAGACACCAAACACCCAAAAGTCCAAACAGAAACTCCAACATGTGGGAAGTCTTTCTGCAGCAGAGGCCGAGCCCTGATTTGAAGCAGCGGTGGTTAAATTTTAAAGAAGGCAGACAGACGTACAGAAAGTTCCTTTGCTATCACGCCTTGTTAGCTCTGAAGCAGACGTATAGAATCACAGCTTCACCCTCACAGCGACCGGCTTCATCTTCCTGAGCTGCTTTCACACAATCGGCTCTCAGCAGACAGAGCTACTGTTTATGATACAGAAGAACACGTCAGTTAGCATCAGCCGCCGAGAGCAGAACAAAGGCGATCATGCATGATTTATGGCGTACCGTAGAACAGAACGCAGCCCGTGTTGCTTTAGTTCTCTTTCTTCATTTCAAGCCTTTAATATGTTTTGAGTAAATCTACTGCATTGTTTCTTCCTCAACTTAATCTGGCCACATGCATTGTGTTGTCAGTCTGGCTGCGAGCTAAACATCCCGTTAGGGAACCTGAGTTTGGAGAAGAAAGTCACTCAAGACCTTTTGGATGTTTGGTTGTTCTTTAAGTAGCTAAAAAAGCTTGTAAAAGTTAGATTTGGTGCAAATCTTTTCCACCACATATTACATTGGGAGCTATCGGGTCAAACTTGCATGAAGCTGAAGTTTGATTTTGGACAACTGGAATACAAGTTTCCAAACCTCTGAAACATACATAGGGAAGAAATTGAGAAAAAAGCAGAGAGAAATGTTTAATTCCTGCTTCAGAGACGAGGTTGAGTGCTCACTGGGGACATCTTTTTCAAAGCCTTGGCTTCCTTTTCTCATTGTTTGCTATAAAAAAAGATGCACTCTTAAGACACCTAACAAATACCATCTTATAAAAGCAAAGCACTCTGGGCTTTCTGCAGCAACAAAACAGGATTTTATAATTGTTTTTTGATGATTAATATCCAAGTTATTTGTAGGAAATGCGCAAAAATGTGTCACCACACCTCTTACAGGTGTTGTGTTAATTGTGCAACAGTTTACAGCAGATGTATGGAAAGTGAACAGGGAGTTGATTTCTTATAGCTGGATGCAGTTTTGAAATGTCTTCATGCACATAAACGTCGGCGGAGGCGACACAGGTTTCATTAGGAGCTTTGTGTGTGTGCAAGTCTGCAATTTGTGCACCGATGATCAAAACGGGGAGTTTCTGAAGCCTTTAAAAGTGAAATGTATGATCTTGTGTGGGTGACAGTGTGAATGGGTGCAGTTTGCAGTTCACACGAGCCTCAGGAGGTCTGGAAATGTGGCAGAAATTACTGTAAATAGACGATCTGCAGGGAGAAAGACTGTTAACTACCTTCGTCATACCTCTGAGACTTCGCTGCCACCGCATTGAGGATTTCTCACTGTTCTCTCCGCACATCCGCACACAAAGTCGTCCATCTAACGAGGTATTTCACAAACCGGTCCAAAACACGCCACCAAATCATGTCACAACTTACAGCAGTAAGCTGCAGGTAAGATTTTTTTATAGTTACAAAAACTGACATTCTATAAGATTTTTTTTATTTAAAGGATTATAAAAACTGACATTCTACAAGATTTTTTTGCTCACAAAATTACAAAAACTGACATTCTATAAGAACTTTTTACTCAAAAAAATTACAAAACCTGTGGCCCAAAAATTTGCCAGTTTTACTTAATAACTTAATTTTATTTCACAAAAAACTGACATGAGAATTTACTCAAAAAATTACAAAAACTGACATCTACAAGAATATTTAACTCAAAAAATTACAAAAAATGACATTCTGTAAGATTTTTTTACTCAAAAAATTACAAAAACTGATATTCTATAAAATGATTTACACCAAAAAATTACAAAAACTGACATCTGTACAAGTTTTTACTCAAAAAATGACAAAAACTGATATCTATAAAAAATGTACACAAAAAATTATAAAAAGTGACATCTATAAGAACTGTTTACAAAAAACTGGCATTTCTAAGAATTGTTTACTCAAAAAATTACAAAAACTGATATTCTACAAAAAAATGTACACAAAAAATTACAAAAATTGACATCTGTAACAATTTTTTACTCAAAAAATGACAAAACCTGTTGCCAAAAAATGTACCTGTTTTACTTAATAACTTCATTTTAGTAACTTCGCTGCCACCGCGTTGAGAATTTTTCAGTGTTCTCGCCACACATCCGCACACAAACTCGTCTATCTAACGAGGTTCTTCACAAACCAGTGTCTGAAATGCGCCCCACCGAATCACGCCACAACTTACAGCAGCATTAGAAATCGGAGCAGTTCACATTAAATGACCAGACTGTGGTAAAGTTCTCGCTGCTAGCCGCCCTTGAGTTCTTCCTCCTGCTGCCCTGACAGGTACAAGACCCTGGAAGAAGACAACCTGTCGCCTGATTCAAGACCACAAAAGAAGACAGGCTGTCAGAGGGAAAAAAAAGAACTTAGCCCGTCAGCTCATAAGAGAAAGGTACAGCGGCCACTGATGTGCCAATCAGGGAGCAGCTTCTGAAGAAATGTGGAGCTTTTCAGTGGCGCAGATGCCAGGAAAGAGGACGACAGCATGAGGTTTTACTAATAAACAAGACTAGGAATCGGCAGAATAGAAAATATACATAAAACGTCACATTTGAATGCACTAAAACAGCTGGTTTAATGTTCCATCTCAGAGTATACGGTTAGTTTTAGTAGTAATAGCCGCTAAGATACAATAAAACTCAAGTGCTCTTTCTCAGTGTGTGTGTTTTAGTCAATAGAATTAGTTTTTTAACAACTAAATTTGTGAAAATTTAATGTTGAAAGAATTTTCAGTGAGGCTCAGATACAATTTCAGGGCAAAATCAGCTGAATCAAATTTTAAAATATTGCATTCAGTTTCAACTATTTTGCAAATTCAGTTTAAATTTAATACACTCAAATTCAGATCGTTGCTTCAATTATTCACATTTAATAATACAAATTTAAATTATGTGATTTAAATTGAGTTTTAAACTTTTTTTTGTATTTTTTTATTTAACCATTTGTTTTATATGAATTTCACATGTTTGGATGCATTAGCTAACGCTAAGCTAACTTTTCTGCTAAATAAGGCAGCCCCCACTGTCTGATATAAAGTCAGAGCTTCAAAAAACATCAACAGTTTGACTAAGAAAGCCAAATTTAGGGCTGTTTAATGGGTGTTTACACTTAATAAAAGTACCTCCAGAGTAATTTAACTAGAAACCTGCAGTGCTCCATTTAAATTGGGGCCACTGGGGAACATTTTTCATGATTCATCACTCAAAATATACCAAAAATATTTAAAGAAAGTGTGCACTCTGCCTCCTAAATGGAACTTTCCTTTCCAATAAAGTGGTAAAACCAGCGATTATTGTGGCTACTGTGTGAAAACAAGCTTTGAGGATGGCGGTGACCTTTAGTTGACCAAGTTGGACTCCAAGTATTTGGTGGTAAAGGTTAATTATTTCTGTTTTGGAAGCAGACGTCGCTCTATCTTGGTTGTATTTTCACAGGAATGTTGCTTGACCCGAAGCACACTTTGTTTTGACGGATACAAGAGACTGAGGAGTCTTTGGGGAGACTCGCTTCCTTTCAGGTTAACAATTAATTCTTGATTAAAAGTCCAGCAGCAGCAGCAGCAACACACACATATAGATCCACAGAGCACACTCAGTCTCTTCTTCCTTCCTCCCTTATGTAACCACGGTGACATGAAAAGGAAGGAAGATGGAGGGATTGGATGGAGGAGAGACACAAGCCTCTGGGCATCACTGGGCAGACTTACCGGGAAAAAAAAAGAAAAAAACCCTCAAATCTTCACAGTCCTTTTCAGACAAGGGAAAGGATTGTTCTGGAGAGGAATGCAGCGCTGTGACAGTCTGCTTCAGACAGAAACTCTGAACACGGATGTCAGGTTGAAGCCGACAGATTCAAACCCAGCGAAATGTGATTATTCACAGTTGAAATTGCTCCCACAAAAAGACTCCCAGATAAATGAGCCTCTTATATAAAATTTATTAGACCACCTGTCATGAAAACGAGAAAACGCAAATATCTTAGAAATCTGTCAAAAACGTATTTCAGACTAAAAACTGTGTTGTTATTTATTAGACAAATAACAACTAAACAATCCAGGTTCACATATATTAAGCAAACATCTTAATATTTTCTACGACTTCCTCCTTGCTGTTTTGTTTTTAAGGACTTTTCCACAGTCTGTTTTGTTCCTGAGTTCTAATAGTTTTTAGCTGTTTCCAGAGACTTGCTTTGGATGAAACTTTTGTGCGATCTATGTTTGAATTCAGTAAATCCCAGATCTGTTCAATAGGAATCGAGTCTGGACTTAGCTGGTCCATCAGTTCCAGTACTCCAGACGTCTTTTTCTTGGTCCAGTAGTCTCTGCACAGCTTTGAAGTCTCCTTAGTCATTGTGTTCTTGGTCTATAAACCTACGACCAACCAGGTTCAATCCAGAAGGGATTCCATGATGCACCAAGATGTTGTGGTAGACCTTCTTGCTCATAATACCATCTATTGTAACTAGTTTGTCCATGCTGTTTCCACAAATGGAACCCGACACCATAATGGAATCTCCACCGTGATTAACTGAGTGCAATGCATCTAGCATCAAAATGTTCTCCAGCTTTTCTGCAGATAAATGTATTTGCAATTTGCAAAGATCTTTTTTATTATTATTATTTTCAAAGTCCTCTCCAAAAAGAAACTTCTTGGAAAACTTTATTGTTTCAGATAGATGATGTGAAACTCCACTGTGAGTAGAATAGAATATACTGGTCTAATATTTACTTAAGTTTTAGCCCAAATTGAGTTCAGTACTTGCATGTTGTAACACTAGTTTGGTTCAGTATTTAGTTATGTTTTAGCACTAGTTTGGTCCAGTATTTACTTATGTTTTAACCCAAATTTGGTCCAGTATTTATTTATATTATAGCACTGGTTTGGCCCGACATTTACTTATGTTTTAGCCCTAGTGTAGACCAGTATTTACTCACGTTGTAGCACTAGTTTGATCCAATATTTACATGTTTTAGCATTAGTTTGGCCCAAGACTTACTCATGTTTTAGCACTAACTTGATCAAATATTTATTCATATTGTAGCGCTAGTTTGGTCCAATATTTTCATATTTTAGTCCTAGTTTGGTCCAGTATTTACCATTGTTGTAGCACTAGTTTGATTCATTGTTTATAGGTGTTTCAGCCCTTGTTAAGTCCAGCATTTAGTTAGGCATTAGATCAAATTTAGTCCAGTGTTTATCTATGTTTTTGCCCAACTTTAGTTGAGTATTTACTTATGATTAAGCCATTTTTTAGACAAGTATTTAGTTACGTTTTAACCCTACCTTAGTTCAGAGTTGATTTATGTTTTAAAACTAGTTTTGTCCAGAATTTGCTTATGGTTTAGCCTAAGTTTAGTCCAGTATTTACTTATATTTAGCCCAAGTTTAGTCCAGTATTTAGCTACGTTTTACCTTAGTTTAGTGCAGAATTTATTTATGTCTTATCCGACTTCTTGTAATCGGTGATCCAGGGGTCTGAAACCAAGATAGAACCTATTGAGAACCATGAATAAAACAATTAATCACTAATGTTCTTGATGATTGTGTCTCCTATAAAACTAAACTTGGAAATCAAACATTTCCTGCTTCCAAAGGGGGTCAGAATAAAGTTTGGGAACCGCTTACTTGGAGGAATTTTTTTAATATCTTCAAAGCGTGCATTATTTGGACCTGCGACGGTGGCAGCATTAGATCTGAGGTGAAGCTACTCTGGGACCAACATGAATCACTACCTGCTGACCTCCATCATCAAAACAGTGACAGAAACAGCACCGACACGCAGGAAACACACCACAGTGATAGTTTTGCTGCTCCCACTCTCACAGCAGGCAGAGCGATGACACACACACTCACACAAGTGCAAACAGACGAGCATGAAAAAACAAAACCACAAGCAGAAAATAGACTAAAAGTTTCACAATACACCTACAACATACTGACACACACATGCATAAATTATTCTCCTCTGAGGCCTTTTTACTAACTTATTCCTTTCTGCTTGCGTTGGAGCGTCAGAGGCGAAGACACACATTTACACAAGCTGCTAACACACACACATGAATGCGTAAACACAACTTATTCGTCGGTTGTTTTTTTTTTTTGTTTGTTTGGGTTTTTTTTTTTACCATTTTATCACCCGCATACTTAAACAGACTTCCCGTACAGGTGATAAAAATGCACCCGAGTATCCTTCACATGCCAGTGTGGAAATGTAACGTGGCTGTTAGTGTGTTTGTAAATGTCAGGCAGTTAGCAAAAACACCACCGTCACAGCTGACGGAAACAGCTTCAACAAGCTGTGTGTGTGTTAATAAACCTGATTTACCAACTAAACTGAGTGTTTGCGATCCTCCTGGGCATCCTTATCGACACGAACCTTGTCATTATCCTCAGTGACCTTTGCTGTTACGACCGAGTAACAACAAAAGTGAGAAATAACTGACCTCTGAGTCTCTTTTTCCATAAAGATAATAAAACAACAGAAAATATAGAAACTACCCGCTGAGATCAACTTCTACATGTTTATCTATGACTGGATTGCGAACCTGAGTCCTCTGAACCCAAAAGTCGACAGAAGGTGTGAAAAGCATCTTATTTTTAATCAAATTGGAAAAAAGAAATGTTGGATTTTTAACATTTTCATGTACTGTATGGTTTTATATGGAAAATTAAACACATATAAGGTTAAATTTTTGATATTTAATTGAAATCACTTCATGTTTCATTCAAAAATTTGGCCAAAACTGAGCTGTTTGCAAATTCGGCACTGAGACTCATCACATTCTGAATTTTACAAGCTGCTGAATTTCTAACTTTGACTTTTTTTTTTTGCATTGAAATGACACTGAGTCGGATCTGCTTCCACAGTTTTCTTTCACATATTTTCCAACAGTTTTGGCTGTTTTGAATTTTGCTAAATAATGTGATCTGATCTATTTCAAAGGTAAATCTTGTGAAGCTAAACGATGCAGATTTGACATTTCTAGATTTTTTCTTCTTTAAAACCTCAAATTGACACTAGGATGACATGACAACTTCACCCAACCAGTTGTGTTACATATCTGAATCCTTTGCCACAGCAGCCCACCTCCCCCTAGTGGATAAATTAGCAGTTATCCAAGTGTGAATCCGAGGTGTTGCGGCAGGAAAGATACCCTGTCGGAACCGAACCGTCCCCTGGAAGCCGACCGGTGATAATGTACGATGAGCCGAGGCAGGATAAGTGAGAGCATCGTGTCGAGTTGGATTTTTAATGCTGAGAAAATGTTTTCATGTCACCACTAAGACCTTGTTAATGCCTGACATCTGGACAAACTGAATAAATGATGACTTCTGATTGCAAGATTCTGCTAATAAGCAGCATCTGGTCCTAAAGTTATTACACAGTCTGTGGCTAAAGCGTTTTAGCCACAGACTGTGTAATAAAGTTGATGGTTTTAGCCCACAATTGGTCCAATATTTTCAAGGGTTTCAGTCCTAGTTCAGTCCAGTATTTACTCATGTTTCAACCATACTTTAGTCCAATATTTCACTCTGTTCTAGCACTAGTTTGATGCATAGTTTATTGGTGTTTTAGCCCTAGTTTCGTCCAGCATTTAGTTATGTTTAGCTGAAATTTAATCCAGTGTTTAGGTACGTTTTAGCCCTAGTATTTACTCATGTTGCAATCCTCCTTAAGTCCAGTACTTACTTATGTTTAGGCACTAGTTTCACACATATATGACAGTTTATTGGTGTTTCACCCCTAGTTTAGTCCAGTATGTAGTTATGTTTTAGTTGAAATTTAGTGCAGTGTTTAGTTATATTTTAGCCCAAGTTTAGCTCAGTATTTACTAATGTTTTAGCATTGGTTTGCTCCAGTTTTTCTAAGTTGTGTTTTGGCCCTATTTTAGACCAGTATTTAGTTTTCTTTACGCCTTAGTTTAGTCCAGTATTGGTTGTGTTTTAACCCTAGATTAGTCCAGTATTTACTGATATTTCAACCATGCTTTAGTCCAATATTTCATTATGTTTTAGCACTAGTTTGATCCATAGTTTATAGGTGTTTCAGCCCTAATTTCGTCCAGTATTTATTGATGTTTTAGCATTGGTTTTCTCCCGTATTAATCTATGTCAAATATTCACTGGTTGTGTAACACTTCCACTCCTCCCTTTCTTGCTGCATAGCATCCAATCAGTTATTGTGACTTTTGTTTAGTTTAAATGTTCTCCAAGGCTTGAAGATTTTGCTGCAAATGAACAACTACTTCAAATATAACACGACGCATCTCACATTTACTCCTCCAGTGCTGCAAACAGAGGTGGACGACACCATATTATTTAATGAAATGGTTTCTGTTACAGTTTCAGTTGTTGTTTTTTGGTTGCAGCAGTATTTTGTGCAGGTCGACCTTTTCCTCCTATGCTGGCAGGGTGCTTAGTTATTTCCTGACCATAGGCTGCTACAAGATTCATATCCAGAATAACAGACAGAAAACAAGAGCTCCTGCTTGGACCTCTACTGCGTTGGCAAAATCTAAATGCAGGACTTGTTTTGTGTAACTGCCAGTGGGAGCCTAAATGTTGCAGATTATTTCGCTGCTAAAGGTCAAAGTCGTACTCAGCTGTTTATATTATCAAAACCGATGAACACCTCTTATATTACACTCCTTTTCGAGGTTCAAGGTAGCGAATAAATATGATCTGAGCAAAAATATTAAAGACTAGACTGCTTCATTCACACACACTGTCTTGCTTGGTGGACAAATGTGACTTTACAGCCAGATTTCCAACCATTTCATTGGTTAAAGGCCCCACAAATCAACCACTAACACCTACAGTGGCCCACATGGGACAATCACATCCATGCGTCACAATTCAAAGAGCAACCCAGAATAGAATGAAGTGAAAAAATTGGACTCTGCTCATCATGAAGGCCTCGTGATATTTTATTTCATGGACATTCTATTAACTTGAAAGTACATCTCCCCCCTGGGTGCCCATTAACTTTTATCCATGCAGGAAGAGCAGGACATTTTCTTAGTGAAATAAGAAAGAAAGAAAAAAGAAAAAAGTGTAGGATGCAGAGAAATTCTTACGAGGGTGTTTGTGGCGAAAACAAGATGAAAGCTGTTAATTAATGAGCTGCTTGTCTGGACAGAAACACATCTAAGTGGTTGAATTAACAGAAAACTGCGTACGTGTTCATCTCATGTGCTAAACATCTTTGTCATTTAGACGATTTCTGTGTTCGTGCATGATCCTTTCACTGCTGCAGCTGGTGGCCTTTCTCTTTTTGCATGGCTCAGTACTGCCCCCTACAGGAGAAGCAGCTTTACAACACGGCCCTGAGGAAACCACAAACTGCATCAATTATTTAAAGGCTTGGTTTCCTTGAAGAGGCAGCTCAGTTGCTGTTAAATTGTATTTCTGTTGTATTCCTGCAATTCTGGAGTTTCATCTTCTGTAAAATCTAACAAAAGAACACGGTAAAGGTGTATTAATCTGAAAACGTGCCACAATAAATGCATTAATGACTCCTGTTTTAGCAATTTTAGCAACAAAAAAACCTACAGTGGCCACCTGTTGTGAGAAATTACTGAGCATTTTCAAGATATTAAACTATATATTTGTAGCACTGGTTTGCTCCAGTGTTTACTTGTGTTTTAGCCCCATTTAGTCCAGTATTTAGTTGTGTTTCACTCTTAGTTTTCCAGCTGTGCCAAGGAGTGCAGAATTTTTTGCTTTCTATAGAATCTGGTACAAATTTTTTGGGTAATTTCTAAATGGGATATGTTTAATAAAGAGATTTGGGGATTTTTAGCTCAGATTTAGATCATTTTCTGGATGTAACAGCACATGAGTAGTTCGAAGACTATCGTAAAATTCTAAATCAAGTTTCTGTGTTGGTAAATGGTGTAATTTTGGTTATTTTTGAAAACAAGCCTGCAGGTTTTGGGGTTCAGACAGTTAAACAATCAAATGCAGTAACAAATCCACTTCCTGAGTCAATACACACACACTCACTTAGAGAGGGTATATTCTGCAGAGAGACCTGGCTGTCTGCACTGATTACACTCTGGAAGTCATTTATAGTGACACGAGCCACAATTCATCGTCCCTCCTCTTCTAAATCACTTCTTCCTTACTCTCTCTCTCTCTCTCTTATTCCAAGTCTCGCCTGGTTTCATCCTTTATTCCATAGTTCAGTCTCCTCCTTTCCATTCCTCCCTCCGTCTCTTCCCTTGCTTCGTCCGCCGATTTCTCTGAGCTTTTCCCATCGTCTGTCATACCTCCTTCATTAAACACATGCACACACGCAAAATGGGTGATAAGCGAGAGGGTGGAGTGACGGAATTGAGCGTAATGTAGAGATGTGTGAAGACTGAGCCACCTGGCTGAGCCGATACGGTGAATAACGTTGACTGAAGCACCACAGTCAACAAGACAAATAGAAAATATGCAGCGTTTCATGTGGAAAACCAGAGCAATAAATGCATACGATGGTTCCAGTTTCCCTGCAGGATGAAGCATGTCTTCCTGTGTGTCAGTCGAGGCCTAATTGAAGAGCTGGATGCGTTCAGCCATGTTTGCTAACAGGAACAAAGATCCAATTTAATGCTAATTACCGGCACGGAGATTTGCGTCACTTCGATTGCGAGGTTAGTCAGACAACAAGATTGTTACTCACAACTGGCAGCACACGCACAAACCCACGTAGACGCAGTCTGTCGTCTCCAACAAGCCGCCGTGTGGAGACGGCGTCTGTATTTTTAGAATTAATAGCCATTATTTGCTCTCTTGTTATGCCACAGTTGCCGTGGTTACAGACAAATCAGCCTGGCGGGAAACTGCAGCGACACGTGATTCACACAAACGCACATGGATGAGCATGCATGACTAAGCATTTCAGTCAGTGACATGTCGACTTTACCTGAGAGCTGCTTGTAAGTGTAAAAACTGGATTTTGTGACCAAAGAAAACAACTTTTACAGAAACTTCCAACCAGAAGGATAAAAAGCCTCCGAGCCTCACTGGGGACTAAATCAGTCTCCAGGTGCCTCTTTCCAGCACTAATAATAATCCTCACAATAACCATTATTACTACTTATTACCATACTACTTACCATCATTTTTTAAAACAAAGGGACTAAAAGCTTGGGAGCATTTTGTTTTTTAGGACTCTAACAGTGTGTGGAACATATTAAATTAATATATTTATCCCCCTATAGATGATAGAAAGGTATGAAACTGCTGTTTTGTGCACACTGCTGCTTTCCCATTGGCATCTATTTCCCTTAAACCTCTTACCTTTGGCATAATAAGGACTAGCGACACATGCTTGTTTTATTCAGAATAGTCTCGGCTATCCAGTTTTTCCAACAATTGTTATCCTAATACTTAATAATTGTATTTTAGCCCTGTTTAGTCCAGTTTTTAGTTGTGTTTTAGCCCTGTTTAGACCTGTTTTTACTTGTGTTTTAGCTCTAGTTTAGTTCAGTATTTAGTTGTGTTTTAGTCCTGTTTAGTCCAATACTTAGGTGTGTTTAGTTTAGAAGTTTAGTTCTGCACAGATATTAAAATATCGAGACAGTAACACATCTAAGCTATGAAGAGATTATAATTCCACCAGTGTAATGAGTTGGAGACGGGCAAATCATTTGATGTGAATTTAAAATGATCTTTTCTTGTGAACACTTCAACAACACCTCACTGCAATAAATACTTTCTCAGCAATTCAGCTGAGCAGAAGTGAATTAGTTTGACCTGAGAAGCGGCTTCTAAACGATGTCAATGCCTTTCAGAGCGCAGCAGCAGAATGTGAGTGTCAGGAGGTTAAATACAAAGTGAATTTACCTGAACATTACATCACAGTTAACTGAACAGGAACTAATAGAAAATTAAAAATAATTTTGCAAATGAGTTGTTCTGTGTCTGTGGTCAGGGACAGATGAATGTGAGTCACTGATATCCAGGAGTGAATAAAAGGCTGGAATCAACGTGTGTCTACCAACCTACTGTTTAGCTTTTAAATCAATAGAAATACATAAAATCTGATGTTTTAACAGCAGAGAAGCTGAGATGAGATACCCTAAAAGGTTCCCTCAAGATCATAAGACATTTTTAAGCAGCACTATGACACACAGATCTTATTAATTAACACAAAATGAGCATTTAACAAGATCGATTACACACTGTCAGAGTCAGATCCAACTGTCACCTTCCAAGTTACCAAAAGTTCATCTACTAGAATTGTGAAACTTTATTTTACAGTCAGTTTTGGCTGCAACAAGTATTTTCCCCATTTTCTTGAATAATTAATTAATTATTTGGTCTAAATAATGTGTATTTTTTTTGTCCACAGATCAATGATACTCAGTTTACAGTGAAAAAGGAGGAAAGAAATCAATTACCATTAACAATTTTTGATCAACTCACTACATCTACATGATATTTTTAGATATTGGAATTATCATAACACCATATAGATTCATTGTGCACTTTATTAGGAACACCAACTTTCCTAAAAAAACATCTACTTTCAGTACAAAGCATAAAAGCCTGCAGAGACAAGTCCGGAGTTCCACTTACTGTTCCTATCAAACTCTAAAATAGGTTGAAATCTCAGAGACTATGACCATGTTGTGACTGGAGGCAGATGGGACGGTTTGAGTGTTTCTGAAACTGCAGATCTCTCGGGGTTTGAACACACGACAGTCTCTGGAGTTCACAACTGACAGCATCCAGTCAGAGGCAGTTCTTGGCACATTTGGGTCCCTTTATGCCAATCTATCATAGTTTGAACACCACGGACTGTCTGAGCACAGCGGTGAGTTCAGGGGCCTCCACAGTCTTCTAATCTGATTCCAGTACAACATCACTGGGATGTGGAGGAACAGGAGATGTGCAGCATGGATGGATTACTGGGCACAGACCCAAAGAGTATGTGGTCCAGAGCCTCTGTTCTAAGTGCCGGATAACATGCCCTGTTGACAAGTCAATCAAACAACCACCAGCAGACCCAAAACAACATCATAATTACTCAAACTAACGACACAAAAGACTCCAAAGAGAATCAAAAAGACCAGAAAGGGTTTCAACAAACACACACAGATGCAAATCCAATGCAAACACAGGCAAAACCACCTTTAAGACACATAAAAGGACCCCTACTAGATGCAAAATGGCTCCAAAGAGACACAAAACAACCATCAAGATTTATACCAACCAAAATGAACATATAGAAATCCAAAATTGCTGCAAATAAGAAACAAAAAGACCAAAGTAGATGCAAAAGAAACTTAAAAAAAACCCCATAACTAACACAAACAGATGCACAAATATGTATCAAAGCACCATAAAGAGACATCAGAATACGCAAAGATACAAGAAAATGACCAGAAAGAGACGAAATCGGAAAACAGACATAAAATCACTTTGGAGACACAAGCAAAAGTTTACAAAGACACACAAAACATCCACAAAAACACAAAAAAACAACCAGAAACAGATGCAAAGCAATGAATAAGAGATGCAAAATAACACAAATCTATGGCAATTCAACACAGACAGACATAAAACCTACTTTAAAGAAACAGAGATGCAACACAACCACAAAGAGGCAGCAAAGACACCAAAATTAATAATAAAAGCGATGCAAAATAAGCACAAAATAATGCAAACGGAGAGAATACAGCAGCAGAGAGACATAAAAACAACTACAAAGGCACAAAAAATAACTAGAAACAGATCCGCACTAATGAACAAGACATGCAAAATTAACACAAATATATGGAAAATTAATACAAACAGACATAAAACCAACATTAAAGACACAGTAAACGACCACTACTGCTGCACAGAGATGCAAAACAAGTACAAAGAGACAACAAAGATACACAGATTTATCACAAAAGTTATGCAAAACAAGCACAAAGACCCAAAAAAGAACCAGAAACAGATGCAAAGCAATGCAAAAGAAATGCAAAATGAACACAAACATATGGCAAATTAATACAAACAGACATAAAATCAACTGTAAAGACACGGAGAGGCAAAACAACCACCAAGAGGCAACAAAGATACCCAAATTAATAACAAGTGATGTAAAATAAGCACAAAATGATGCAAACAGAGTGAAAACAGCAGAGCAGAGACACAAAACAACCACATCAGCTGTCATTTTGTGTGTCCGTCAGTGTGGTTGTCTTGTTTCTGAACAGGACAGGAGGGAGGAAGTTTTACAGCTTTGTGTCCAGAGGCCTGTTGTTTCGTAATCCGTCCATGATGTACAGCCGACAAATGTGCAGAAATGAAACATTTCCAACATCTGTGGAGTTGATGTCACGAAGAGTTTGAGCAAAAAGCAAAGCTGTCCACAGGTTAAAGGACACGCAGCGTATTTACACTGAACATGCAGAGCAGTCTGTTGTTGATTCCATACACCGTCTGCACAGCGTTGCTGCATAAACAACAGTTGAAATGCAGCCTGTTACAGTAAACAAACCCAGATTGGCTAAATCTGCTGACATGCCAGGAATACGGAGCGAAATATCTAATACCCACCATCTAGAAAACCCTGCTGAGCTGCAATCAGCCGTAAGATCCACCTTAAGAGGAGATGGTTTCACACAGTCCAGCCTTCCAGTTAAAACCCCAGAGCGAGGTTCCTAATCTTTGATGTCATTTATTTTCTGCATCTGACTTTTGCCCGACCCAAATATGAGCTTTATCTTAATTTCTACTTGTCTCTGAGCTACAAAAATCCCTTCAGATCCCCTTAAAACTCTCCTTCAGTGATAATCTCACATCATTTCAGGATAAATGAGGTCAGTGGTGACCAGGCTAACGGATAAACCGTCAAAAGCAATCTGACAACAACAAATTAGCAACACATTCATGGTGACGCACCACTACGATCACCTGAAACAAATTAAATGATCACAAATACGACCAGCAGCCTCCACTTTCACTTCCTATTATAATGATCAGCTTGCAGATACTCAAAACAGCTTGTATGCATGTTTACTGTACTTTCATTCTGCTGTAATCTACCTGCTACCAGAATTATTGCAAAAAAGTTCTCATTTTTGTGTTTATTCTCTGAAATATATCAAAAGTGAACCACACAGTACTGAATCTAGAAGCTATTCAATTCTACAGTCAAAAAAATCATAATTAAACCACAACTTTTAGTATGACGTAGCATAAATTTAACAGAATGTTTCTCAACCTAATAGGTAAAGCCAAAGATTCCGGCATTCATTCAGCAAAAATGCACATTTATAGCAGGTGTATAAGTCCCATTATAGTGATTTTAAAGGACAACAACAACAAAGAAGAACTAAAACAGTCTGGACTAAAGGTCTTGCACAGCTGCAGATCTTTAAACTTTCCATTAAACACTTTCAAGATTTCTTGAACAAGCTTGTACAAATTCAAACTAATAAGCAGACAATGAGATGAAGCTGCTGTTTCCAAATGTGAAACCATAACTTCTGCAGTGCCATTTAGCCTCAAATCTTATTTTATGACATTTTAAATTAAATTTAGTAGCAGATGCAGTCTAATTTAGACTTTCCATTTGAGACATTCATTCTTAGTTTTTATGTTTTTCCTGTTTTTCATTGTTTCTGTGAATGTCGATGAACTCTGTCCCCAAAACACTGAACTTTTCATACATACAAGTTTCAGGGGTTTGCAGAAACATGCGAACTATAAAACATGTTGGCAGGAAACGAGCGGCTGCTTTATTTACCGAGTTTGGCTGATCAATGGGAAAAAGTCTAAAAGAGAAAACAGCGAGTGCAACCACACAACAAAACAAGGCCAAGGATGTGGAGTGCAGCACAAACAGCATGAAACGAGCAGCTAGTTTTCTGGTATTCTCACATACTCAGTGTTGCTGAATGGTCTGCTGCACCTCATTGTCATTTTTGTGAAGGAAAAATAACTCTTTCCCCTTTCTAAGGTATTTCTTGCAACTGTTAGCTGATGTAATCCCAAATTATTGTTGTTGTAGATGCTGTAGGAGGAAGATGTGTCAGGATTCCCTGCTCTGGTCAAGGTTAGATATTGTCTAATCTGATGTGAATAAGCAGACTAGTTGTCTCCATATTGTCTGTAGTCTAAATCTGACCCCTCTTCCAACTACAATATAAACCCAAAGATCAGAGAGAATCCTCAGAACTGATGCTGGCATTGCTTGCTGCTCTGTTGGTGTCACTTCTCCAGACGCCAGTAAACTTTACTCCCAACCTAAGTCATCTGAGTCTTCAGCGTGTCTCTCTGTATCTGCCTCATCATCTTCTCTTGACCTCTCTGAACTTCCACAACAATTCTGATATACGAGGATAGAAATAAAAAAAAAAACTCTGGCTTTTTTGCATTTCTTTAAACCAAACGCAATCATCTTGGCTGCAGCTGAGCCCAGGATGCAGCAATAGTGCCCCAGAAAGAGAGTGACGGGAGACAAAACTTGCATTTTTCATTCTGTACGTTGTTGCTAAAAGAATGTTCTTGTTTTCCATAGTTAAACTGATTTTTTAAAAAGGTAACATGCCAATATTTCTATATGTTCATTTTGGTTGGTAGAAATCACGATGGTTGCTTTGTGTCTCTTTGGAACCATTTTGCATCCACTAGGGGTCCTTTTGTGTGTCTTAAAGGTGGTTTTACCTGTGTTTGCAAAGGATTTACATCTATCTGTCTTTGTTTTTATTGATTTGCAACTCTTTCTGGTCTTTTTGATTCTAACTGGAGTCGTTTGCATCTCTTTGTTGCTGTTTTGTTGCTCTGTGTGCAATAAAATTGTGTCACTCTGCATATGCAAGATAAATTTCAGAGCTCTCTCTTTCTCTAGCCGTGGTTGAGATGTTTTCTTAGAGGTTGCAGTGAAAAATGAGTGGACAGTGAGACTTAATAAGCATCTTATGAACATGTGTGATGTGACAGACGTTTATTTCCACGTAAAAGTTGTGCAGTCTGGTTTTAACGAGCTCCTCTGCAGCAACACACTCTGCTAACTCACGTCCAGATGGTTGTGATGGACTGTGTGTCACTTTTCCAACTGCAGCAGTAAATTCAGACTCCACACACACACACACATACACACACACATGCGCGCGCACACAGATTATTTATCACAGTGATTGATAACGCAAACACACGCTGCAAATATCACTGGGCAGCATCCACACGGCTGACTCAGCAGTGTTTGCTGGAGGTCGGGGAGTTTGTGTGCACATGAAACGCAAGGCGAGGTTGTGTATCCGTAAATGTGTTGCTGTTCTCGCTGCGAGGAAAAGACTGCGGCAAACAGACAGGAAGTGACGTCACAGGTCGTCCAAGGTCACTGAATCCACCCTTTCATCCTCGTGCTAGTTGAGTTTCACTCTTAGAGTCTGGTTTCCATCATTTCAGAGTGTAAAATACAGATTATAGCCGTCTCTACTGAGGCTGATCAAGATGTCTTTCACTGATCAGTATCGGTTTTAACTTCAGTCTGATCCTTTGTTTATGTCTGCAATCTTACAGGTGTCATAGACGGAGAGCTCAAGTGATGGCAGGACAATATTCGGCAGCTTTATCAGTCAATTTAAGATTAATCGATGATACAAAGTGAGCACAGTGGACATTTATCCTACATTGATACGACTGTTTCTGTGGATCTGTACCACTGGACTTTTGATTGATGCGACTGATAGGATTTGTGAAGGAAAAATTACTCTTTCCCCTTCCTAAGGTATTCTCTGCAGCTATTAGCTGACATCATCCCAAATTATCACCGGTGATGGTGTAGGAGGAAGATATGCCAGGATTCTCTGCTCTGGTCAAGGTTAGATATTGTCTATTCTGATGTAACTAAGCAGACTAGTTGTCTCCAAATTGGTCTGTAATCTAAATCTGAACTTCTCCCTACTACAATATATACTGGAAGATCACAGAGAATCCCCAGAACTGATGCTGGCATTGCTTGCATGAACTGCTGCTTTGTCGGTTTCACTTCTCCTGATAGATCAGTAAACCTTACTCCTCCTACAACCTAAGTCATCTGAGTATTTACATATTTTAGTCTATTTAATGTACAGTTTATTACTTACTTTTTATAATTTATTGTTTATAATTCCTTACTTCTATTCCCATCTCTAAATCTATTCTAATAAGAGATATTTTGTTTTATTCTTCTATTTTTATTTTGAAAACATATTTTAATAATATATATTTTATTTTTGTTATTTATCTTGCTTATTTTATCTCATTTTATTTCATTTGATTTCATCTGGTGTTTCCTTGTTGGATGTGTTATATAAGAAAGCATTTCCTCAGTTCTTAATTTCTATTGATTTTGAGTTTGTTATTGATAACTGAGGATTGTTTGTATTGCTTTATTGCATTTTATTTGCTATCTGTAAAGCTCTTTATGTCACATTTCTGTTTGTATGCAAAGTGCTGTAGAACCAAAGTCTGGTTGATTGATTGATTGATCGATCTATATACTACTAAATACTAAATATTAAATGACTTTAATTGGACAGGGACAATAAAAATGATTAGAACATCCATAAAAATTATGCCTTCTTCAAATCTTTCCCAAACCTTTGGCCAAATTTGTCCCTAAAAGTGCGACAGAGCCGCACAACACGACTATCTATCAGCTATTTCACCAGTTAATCTAAAAAAATCTAAAAAAAATTTTGTTTAAGTGCATTTTACTTTTTTTTGCAAACTATAGCTACACTAAGAAACACATGTAATGTAAAAATAAAGGCAGAAAATTCCTTGTATGTGGAAAAATACTTAACAAAGTATACATCCCAACAAATGCACAACTAGAGGAAGTTGAATCAGCACAGACTCCAGCCTAAACAACATCTCAAACATTCATTTAACAGAAATTCTAAGGCAGCAGGCAGATGACTTTAGGGCTTAATGAGTCTATTTAGCAAAGATATTAAAAGCTCTCCCTGCTGGTGAACACTTTGCAGTGGTTTTGACTTTTTTTGTGTGTTTTCTCTTCCAATGTTGGTGCATTGTACTGCTGTGAAACTTTGCATCTGTGATAATTAGAATTTTGGAAAATTGACAACTTCAATTTAAAGACTGTGTGATACAGTTCAAACTACTACCAATACAACAAGATTTAAGCTGTTTTGTTGTTTCCAAGCGTGAGCTGTCAAGTAAAGCCACAACTTCTGCAGTGCAGTTTTGCCTCAAATCTTCCATGACATTCTACATTAAATTCACTGGTAGATGTAGTCTAGTGGAGTTTTACCTGTGGCGTTTAAACTGCAGTTTTCAAACTTTTACACTGAAATGAGCTGGATGCTGCTGCCCCCTTTATTCTATAAAACAGCTGATGGCACGATGCAACAATTACACGATGACACATGGCGATTTTTGAAAAACATACTAAAGACAACGCTTCAACATCATCTGTGCAAAGCACATTTGTGTCCCCACAAAATAAGGAATATCAACGTAGTCTTTCCTCAGCCAAGGTCCTTCTGTGACCTCGTGACCCTAACAGCCGAGGCGATCGAACACTCGTCCTGCTGTAGTCCATCCATCTTCCTTTATCACGTTAACACACACACATACACACACACTCTGACCCTGCAGCAGCTACACATGTCATCCTGCTGTGCACACTCCTGTGCAGATGGTCCAAGGTGTACTGTACTCAAACACACACATCGAACAGCTGCCATCTCCCATCCCAAAGTTTCAAGATGAAATTTTAAAAAGACAGACGAAGAGCCGGACGATGGCGGTTCGAAGGAAACGTCCCATTTCCCACTGAGACCATTTCGTCTAAACGCAACAAGACGTTACAAGGAAAACACTTTCCGCAGTACGTGAGGAGTGTGTTTTTTCGACACAATGTTGCGTTAACATTTCATGCTCAACAACACTTGCTTTTAATATTTTACTGCTCAAATGTTTCTTCTGCTGCAGTGTTTCACTCAAACAATACAACCATGAGGGGCTTTAGAGGTGTGACTCCAGTGACAGTTTTTTTTCTGGGCCAAATTATTTACATGGAGACGTTTAGTGTTTAGTCTGTGCTTTGACTTCTGATAAACTTCCCACCAGGTCTAAGTTGCAGACAGATGGACAACAGATGAGGACATTTGGACACAGAATAGAATAGAATAGAATAGAATAGAATAGAATAGAATAGAATAGAATAGAATAGAATAGAATAGAAATACTTTATTAATCCCTAAGGGGAAATTTGTTTGGTACAGCAGAAAGAGTAAAGTTACCGCCACCATAAATATGGATAAATAAGCAAAAATATGCTGTAAAAAAATACAAAATACAAAATGCATAGTGTAATATCCACTCTGAATAAAAATGTCCAATGTGAATATAGATATAAGTGACAAAAAGCAAACTAAGAGCAATAATTGGATTTTTTTAAAGGGTAAGGCAGAAATGTAGGAGACGTTCTGCAGGAAAACTGGCTTGATTTATGTAAAATCAAAGTACATCACTGGATGTTTTTTGCCTTTAGAAGAGAAAACTAAGAAACCAGCAACATGCTACCATAATCCCATTTAAATCGTAACTTTCAGAACCTTTTAAGCTGCTTGAATCCACGTTTTTTATATCAGTTGTGAATTGAATAAAATTTTAAAAAGTATCTGACAAAATTTTACAGTTCCTTGAGACCAAAAAAGAGCAAAAAAGAATGTGAATATTAGACGTACACTATCAGTCAAAAGTTTCAGAATGCCAAAATTTTTCCAGTTTTTTATTGAAATTCAAGTAGTTCAAGTCCAATGAATAGCTTGACATGATACAAAGGTAAGTGGTGAAATGCCAGAGGTTTAAAAAAAAGGTAGGTTACCCATAACTGAAAAATAATGTACATTTCAGAATCACAAAAAAGGCCTTTTTCAGGGAATAAGAAATGGGTTAACAACTTAAAGCTGTTCTACAGCAATGGAGGTTGATCAAGCCTTGAAAGTTGGTGCTATCAAATCCTACAGGTGTCCCAACTTTTCAATTCAATTCAATTCAATTTTATTTATATAGCGCCAATTACAGTCAAATTGTCTCGAGACGCTTTACAGAACCCATATGCCTGACCCCCAGAGCAAGCCAAAAGGCGACAGTGGCAAGGAAAACACCCTTTTAACAGGGAAAAAAACCTCGAGCAGAACCCGGCTCTAATGTGGGGGGACCCATCTGCCTGCTGGCCGGGCGGGTTGAGAGGGACAGAAGAGGTAGAAAGGTAGAGATAGAGGGATAGAAGTAGAGGGGTAGAGGTAGAGAGGTAGAGATAGAGGGATACAGATAGAGGGGTAGAGATAGAGAGGTGGGGGGTGGGACACAAGGACCATAAAACACAGCCACACATCTGAAGCATCCAGCATCCAGCTCTGGGACCAGGGACACTCGGAGAAAGGACACAGAAAGAAACAGAGTGAATGTAATGCAATAATGTTATATATAGTAAATACATAGGTAGTTAGAGAAGGGCTCAGTGCATCAAGAGAGGTCCCCCAGCAGCCTATAGGCCTATAGCAGCATAACTAGGGGCAAACTAAAGGGACGTCAAGAGGGGAAGTCAGTTGTGCAAATGAAAACACCAGCTCACCCCGTCAGGGTCCCCCAGTCAGCCCTAACTATAAGCTTTGTCGAAAAGGAAGGTTTTAAGCCTGGTCTTAAAAATAGAGAGGGTGTCCGCCTCCCGAACCCAAACTGGGAGCTGGTTCCACAGGAGAGGTGCCTGATAACTGAAGGTTGAAGGGGGTTGTAAGTTTCTTGATTACTTACAACCCCCTCTGTCTGCATAAAAGTAGTGCTGGAAGATACCGTGGCACCAGAAAAATTGGGGTGTTCTAAATCTTTTGACTGGTAGTGATATCCATTGGGTCTCCATTTGATTTAATTGGTAGATAAGCGTTTGCTTATGTCCTGTATTATTCCTTACATCATCTGAGGACAAGTGGAAGATTCTCAGAAAGCCATATTTTGGTGTATTTAGTGTAGTAATAATTTTGTGGCTACTGGAACTCCAGATCCGGCGTTGAACTCCCCGTCTGCCCCCCTTTGACAGTTTCCCTCATCTGTCAGAACAGACCAGCGTCCCCAGAGGCTCCTTATCGCCAGCTGCCAGGCCCTCAGATTTGTTTTTGGCACACTTCCTGTAGTTTCAGCCTGCTTTGATAAAGTTAACCTCATCTGACAGCAGACTACAAGCCCCACCGGCACCAGGCAACGGATACCGGCTCCCACTGTGACTCACATCCACTAAAAAGAATGTGTTTTCTTTTCACACCACCCCTCATTTGTGACGATTCCCACACCGTACCACTGCATGTGGCCTGATGCTGCACAGACCACCTCGAAACACACCAACGCGCCTCGTCCCCGGAGACGTGTGCTGTCTCGGTCAGATTACTTCCAGCTGCCTTTGTCTCCGAGGAGGATTTGACAGGAAACAGCACTCCATGTACTTCCTGTTCAGCCGACAGTCGGCTCTAATAAACAGAACAGACGACACGCGGCGCTTTGTGATCATCTGATGAGCTTCTAACGGAGCAACAACAATAAATCTGACATGACATCAATGTGAAATGTGCCAACTATACACGATGATAAGCTGACTTTAAAATAGCAGTAATCCACAGTTTGTCCAACACACGGCAATAAAAGTTCATTGTTCAAACAAATAAAGGATCCCCACGAGGTTATGCAAATACTATTATCTGCCTCAAAAGCATGGTTGGCCTCAAGCAGCCTCACCTGGGACTGAAAAATTAATTCAAGTATCAAAAACTAGAGTTCCTCAAATGGCCACTAGAGGTTGACTCCAAAAGCCAGTTAATCCCCAGAGATCCTAATGTTAAAATATCCAACTTCACAGCAGAAACAAACATGTTTACAGCCTGGTACTAAAAACAGAAATGGTCTGTGTGGCTAATTTTCCCAAAAATGACAACTGTACAGGAGGTTATTTTTGGTAGAATTTATTAGTTTAAATTGCATTAAAGGTGTAAACTTGAAATTAGTCAGGAAATTTGGTCTATTACATGACATCACAGGTTCTTCATCTTAATATTTAAGTTACTCGTTATTTTGCATGTTTGCAAGGAGGTGATTAGCCTAGCTTCATTAATACCCTATTTAGGAGGGGAAAAAAACGCCCTGCTTTTTAGTAAGTTTAAAAATCCATCATTATTCCCTAATCAACACGCATCTTGCTCGTTTAATCAAACAGAAATCTTAAAACTGACGCTATCTGGTCTCACAAGCAACTGAGCTGGCCATTTCCAGTTCCCATACTGAGCTAAGCTAATCACAGCTTCAACCTTGATCTTCCAATTCTTTAACTGATATCAAATGTTTGCTGGTTAATGACAAAAATAACTGAAAAAAACAGGAGGCTAAAGCTAGAAGAAACCTACACAAACATTCTCTTTCTCAGAAACACACACGAGCTGATATGGAGCCAGAATACTTCAGGGAAAGTCATTTATGGGTCAAAGCCATCATTTACACAGCCATTTAATTTAGATTCTCACACACACACATGGCCCGATAAGTCAACATTACTGGCACATCACCAGAAAAGCACAAATATCAGCGGCACACTGAGATCTGATGAGCAAAGAGATGAAGGCCCCGCTGCTTTCATTCCTACCTGAAACAGAGGATTTATTGCCCCTGCCCACCTGGTTACCTCTGAACATCACCTGCTCTGCCTTCCCATTGTTTCTTCTGTAACCTTAATCTTAGTCTCTGCCGCCGTTGTCTTCCTCTCTCCATCACTTATTATTCAACTGCACAGCAAGAAACTGGACGTTGTTGAAGAAACTACTTTCGCAAAACACAGCCTCTGAACCCAGACAACCAAAATCCGCCAAAAAAAATAGCACACTAAGTTTAATATACGCTCTAAGTAAAAATGTCCAATGTGAATATAGATATAAAGAGACAAAAAGCAAACTAAGGACTATAATTGGCTTCTTTAAAGGGTAACTTCGAAGATATTCTGCAGGAAAACTGGCTTAATTTACAACCAGAATCCCACTGAAACATTTACTGTCAGAAACTTTAAAGCTGCACCAATCCATTCATCCATTTTCTGTACACCACTTACTCCTCATTAAGGGGTGTACAGCTAACCTCGCGGTGGGCTGGAGTCTTTCCCAGTTGACTTAGGGTGAAGGCAGGGGACACCTGGACAGGTCACCAGTCTATCACAGGGCTACATATTCAGACAAACAATCACACTCACACCTACGGACAATTTAGAGTTACCAATTAAACCAGTTTGGACTGCCGGGGTACCCGGAGAAAACCCACGCATGCAGAAAGATCCCGGGAAAGCCGGGACGCGAACTGACGATCTTCTAGCTGCAAGGTGAAAGTGATAACCACCAAGCCATTGTGCAACCCCTGCACCAATCCACGTTTTTATATCAACTGTTAATTAAGTAAAATTCCAAGAGAAGTGTGTATTATCTTGGACAATGTTGTCAGACTGGGATTCGGTATCACAAGACTCTGATCAGATCACAGGAAAAACACTGTTTAGTGTTTGCGAAGATATATTTCAACCCAATCTGTGATCGTTTCCTGAACTGAACTAACTAGTTTTGGTGCCTGAACTTTTATCGTAGCGTAAACAAAAGCAACCAGTGACAGAAAGGGGATGTAAAACAGCAACAGAAAGTGAAAGTAAACAGTAGCTGCATATGAAAAAGTGCATTTTAACCTAGACTATTAATTTTTTTCTGTATTCTTGGAATGTTAACAAAAGGAAACTGTGCCATGAAACAATGACAACAACATAACAAGACCACCCATAATATTTGGGTCATGTGACACAAAATCAGGCAAATAGAATAAATTGATAAATGCAGCGATGCCACATTTTTACATCCTTTTTTTCAGAAACTGATATATTTCTGCAGCTTTTATACATGCTGTTATGAGACCGCATTGATCTGGACATTAAGACAATGAAAAATCAAACATAAACTATAAATATGGCTGAAACAAACGTGAATGTACTTTCATATTATTAAACAAACCATCAAATTCATGTGATTAAAGTAAGAAACTCAGTATTTCATGTCTCATTTTACCAAGAGCTGATGTATTTTAAGCACACTTCAAATCCACGGCAAACTTTGGAAAGCATATTTTCTCTAATTTTGTTACTTGAAAGTGATTTATTTATTTCAGATTAAATGTTGTTCTGAATAAATTGCATTTTTTTTAAAAAGTAGCTTTTAACTTCATTTTCAAGCGCTGGCAAATTTAATCATAGGGCAAAACCTCATTTATTTCCCGATGCCATTCTAAATTAAATAAACCACAAATATACAACGGAACATTCCAAAAGATGAAAACTTTTCTTTGTATAAGCAGAACCAATTTAAGGAAGCTATAAATTGTCATTTTAGGTATCTTTAGTGTCTTCATTTGGACCACTTTCATCTGTAATCTTTGTAAAAATGCACCGGGGCTAAAAGATGGAGTACATTTCAGTATGGTTCTTTATTATAGGAGCAGCTTGATTCAATTTATAAGCAGGGAGATGATTAAACTGTGTGTTCAGACTGCAGTAAACAAGCAACAGGACACCGAATGCATCTGCTAGAGGCGATCAGGAACATAATGCTCTTTTGCAAATGGATATGAATGCTTGTATTTGTTGGGGAATGAAAATGTATTAAATGATGTGTATCTTTTCGCTCTGCCTTCGTCCTGCTCACAAATACTACAACCCATATCCTAAAAATGCTACAGAAAGTGTCACTAATATGCCTGTAAAACACAGAAAATATCAGCAAAAACACTCTAAACGACGCCAGGAGTGAGTTTTCTGAAGAGCAAATACCTCCAGTAGGCACTTTATTATGTAAATTAGTAGGCTTTTTCTTTGCTTGTTCACTTATTGCAATGCTGTGAACTACTCGAACATAATGTGTGCACATAAAATTTGAGAAACTCATCAAACCAAAAATATAAAACTGCACGTTTGAATGAACAGCACTCCTCTTTCTCCTTCCCCACATCCTTCCTGTCCTCATCTCTTCGGCCGTCACTCAGTCCATCGAAGCCGAGCCGATCCGGCAATCGAGGCGCCGCATTTAGCAACTCATCTGCATAAAAACTCAATGATTTCCCCTCCTTTCATTTTCATACTGCACTGAGCAGAAGAGGGGGAGACTCTGGGAGGAAGTGAGATAATGACAGGAACATGTGTTTGTGTCGAGTAACTGATGTATAAGCATGTGAAATACTGAGGATACGTGTGTGTTTCGGTTAACGCCTGGTTTTATTTTCCATATTGGAGTGGAAAAGAGAAACTGTGCACATGTCTCTGTGTGTGTGTGTGTGTGTGTGTGTGTGTGTGTGTGTGTGTGTGTGTGTGTGTGTGTGTGTGTGTGTGTGTGCCTGTGCGTATTGGATATTATTATAATAATAGCTGCTCCATTGGAATCCATTGTCGCCGAGCACAAAACCACACTGTGGAGTCAAAATGCACATTCAGCAACACACACAAACCACTATGCATGGATGTGTGTGTATGTGTGTTTGTGTACGTATGAACCACACATACACACACACACACACAGATGACCTCAGGTGACCTCGCTGACAGCCACGTGTGAAGATTTTGAGGGTGAAAAAGACAAGCAAAGTGCAAATTGTCAACTCCTCAACAAAGAGCCTTTCAGAGGTGACAACACCCACACAAAAACACACCAACCATGTAAGTTCAGGAACTGATTGCAAACGTCTTGCTGCACAGCCCAACTTTTCTTCAAAGAGCTGTGTTGCATGATTAATCATTTAGCGTATAAAATGCCAGAAAATGAGGGCTGCAGTCAACCAGAGACTGAAATCTATTGATCTCTGGGGGAAGAAACACTCTTCAGATGAACCAAATCAGTGACTTCACTCTACCTGCAGCCTTATCAGTGGAAATTAATCATAAAAAAATCTATATAAAGCTAGAAATTGCAGCATAGACACATTTAACCAGCTTTTCTAGTAAAAGAAGCTTTCGACACAGTAAACATCAAGCAATAATCCAGATGCTCAGGGACATAAACATAGATGGAAAGGATTTAAAAATGACAAAAAATCTCTATTGACAACAAAGTGCAGCAGTGACATTAAACCACAAAATTGGTGAGGAACAACCAATAATGCAAGGACTCAGACAGGGATGTGTGCTGTCACCTGGCATGTTCTCCTTGTACAGTGAAAACATCATGGGGAAAATACAAGGTTTACCGAGAGAATCTATCGGAAGGTTGTAACATAAATATCATACGTTATGTAGATGAAATAGTGCTGATAGCAAACAGTGAAGAAAACTTGCAAACCATAGTATCCATACTTAATACAGAGAGCCAAAAACTTCAAACATCTTGGAACATAAATAGTAAAATGTATATCTTATACGGCCAGAATAAGCAATGAAGATGAAAACAGCAAGCAACATTTTTTGAATACAACATAATGAAAGAGACCCTGGAATATATTGTCACACCTGGAAAAATTAATAGGAAGAGAGTATGATGCAGACAGAGAATAAAAATGATAGACAGACTGACAGCACGGCGACACGTGGAACGGGCAATTCAGAAAGCAAAAGACTGGATTAGATGGAGAGAAATGATCTCCTACGCTGAATGGCATGGCACTGGCATGGAACAATAAAACAGAATGCTATCCATCCAAGCACAAGAATTATCAAGGAACGCAGACAAGTTGTTCTTAGATGCTCTGTGATATACAAACTGCTGTGTCAAAGTTTAGCACTCAACATTTTGAGGTGCGTTCACAGGTAGTTTCTTCCTCCTGCTGCCAAAAGTAATAGATTAATCTTGGATGTTTTTGTAGCTCTTGTCAGTTTAGTTCTTTGCGAGCATATTGGCCAACAAATCGACCTGGAAAGTTGCAGTGAAAAATATTCCAAATTATGTCGTACAGCCAAGATGATGTGGTCAGTTTGCTTGTTTGATTGTCCTAAACATTAAAAAATGTCTTTATTTTGATGCATCACAAAAAACAGCATCGAATTATGGGCATGTTTGCCTACAAAACTACTTAAACTAGTTAATTTGCTATCCATTCTCAGATCACGTAATCATTCCCACTCTGATCTATTTAAGCTTTAACTAAATACTTGATGTTCAGCTGAATTTGGGGGATTTTGTATAGTATTATGTAAAGCACATTGAGGATATTTCCTTTTGATGAATGGCTGTAGTATTTGGAACAAGCAGATACAGAATATACATCTGATACTGTCATGCTGTGGGATGTAATGTGATTTTTCAGAACGAATAAGGAAATAAAAATTGAAAACTGCATGCTTTTTATTTGATATTTAAAAGATTTAATTAAGTTTTCTGCTTATAACAAGAAATTAAGAAGGTACTTACAGCTGGCATGTGCTGTGTTTTGTATATTTCCGTGCTTTTCAACATTTTTCTTCACTAACAACTTGTGAAATTCCTGATGCTGAAGACAAACACCAGCCAGCCAGAATGAGAAAAAACCACCAAAAATGTATGAAAAGCTGCATGTCAACGCACAGAAATGACACACAAATGCTGCATGGTCACATTACCCTCACTGATGTCAAGTGTAACATTCCTGAGGTTTTCTAATCGTGAGAAGAAGCTGAACTCCTCGTCTCAGTACCACTCTGTTACTGCTCCGACTTCTACCTCATTAACCCCCAAAAATGAAGCAGTCTCTTACCCAGCCTGCTCCAGAAAACTTCCATGTCTGAGCTCCTAAACTCTGTCCGGCAGCAAAACTTTCACATCCATGTAAGCTCAGAGGGAAAAGAGGAGGAAGAGGAGGAGGAAGAGGAGGAGGAGGAGAGACCAGCTGCCTACTGAGGTAAACCCAGTGACTCATTCAAGCTGAGGCGATGTCAGCAGCCAAATATGAGGGAGATATAGCAGCAGAGGAGGGGAAAGAATTGTGGAAGGAAAGCCTGGTTTCAGTCGGGGAGTGAGGAAAGAGAAAGGGAGGAAGCCAGCAGTGCCAGGAGTTTGTGCCGTCCCTCTTCCCCTCAAAACTTCCCCTCCAGCCTTCACCATAAACGAATCCACGAAGCATCTCATAGATCAGTCAGAAGGTCAATGGAGCTGATGAGCATGAAAGATCGCCTATTATCTGTCATGCACAACTTAGAAATCACATTCAAATTACAAGATTCTGCATGATAAATGACCACTGCAGTTGGTTTGTGTACTACCAGATTAGCAATATTTGAAGCTGATTTTGTACCTTAAACTGGTCAAACCACATGAGTAATGAGTGGAAAAAGTTCATTAACCCAGGAAGGAAACAACAGAGTGGCAAAACGGTTCACAGCTCTGGATTTTAAGGTGTTGAGAAAAGAAAAAGAAGAAAAAAGGACCTCACACTGACACACTGACACACATATATATACTTAAAAAAGCAAGTTCAAACTTCAACATTTGGCCGGAGCTATACAATCATCAAAACTGAACTTATTGGAAACTGTTCTGTCTATGTCCTCACCAAATTTCAAAGCTGTGAGAGTTTTATTTTTGGAGATTTTGAACCCTTAAAACCATCAAATTTCATAATTGTGGGAGTTTTATTTTTGGAAATATTGAACCTTTAAAATCACCAAATTTCATAGTTTTCTGAGTTCTATTTCTGAAGATATTGAACCCTTAAAATCACCAAATTTCATAGTTTTCTGAGTTTTATTTTTGCAGTTATCAAACCCTTAAAACAGCTTTCCAAGTGAGATGTTTTTTAAAGGGGGAATACAAAAAAATCTTGGGTCTGAAAACACAAAACTCTCAAAATTCTGCCAAAATATTTTACAGAATGCAGTTTTAGACCCTAAATAACATATAAGTAAACTTGAACAAGATCTAAGGCAGTGCACCAACATGCTTCCTGAATTCTGTCCAATGTGACACAAACTGACCCTGTTGGCCACAGAAATTTTATTGGTTTCCAGTGAGTTTGCTTCATTTCTAAATACTAGAAATTCCCATAAATGAGCTTCTCTGACATTGTGATGTTCCTGAATTATGGCAGAACACTGCGATGTATAATTGACCTTTTGGTTATAAAATGTCACCACTTCTAGACATCTATGTGGAATTTTGTCAAATTATCTATCAAAAACTTGTTTTGGGATGTTATAGTGACCTATGACTGTTGGCTACCAAAAACTAATTAGTTCATCCTCAAGTCCGAGTCGAGGTTTGTGCCAAAAACCTGAATAAATTCCCTGCAGGCATTCAAGAGATATTGCATTCATGAGAACAGACTGTACAGACAGACAACCCCAGAACACTATTCCTCCAGCCACAGCTGTCGCCGTTAATACTTTTGATTCAAGTCCAATCAGAGATGTTTTTCTGAACTTTCAACACTATCTTCCCTCTCCAAAGTGTAAGAAAGAACAAGTAAGTGGGTGTCAAGTCAAGGCATTTGGTCAAAGTAATATTTCAAGGCCAATAATGAACTTTTCTGCTCAACTAAATGATAGTGCTGAGTAATAATAAAGGAGTAGTAGCCTATAATCTAAAGTAGGGCAGTAGTGCTTTAGTTCAGATCCAATTTCATCTTCTTAGATGTAACTCCATCATGTGGGTCATTTATTTAAAAGTAGAGGAGTAGACTAGCTATGAAAAGTAATCTTAGTCGACTTCAGACTTCTGAATAATCACCCACATCTCTGATTTGACTTCAGATGAGCTACACATGGAAATAAGTCTTAATTTTTCTTTAAGCCACACTGACGAATCTACTGCTCAAACTGCAACCACAGCTTCCAATATATGCTCTCATTTCAGTAACACAGTATCGAGTTTCTAAAAGCAAGCACCATCTAAATTCAATACTTTCTGCCTCCTTTTCTTTTTCCTCCATCAGGTCTTTTGTCAGCGCTGCCCAGCTGCTTTCCTTCCTCTCCTCAACAGCGACTTCCTGAAAACGCTGGAGGTGACGAGAGCGACCGGCAGCGTCTGCACTTTGTGTTTATCCATGCAGGCTGCAGTGTGTGTGAGTGTGTGTGTGTAGGTGTCTTTATTGGTAATATGTAAGCCCAACCACGGCTTCGACCTGCAACATACCGCAATTATACTGGGACTTAAGAGAGAGCTTTACAGTTTCACTTTGTGAAATGACTGCAAAATCTCCAAACACACCTTCAACTTCTTGCAGCATTCAGCAAACACTTAATAATGTGATGCTAAATACACCAATCAGGCATAACGTTATGACCAACTGCCTAATGCTGTGTTGATCCCCATGATGTGGTCAAAAATGCTCTGAACCATTTGAGCTTGGACCAGAGGACCTCTCAGGGTGTCCTATGGGGTCTGGACCAGGACATTGGCAGTGGATCCTTTTGGTTTTTTTGCATTAGCAAAGACACTTAGGATGCACAGTTTGTTTGTCCATTCATCCATTTTCTACTGTCTGGGGCAGCAGATGACTCCAAGACCTGCCTTTACTTCACCTCCTCCAGTTTTTCTAGGGAGATACACAAAATGTTCCCAACCAGGTGGAGAGTCATAATCTCTGTAGGGTTTTCTAAGGCATCTATTCCTGGTTGGACAGGCTCAAAACACCTCACATCTGAGGAATCCAGGGAGACCGAAGCTTGAACCACCTAAACTGGCCTCATCTCTAAGAATTAGGACCAGATAAGACCAGACATCCAATGGAGGAAACTAATTTCTGTGATTTCTGTCCAAAGTTTGTAACCAAGAGTTTGCAGAATTCACCCATCACCAGCAAACAAGTGACTCGCTGTGACTAAAAATAAAAAGTGACCTCACACCAATCCGAAAAGGAGCATCTTACTTCCTGCTCATCTTCTGGTTGAAAGTTTTAAGTCTCCTGCATATGTGGCCAGAAACTTCTTCAGCAGTGCAGCAAAATGAGGATTTCAAGAGCAGAAACTGTCCTTTCAGTGGGTGAATGAACTCTATCGGTGCATCATACTGGAGACTCTGCAAGCAGGCGGCGCACAGCAGAAAGAATGTATACAATGAAATGTATAGCAGTGAGACTGTCCTGCAGAAGAAAAAAAACTTGCAAAGGACAAATTTGGTCAACAAAGTGGATGACAGCTGTTATTAATATGTGATATCTGGAGGTTTTGGGCGGTGAGCCCGCTGAGTGTGCAGATCTCCACCGCAGACAGCCGAATGATTAACGCTCCCTCCACCTTTAAATACAACAGCTGGGGTTCCTCTCAGCAAGGCACTAAACTCCCGACAGCGCCGGAGAAGCTGCCCAGTCGTCATTAACGCTGCGGCTGCAAACGGATTTGAAGCACAGTGGTGCAGAAGAACGAAGCCTGGGGAGGAGGAGAAGGTCTGAGCAGGATAAATTAAGGTTAAAAACGTCTCAGCAGCAGCACTGGAGGTGTTTCACTGCAGGCAGAAGAGCAAACTAACCAGAGCAAGTGTCGCTATGCAACCGAAATAAAGTCACTGATTACTTATTATAAGGAGGAAGGTAAAACAGAGCGAGGAAATGATAGATTGCATGTTTGAGGCATATATACAAACATTTGTTTGTGCTGACAGAATTTGTATTCAGTCACTTTGTGTGTTTGTGTGGACGGTGACTCAGCAGCAATGGTCATCGATTTTTGTCAACATTCTTTTACTCAGGCAAAAACTGCTTTGCAAACAAGAACAGGATCAGTGTCATAACGAAGGAAACATGAGGGAAACAAGTTGGCTACTGGAGAACTGGACTTGTATTGTCTCTATCCAGCATTTATATCGATCTCAGTTTAAAAATCAAAGCTTGTGAGTGCATAAACATCTAAATTCACAGCGTCAAGTAGCAGCTTTATGTCATTCTACTGACCACAGCTTTGCATATCATCTTTCAGCAGATTTAAATCATTTTCTAAAAGGGAACAAGTTAGCATCCATGATTTTTGCAAGACTAGAATTAAAAAATAATCAAAATGTTGAAATCTGAAAAGGACTAAATATTTTGTGGTGCTACAGAGACCAATCCTGTAAATTGCAGTAAAATCATCACATCATAATCTTTTTTAAAACTTATTTTAAGCTAAAAAACAAAATGCAGTATCAGTCAGAGTAGCCACAGTATGATTTTTTAGTTGCATATCAGCGAGACTAAACTGCAAAGGAGGCAGATGGACAAAGGTTCAGCAACAAAGACATTATGTGAGGTTAAAAGCACAGGTACATGCTGTTGTTAAAAAATGAGAAATTATAGTTCAACTTGCTGATCTGTCCAGTTTATCAGCACGTCAGCAGTTGGAGCTGCAGCCGAGGATGTGACACACAGCTGATGGAAGCAGTTAACCTTCACTAAAACCTTCAGACGCCTCATTGCTGCATCAAAAGTCATTCTCGGATCACAACTTAGATGGCACAGATGTCTTAAGCATTTTTATAGATTCAGTGTGAATCACACTTCCTAAAAATATCATCATCTCAGGGGTCCATCACAAATCAATCTGATGAGAACACATTAAAATAGACCTTTCTTCAAGCTTTAGCGGGAGACTGAAATGTTTTTAGATGAAATTCCAAGAACATTGTGTGTTTAACGCAAGATTTCAGCTGTATTTAAAAAGTAGCATCTGCTCTCCATCCTCCTCTGCAGCGACACACCATTAATTCTGATGAGCAAGAACAGGGATAAAAGCTAATGCCAGCCAGTAATACCACAGCCGATGCATTTTAGAGGAGATAAGCGAGCTGCAGCCGAAACAACTGGAGTCACGACCAACGGATCCTGTTCAATATTCTTTGTGCTGTTGTTCATACTGCGTTTTATAGTCAGATGCTGTGGAGGCTGAGCAGATATCGACTGATTAAACTCGGAGGGGGAAAGGGTCACAACTCGAGATGTTTCATACATGCATTCGGCCAAATGCTGTATTATTTTTGATAAAACTATTATGAGAAGAAGAAAGAAAGTGTTTCAGGTGCATCAAATACTTACAAAAGCAAATGATTCCAATAAGGATATTTCATTTTGGCTTGTAAAATAAGGTGAAACACTCACTGGACTACACACTATCAGCAATCATGCAGTTGAGGAGAAGGAAGAATCTGGGATACCGATGAAATCACAATGTGTGAGATAACCTCCTTAAACAGTATTGTTTTAGTCAAAGTCATTGTTTAGCTTGGTCAATATTTGTGCAACACTTCTATCACTCAAATAGGCAATGCTCTTTGAAGATGCATTTTTACATAGAATTGTTTGCACAAAGTTTACTTTTGTAATGTTGAGTACACAGGGTCCTCGGTTTACGACGTTGTCAATGTACGGCGTTTTGTCGTTACGTCCGAACAGATTACGTGGACCTAGTTGGCATGCGGAATGAACAAATACGTTGTCATGAGGCGCTATAAGACGGATTTGTTTACATTCGCTGGTTGTACGCCACCTTGGATTGTGCTATGTTTGCAAACATTTTTCATTATGGCTCCCAAGTGCAAGTCAGACTCTTCTGACGGCAGTGCTTTGAAGTGAAGTAAAGCCATCTCCATGGAAGTGAAATTAGATATAGTAAAACGTTCAAGTTGTAAAACCAATGACTCATACATGCATGAAAATCATTGGCATTCATGACTTTTCCGAAGAACTGATCTATATCGTGAAGCATGCGACGGCTTTGTGTACATTTTCGCCGGAGTTCCGACTTATGGCGAAAATCGACTTGCGTCGATCCGTAGGAATGGAGCTCTGATGCAAGTTGAGGACAACCTGTAATTCTGCAATACTTTTGTCATTGAGATAGGAAATGCTCTTTTAAGATGCATTTTTACATCAAATTTTTTGCACATTTGAAGTTTTTTTTAAATGTTCCCTAAGGTTGTTGTCTTCTGTGATCAGTTATTACTTGAAACACATTCGCCTCATTGATGAACTCTGGAAAAGTGGAGCACTTTTGGAGCTAAAAGTCAAGAGTTTCCAACAACCTTCAGTCCATACGGGAAATACACAAACACACAATTTATTAAAATGTTATCAGAGGCATATATTGGTTTGTACAAAGTCTACAGTCATTTTTATTACTGTATAAATAGATGGATAAACAACCAAATACAGTAGAAATGAATACTTCTAGAACCGATTCATCAGATGTTCAGACCATCCAAACTGAAACATCCGTATAGACGATATTATCAGAATCTAAAAGTTTCGTTGTTGCCAAATACTTCGAGTTAATCTGCAACAGATTAAAAATAGATATTGATAAACCATCGACCACACATTTACAATAGACATTAAAAATCAGGCAGATGAAATTGAAATTAAAATCATGTCATTGAGCCAATCAGCTGTTAGATTAGGTGAGTTATTTCCAATCATGCTCTGAGGCTATACTTGATGTCAAGTTGTCGATGATGCTGCGTTTACATGACGTCACAGCGAGCTGGACAATAATCTGCCAGCAGCACAAGCCAGTTAAACCAGTTAAACTAGTGGGATACGCCCAGCATGCAGCAGCAGATCAGTAGGCGACGCACACCCTGTTGTTAATGAATGGACAAACCAGTGAATGCATCCACACACACACACACACACACACACACACACACACACACACACACACACACACACACACACACACACACACGTACACGTGCTCAGGGGTCGCTGGCGGAGTGCCGGCCAGCATTCAATTGACCTGCTTTAACACCTGTACGGTCACCATGGCAACAGCAGCCCCCCCTCTCGGCCGTTTCCTGTCTCCTCCTCCTCATCTACTTCTTCTACTACTTCCCTCTCCTGCTTTCTTTGTCTCTCTTTCAGTAGCTCATCTTCTTCCTCGCTGCCCCTTGAATCGCCTCGCATCTCGCCTCGGATCGCTCAGTCGCCTCCTCCTCCCCACCTCCATCCAATTATCCCTGCACACACCCCTTCTCTTTGCCTCGCTCTCTCTCTTGCTGCAGGGTGCTGCCCTGCTGAAAATGACATCATCGGTTTGAAAATATATGAATGAACACGTCCGCCGTGAAGCCGGTCGCAGCTCTTGGCAAACTGAAGATATGGGAACAAATAACGACAGAGCAGATGGGAAAAATCTGGAAAATGTTCACATGCCTTTGAGCAGAGAGATGGCAACAAAGGAGGAGTGTTATCGGCTGATCACCGGGATAATGGCAGCAGCAGAGACGGAGGCATCATGTAGAAAATCTACAATTACTGTGAGCACTCGTGTCCGCCTGCCTTTAAAAGCAGCAGCCAGAAATGAAAATGAGAGAAGAAGGAAGTTGGAGCAGAAGGAGAAAGAAGAGGGTAAAAGATTAGCAGAGAGAAACAAGACAGAAAACCATTTTGATGCCTAAATTCCTGCCAGAATCTGGCTGAGAAATATCCAACTACACAGTTAAACTAAAAATACAACATTGTCTTCCAAAAATGACATTTGCATAGAGGTGGGTAGAGTATCCAAAAATTGTACTTAAGAGTAACGTTACTTCAAAATAATATCACTCAAGTAGAAGTAAAAAGTAGTCATCCAAAAAATTACTCAAGTAAGAGTAGAAAAGTATTTGGTGAAAAGACTACTCAAGTACTGAGTAACTGTTTGATTGTAATGTCCAATTTATTTTTTAGAAATGATGTGATCAGACAGACATAAACGCAAAATAATGTGCAAATTCTGGTATTTCCAAATAAAAAAAAAATAGCAAAAACAAATAACATCTTTACAAGAACAAGAAACACAAATTTTCCAATCTCTGTTTTTCACAGCATAAAGCTTTTGAAACAAGTACCTGTAGTAAGGTAACGTTTTTATGTTTGAACGGTGCAAACTGCTTCCAGTGACAAAATATACTGTATTTCACTTCCCTCCAAATGGCACAGGCTCAGTAGATGGAAAATAAAAATACAACTCAGGCTTCACTTCGCCCATGTTAGTAATCGTCTACAGAGATATCCATGCCAATGCTATGCTAATGTTGTTGGACTCATCATATTTCTCGAAAAAGCCCTCGTTTTTTTCATTCCCCGTCTGCTACGTGTGTAGAGTTTGTGCCGCTATGTATACATACATACATGCATACAGTTCGTATGTGGTCATGTGACTGCAGGGTGACGTCTGGTGAAACGAAGTCACGTGATTATTGTTGCTTCGTCTGATTGGTGAAACACAGTCATGTGGTAGATCCACTGGGGGCATCTCTCTGGCAAAATAAAGCAGATCTAATGTGGTAAATAAAAAAGTAATGAGTCGAGTGTAGCCCAGTGTAACGGAGTAAGAGTAGCGTTTTTTCTTCACAAATCTACTCAAGTAAAAGTAAATAGTATGGCAGAGTAAAACTACTCTCAGAAGTACATTTTTTTCGCAAAGTTACTCAAGTAAATGTAACGTAGTAAATGTAACTCATTACTACCCATCTCTGCATTTGCAGAATTACAAATATAATCTGGTAGCCCAAAAAACATTTAGTTTAATGGTATCAGGAAGTAACTTCTGAAGAAAAAGTGACAAACTCCAGAAATCAGACTTCTTAAAAAACCCTATAAAGTGTTGAACAGGTGAACTGGTTGCCTTCAATCACCCACATCTGCTGGACCAAACAAATAGAGGCAGAAACAAAGTAGGACAGAACAAAAAGATGGAGGAGAATCAGGTGGTTGGACCTCTAATTTATCAGGCGTTTGTTGTGAAAAGTATTTGTTGAAGAGTTATTTATTTCAAATCACTTGGAACAAACAGAAGAAAAAAGGGAATTAGCCGCTAATGTGAGAGGCAACAGCTGAATAGACCAAGCAATGAGGAAATTAAAAGTCCTCTAACAGAAAATCAAAAGGAAAGAATCACAGTGTCTGAATGCATAAAGGTTACTGATTTAAAGACGATTAATTTAACTCCCAGTTCAGAAGCCCATTGAATTGGTTGGTGGAGTCGACACAAACTGAGCTGGTTAAGGTTGTATTTTAACCCAAACTATGATCTTTATTTAAACTTAACCAAGTGGTTTTATTGCCTGATTGCAACCAAACCACAACTGAAAAGGCTTGTGTTTGTGATCACAACTGATAACAAGCATTTACGGCACTGACAACAACCACAGCAAGTAGATTTAACAGAATTTTCCTGGTTCCCACAAGGAAAAACAAGAAAAACACAAAGAAAAGCAAGATTGAAGAAACTACATGATGAAGTTTCACAAAACAATCTCAACTAAAGGTCCACATAGAAGCTTTTTTCCAGATATTTCAACCGTTTTATTTGAACTTGCTGCCCAGTTTCAACAGCAACACCTTTAAGGCATGTTGACGAAATGTAAAAGTAATGGCAGAAATGCCTGTTTGACAAAAGGAAATACACTTAAGAGCTATTTCCTGCAGCTAAATGAACAAAAGAGTAACCCAGAAATCAGAAACTTTAGTAGGACCTCAAGTGGTGTATCTTAATTGAAACTTAATTACAAACCATTTGTCCTGCACTAAATCCATAATGAGTAACTCAGCTGGATGAAATCAAGTATTTGACAAAACTATACTAAAAGTCTGCAGGAAAACAACATGATTCAATGCCTTGCTTGGTTTTTCACCACATTTAAAACTTCTTGGCTGTTGCTTCATTGGGGAAGCGCACCATAGTTTGGTAAAAATCCAGTGACCACCAGCGCACCATGAATCCTGGATATACTTTCCCAGGCCACAGGTATATCCTTCGCAGTCCAGGAAAAGAAGTCTGAATTTCTCGTACATGGAACAGCTAGTTGCTCTACTGTGATCTTCAAATGCAGCCTGCGAAGGATGAGGCCTCCAAATTATTTAGAAACAGCTATTGTAGATCTTTCTGGATCTTTCACAGATACCACACTGTCTTTACCATGCTTATTAGGCAGCTTTCCACAGCAGAATCTCATTGAAGGTGGCCTTAACATTCACAGAAACCATCCGCTAATTGCCCCTTCCAGGCTTTCTGCTTCTGTTGTTGTTTGGAATAAAGCAGATTCAAGAGCAAATAGAAGTTATAATATTTCGGTTTCTGCTTGTCAGAGGCACCCGTAGGAGGTTCCTGAAATCATTTCAACCCTCTGAAGTATGTTATCTTTTAAAAAAAAAAAAATACTAAATGACACCATCTATTAGAGCCAGGAACTGCAGAAACAAACTACTACCTTCAGCTACTCATCTGTGATGCACCCATCCAATGGTAAACTTAACTAAAACTAAATTTAAAATCACGATATTTCAATGAAATCACTTTATTCTATATGTCTCAATAAATAATTGGCTGTTCTAACCACATTTTGCAAAAAAAAAAAATATCAATAATTCAGCTCCTCAGCACAACTATGCAACAGTGATGTGACAAAACTTCAGCTGAACTGCAGGCGGTATTTACACTGCAGAAGAACTGAAACTAATTAAACATATAACTAATAAAATATCTTTACTGTGTAGGTTTCGCCACTTTTTTTTCCAGTGTTGCTAACATATATGGGTACTGGAAAAATGTTGATGTACATGTTGATTCCAGGTTCTTCAAAATTTTGGAAAATAATGTAAAAAAAAATCGACATGGTTTTTCTTTTTCTTTTTTTTTTTAGGATTTATGACATTACAACTGTGTCATATTGCACAGAAGACACCACTGAGTTCCTTCTACATCTGGCCATTATTCTTCTGTTTCCACATTACTGCAGGGTTTCAAGTTGTAGAGAAATTGAGTGCATCAAAATCACTTTGTTCTATATGTCTCACTAAAAAAAATAGCTATTTTTACTGCATTCTGCAAAAAAAAAAAAAAACATAAATCAGCTACTTGGCGCAACTATGAAGCCATGCTTTACTGAACTGTGACCAACAGTCACGTGACTAAACATCGGCTGAACTGCAAGCAGTGTCTACACATAAGCAAAAGAATAAAAACTGATTAAAAAAATACAGTTTCTCACAAAAGCGTGGTTTGATACTTTAACAACCCCAAACACACCTCCAAGACGACCAGTGCCTTGCTAAAGAAGCTGAGGGTAACAGTGATGGAGTGACTGAGCATGTCTCCACACCTAAACCCTATTGAGCATCTGTGGGTGGAGGTGCGTAAGGTCTCTGACATCCACCAGCTCCATGATGTCGTTATGGTGGAGTGGAAGAGGATTTCAGCGGCAACCTGTGAAGCTCTGGTGAACTCCATGCCCAAGTTAAGGCAGTGCTGGACAATATTGGTGGCCACACAAAATATTAACACTTCGGGCCCAATTTGGACATTTTCACTTAGTGGTGTACTCACTTTTTTTGCCAGTGGTTTAGACATTAATGGCTGTGTGCTGAGTTATTTTGAGGGGGCAGTAAATTTACACTGTTATACATGCTGTACACCGACTATTTTACATTGCATCAAAGTGTCTTTTCTTCGGTGCTGTCCCATGAAAAGACAGAATTAAATATTTGCAGAAATGCGAGGGGTGTACTCATTTTTAACTTATAACCGTCATACTGCACATATGACATGTCTGAGTCATTCTTAATGGTTGCTCTGTTTTCATAGAGGTAGCAGGAGTTTATATTGAAGAGAAAATGAGCCCACAGTGGGTAAAGATGTGACAGGAGGGTTCAGAGGGTTAATCACTTCAGCAAAAGACCAACGCTGCTGTTTACCTGCTGCAGCACAATCTCCTCCATTCATGAAAAACGCACTTCCGTCTTCTGCCCATTAAGCATCAATTATGTCTCTTGTCCCTGACCGTATCACCACCACGCCAGTAATCACGGTAAATTATACGGTCGGGGACATAAAGCAGCACCTGGTGACAGTAATGTGACCGTGGCTGTTGTCAGAAGGCGACAAATGTGCTTCAGATTAAAGTCAAGGTCAAATGTATCGGGAAACGTCTTGTGCTGATTATTGCACCATAGCAGGTGCGTGTGGTCAGCTGTCGGTTTGTGTTACGGCTTACATACATGCAACACACACACACACACACACACATGCATGTTGCTCTTTGAGAGTGTGTGAGCATATGGGTGTGTTTACTCTCAGCTGGCACTGAGCAGCTCTGCAGAATGACACAAACACTTTGCATGTGTGTTTTTAACGCCACGTCCTCTTCCTCCCTCCCTCATCAAGCCTGCATTCAGCTCGCTTATTTCTTCATCTAATGCTGCTCCATCCTCTGCCTCCTCTTCCTCACCTCCCGCTGCCCCCTCCATCCCTCTCCTTATCGAGGAAACGAGTAAGAGGGGCAGATTTACAAGGGCTGTCATCTCCGCTTCCCTTCCTCTCTCTCTCCAGCACACCATCTCCACCTCGCTCGGTCTCTCGCTCGCCCTCAGAGATAATTAAAGAGCCCACTAGTAATCCCATCCAGCCATGCAGGACGAGGCAGCACAGTCAAGACGTCACACACACAAATACACACATGCATGCACGGGACTGCAGCATGTGGTACGCAAAAATGTGTCAAACCTCAGTGTTTGCATACACAAATACTTTGGAACCGAGTGGCAGCAGTTAAAGCAAAAAGTGTGGACGTTGCACACAAACACACACACACACACACACACACAGTCCCTCAGTGCAATTACATGCCAAGAGGCAAGCAACCAATTGACCCAGTTCATTCAAACCTGGCAACCCAAACGTAGGCAACTGGAGGAGAAGATGGATGATGGATTGGATGCAGGGCCACAGGGATGTGAGACGTACAAATGGACGTGGAAATGTCCTGGAAGGCAAAACAGTGCTAGAAACTGTAGCTGGATCAATAATGGACACAGGGAAGAATGAATGCAGGCTCAATAGGAGGAAAAATGGAAGAATGGATGGAGATAAATGAGCTGAACAATGGTCTGTATGGCTTCACAATGATAGATAGAAAGATACAGAATGAATGGATGCGTGCCAGCATCTGTGTGTATGGAAGGATGGATGGATGGATGGGAAAAGAGGAATGCGCAAACCCCTTGTATTCGAGGCATTTTGGATGGAAGGATGTTTAAAATCAGAAGATAAGTTTAGCTCATGTGGACATGAAACACTTTGGATGGAAAAAGTTAACGATAGTAGTAGGATGGATGAATGAAATTATGGGAAAAGAGGGATGCACAGACAGTGAGACACCTGAATATGACTAATTTGGTGCTAGAAATGTGAAGATGAAAAGGCAGAAAGGCATACATGGGGTGGATAAGATGCGAGGCGAATAAATGGAAGGAAGTGAGGGAAAGATGGATGGGTTGATGGGGAGGAGGTGATAAAGAGGGGTGCAGAAATGGGTGGAAAAATGAATATAAGCACAGCCAGGTAAATGAATGAGTGTTTGTGTGTATAGCATGGATGGATGGATGTATGGATGGATGGATTGATGACATGCAGAAACTGGACACAATAGCCAGAGTGGTGAAGTGTGACACAAGAGAAAAAAGGCTGACAGGAAATAAAGATAGACGGATAAAGTACCTGTTGCCGATTTGGGTCTGTGTCTTCCTTTGGGCCGCCGTTGGGAATTGCCCATACTATTCTTCCTGTCCCAAAACATCACCGCTTCATGCCCCCGACACACACACACTGACTGACTGACTGACTGACTGACGGATGAAGTGTGTGTGTGTGTGTGTTAAAGCATGTGCGAGGAGAGTGACGGTCGAGAAGTGTGTGTGTGTGAGAGCGAGGAGGGAGGACGGAGCGTCACAGCATCACAGAAGCCGAGTGTGTGTCTGCTGCATGTCTGTGGTGTGTGGTGTGCGTGTGTGTGTGTGTGTGTGTGAAGCGCGGCGTGTGATTGCAGATGAGAGAGTGTGTGTGTCCTACGTTACGAGCGTGTGTGTATGTGTGTGTGTGTGTGTGTTAGCTCGGGTAAGTGCGCCGCTACGTGAGCTGTTGACAAAGCAGGCTAGTGTGTGTATGTGTGTGTGTGTGTGTGTGAGAGAGCATGCATGTGTGCGTATGCAGCTGTGCATGTTGGAGTGAAAGGTTCGCCGGTGATCATGTGCGTACATTGGAGAGAGAAAGAGAGAGAGAGAGAGAGAGAGAGAGAGAGTTGTGTTGATCAGCTCCCAGCCATCCAGTCGCTGCTGTTCAATTCATAAAGAACCCGGCAGAACGCAGCCAATCAGGAGGCAGGGATGGAGGGAGAGCGACACTGAGTTAGAACCAGAGAGAGAGAGAGAGAGAGAGAGAGAGAGAGAGAGAGGGGGGATGGAGTGGAGAAGGTAGAGCGAGAAATAAGAAAAGAGAGGAGGGGTTGGCGTGGAGACGAACTATCAGTGATGTGACTAGAAAACAGAGTAGAGTGGCCAGAAGTATGCGGACAACAGGGCTGCAGCACAAAGTAAAAACAATCAAGATCTCTTACATTATCATTTATCATCTGCACCGATCAGGTATAACATTCTGACCACTGACAGGTGAAGTGAATAACACTGATTATCTCTTCATCATGGCTCCTGCAAGTGGGTTGGATATATCAGGCAGCAAGTGAATATTTTGTCCTCAAAGTTGACGACCGGATCAGAGCGTCTCCAGAACTGCAGATCTTGTGGGTTGTTCCTTGTCTGCTGTGGTCAGAATCTATCAAAAGTGGTCCAGGAAGGAACAGTGGTGAACCTGGCCACAAGGTTATGGGCAGCCAAGGTTCACTGATGCATGTGAGGAGGAAGGCTGGCCCATGTGGTTCGATCCAACAGACCAGCTACTGTTGCTCACATTGCTGAAGAAGTTAATGCTGGTTCTGATAGAAAGGTGTCAGAATAGACAGATCACCAGTTTGTCACGTATGGAGCTGCATAGATAGACCAGTCAGGGTGTCCATGACCCCTGTGCACCGCCGAAAGACCGACAGTTAGCATCAGAACTGGACCATGGAGCAATGAAAGACGGTGGTCTGGTCTGATGAATCATGTTTTCTTTTACAAAAGAGAAAATCATGCAAATCTGACTGGCTACAATGTTCTTCTCCCAGCTGTGTACATCATTGCAAGTCAATCAAAATGACTAAAAAATGCCTAAAATTATCCAAAGCTCATCGAAAAATAACCAAAACTAGTCCAAAATGACAAAAACCTATCTAAAATTCCTATAATTTGTCCAATATGTGTGCAAAATTAGGTGAAATTTGTCCCAAATGACTAAAACTTGTCCAAAAATTGTCCCGAATGACCTAAAACTAGTCCAAAACATGATATATAAAACGAAGAAGGTGCAAAAGTAACATGTCCTTGTGTGCACTGTTCTGCTTCTAGCCTCACACATTATTGCAAATACACAGACTCAAAATGTGTCACAATGACATAAATCTTGTCAAAAAATTACCTAAAATAGTCCAAAACGACTACAACTTTTCTAAAATTCCAAAAATGTATCTAAATTATACCTGAAATTACATTAAATCTGTCCAAAATGACTTAAGTTCATCCAAAGTAGACAGAAAAAATTCTAAAATGAGTCATTTTCCAGCGCAAACAATTTCAGAATCACAACAAGAGACGTTATTGATCTGGTGCAAGCACAATGGGCCATTACTGTGAGAAAGACTGCAGGAAGGTGGCAAGAGACGGGGGGAAAAAGAGAAATGTGTACCGACAGACAGAGAAATGAATAAATGAAGACGGTGAGACCGGGTGGGTTCAGACGGAGGCAGAGAAATTGAAAGTGAAGTGAGCGGTGCAGGGAATGAGATTGAGGGGGTGAAGGAGAGAGATGGGGAGAATGCACAATGAGGAGATGATCCGCTGTTTTATTCCCCTCTCCTTCACTTCTTCCCTCCATTTATTAAGTCAACACATCTAAGCTACTAAACTGCAAGCGACACACACACAGCTGGGTTTAAATGCATCCAATAAACAGCTGGTAGAGGTTACACAAGGTCGCCCACCACACTGTCATTAACGGATTAGCACAGATCTTTAATACGCGGGTCGCATGTTTGACACCCAAGTTTTTATTACAGCAAGTAACCAAATGTACTAGAACAATGTGGGAATGTGAAAAATGGTGATAATGAGACACATCAGCTGAATGCGATGCTTTACTGAGCTTTATAGTGAGTTTCAGCTCATCGTTTAGCTGCAGCTTTACCATTCCGGTTTGCTCTCACGGCTTTGGCTTCACCGATAAAGCCGTGCAGAGAGCAACATGTACATGAGCAAAAATCAGACGTTTCCCTCGAGTCGCCGTCAAGCACAAGCTGACCACCAAACACTGACATATAAAGACATTGAAAGCCTCTAAGTCCATTTGGCAGCAACAGAATAAAGAGCACTGCAGGCCGTTCTTGTTCTAACTTCTCTCTCCTCCCGGCGTGTCCTTTCACATCACAAAACCCTTTATCTCCTCCTCTCTCTATTATATTTTTATGACCACATGACTCTTACAGTCCAGTACATTGCTTTTCTGTCCTTTTGTCATATACAGCAGTGTGCAGAAGTATTTGCCCCCCGACAGAAATCTTCTATTTTTGCATATTTGTCACACTTAAATGTTCCAGATCGTCACATTGATTTTTATGTAAGACAAAGATAACCCAAAATGTAGCTTTTAAATGATGATCTAATTTATTGGGAGAAAAATGCTGTCCTGTCCATCATGCCCTATGTGAAAAATTAGTTGCCCCCTTTGCTACCAATCTACCAAAATTCATTCATCAGTTGGGTTCAGTTTCTCCATCCACACTCACATATGATTACTGCCAGGCTTGTTGAACCTAAACATCACTAAATAGAACCTGTCTTCATTGTGAAGTAGCTAAAGGCTCTGAAAAAGCAACACATGATGCCACGTTCTAAAGAGATTCAAGAACAGATGAGGAACAAAGTCATTGACATTCATCAGTCTGGAGGGTTCCAAAGCCATTGCTGAGGCTCTGGGACTCCAGAGAACCACAGTGAGAGACATTATCCACAAATGGAGACACATGGAACAGTGGAGAACCTTCCCAGGAGTGGACCAACCACCAACATTTCTCCAAGAGCATCAACATCTAATCCAGGAGGTCACAGAAGAACCCAGAGGAACATCTAAAGATCTGCAAACCTCACTGGCCTCAGTTAAGGTCCGTCTACATGATTCCACAATAAGGAAGACTCTGGAGGAAATGGATCCATGGGAGAGTTGGAAGGATCAAACCACTACTGACCAAAAAGAACATAAAGGTTCGTCTGGTATTTACAAAAAAACATCTGGATGAGCTCCAAGACTTTTGGGATAACATCCTGTAAACTGATGAGTCAAAGGCAGAATTTTCTGGAAGACATGGATCAATTCCATCTAGTGTAAAACTAATACTGCATTCCACAAGAAGAACATGATACCAGCAGTGAAACATGGTGGTGGTAGTGTGATGGTTGGAGGACCTGGACGACTTGTCATCACTGATGGAGCCATGAATTCTGCTCTCTATCAGAAAATCCTCCTGGAGAACATCCACCATCAGTTCATGACCTAAAGCTCAACACTAATGGTTTATGCAGCAAGACAAAGACCCAAAGACCACAAGCAAGTCCACCTCTGAGTGGCTCAGAAAGAACTAAATGAAGGTTCTGGAGTCAAAGTCTGGACTTGAATATATCTGAGATGCTGTGACAAGATCTTAAAAGGACAGTTCATGATCTTTAAACCATCTAATGTGACTGAATTAAAAGTATTCTACAGAGAACAGTGGATCAGAATTCCTCCATGGTGATGAAAAAGACTGATCACAAGCTGGAACAAACATTTAACTGCAGTTGCTGCTGCCAAACCAATTACTAGATTCAGGGGCAATTACTTTTCCACAGGGCTGATTCAGGTTTTCAATGTATCTTCAATAAACTAAAATTTACAAACTGCATTTTGTGTTTGATGGGTTATCTCTGTCTAATATTCAATAAATATTAATATTAGAACATATCAGTGTGAGACATATGCAAAATTGGAAGATTTCTGTAGAGGGGCAAATACTTTTGCATGGCACTTAACTTATTTGTAACTGATATATTTCTTATTTCTCCATCTAGCTTAACTGAAGGGCACGTATTTGGCATATTTTATGTTTTTGGGAGTCTAAACACAAACAACATTTAAGACGTTGTCCACGACTTCCTCTCTGTGCCCTTGTATTGATCCGTTACAATGACAGTGAACCTTCTGCCTCATAAATCTGCCCTCTTCCTCCTCCAGTTGCCTCTTTTATCTGCAGCATCACACATCCTGATAAAAAACCTGTCGAAAAAGGTACAAAAGAACGGAGCGCTGAAATATCTGCTGTCTACAGATGGATATCACACAACTATATTTAGCATCGGTGTGGAAATTTACCAAAGTATCGCAAGTTAGCAGGTGTCTACACCATCTTGGAGGAGTATCAGAACATTTTCTGATTAATTAAGACAGTGGTACAAGTGATCCGCTGCAGTTATTCTTTATTTAGTCATGAGATCGTTAAACAGAAAGTGTTGTTTCTTCACTTACTTAAGATAAGACACTATTAATAATCTTACAAGCACCACTTTTTCATTTCAGTGAGGCGAACCTGCATGAAAGTATTAAACATTTAATTTGTGAAGAGCTACTTGACAAGTACTTTAAATCGTGTTTTAGAAGTTTTGTATCAAACAAAACTGAATAAAATCTAGTTGGATTGCAGTTTTGATACGTTAGCATCCCACACACTGTGCATATTTATTTCTAAACTTTTAGAGTCAACAGTCAGAAAATGAAAATGTCATTCAATGACCGCAATGACCTGCATTTGTTTCCTTCCACAGAACCAGAATGGACTCTGCTCTGCAGTTTCAGAGGGATTCTTACTTGTTACTTGCAGCAGTAACAGCCTGAGCAGTAAAACTGAGAAAAATGACTTCACAGCTCATCTCCTTTTCCCCCATGACACATTTTAGTTGATTATTTTCCACTTTATTAGCATCATTATGGCCTTTTCTTTAATGAAACACATCCTGTTTCAAGGGTGCTTCGGTTTGCTTCAATGTCTGTCTACTTCTGCTCTTCACAGGAGGGGAACTAAAGTGACCCTGAAATACAATATAAAATGATAGAAAACGCCCATAAAATGTCCGACGTTTGTGAAAAAATGCCCATTAGGACTTCAAATGCTCAAGTCTCCTTACTGAATTACAGCAAATCCTATAATTAGACACTGTAAGACTCTCCTCTTGACAAACTGCCTTCTCAGTTTAAGGCACTGTCCTTCTGAAACTTTCCGTTTAAAGTCAATTCAGGATTTAAAAACTTTTTCTGGAACATTGAAGTCTGGCCTGAACTACTGCTACAACCCATTATTACTTTTGCATAGGAGTTCATTTACAAAAACAGTTTGCTTTGCTGCTCTTTGCTTGATGCATTCATTGGAAATTAGCTTTGAATGTGTACACCGACAACATTTTCCCAGCTTACAAATAAACTACAATACCAAATAAAGATATGAAACTATTTTGTGAATCGGCTAATTTCATGCAGTAACAACATAATCCCATCCTCACACACATTTCAAGGTTCTTTTCCTTAAAATATTGCATCTAAAAGTCACTAAACTGATTCAATTATCATCATATTGACCTTATCAAGCCAAATCCACATTAAATGCTTCATTTGCACTAGTGAGGTAATTATAATGCACTTAGGAAAAGCAGTTGCTCACCACTTCTCCCGAGTGGCTTACAGTGAGAATGTTTCAATGAGGCGGCCTTCACTAGTGTAAAAACTACATTTCCTGCCATCAAATCATCCAATCTAAAGACCTATGTAGGCGATTTGTCACTACATTATAGGAAGAGATATGCTAGAAATAAGCTTAAAATCACAGATGAAAATAATACTACGATTTGAAACAAGAACTTTACAATGGCCCATCCATCCACCCCGACCTCCTAGATATGCACTACAAGAAACTTACAGTGGCTACTAGAAGATGCCATCCTTAAGGCTTAAAAATACACCTATTAGAGCATTTGCAAATCACTTGAGGTAGCAATAAGACACACTAAGCTGCTTGCACAAACCATCTAAGTTGTGTTGTCCTTCTAAGGGTCTATTTCCTGCACTGTTTTTAATTAGCACATGGACAGGAGTGATCGATGTTCAAGTAGTTAAGGTGCAACCATTTCTTTCTTCCCCCACAGTTTCTGTCCACCTCTATTGTTTTATCTTATAAAGACAAAACACCAAAGAAATAAACTAAAGCTACGGTACTTTAGGCTGAGCTACAAACAGGCGTAAATTGTTCGGATAAAGCTATGCAGAAACCTTTAGTTAAGCTGAATAATTGCAGTTTTCCTCAGAGGACAGCGGATGCATCATTAGCATTTACTGATTAATCCTCAATTCAACTTAAAACTACAGTTCTTTGCCCAGATTCTACCTTTAAAAGTTGTGATATCAGTATCTGAGTGACTCAACATGGACACTAGAGCTGGATTTAAAGTCTTGCTCGTGGATGGAACTCAGATCTTCCAACTTGTCTCTTTCTCCTTCTGTTGGCGGCTAATGTTCCCCAGCTATAAGAAACATATTTGCACGGTGAAATCTGCTGGGATTCCCTTTAACAAATATCCCTAAAGCATCACTAATCCAGGTTCATCCGTGGGCCTCCCACTAAGATTGCTTTTAGCTCCTGCTCATATTCGATCCTGCTGCTTACGTAACGGCGCCGTGGCCCGGAGGGAGGAAGAGAGCGAGCTCTTCCCTTTCTTGCTGATTTGCCATTTTGCCAGCCATTTTTCAGAACATCTCGTTAAGTCGGCGGCATCGACTTCACACAAGCGGCCACATCTTGTCAGCTACCGCTGTGAATAACAGGGACGTTTGCTCTCTTTATATCTGGTTGAGGCTCCGTCTAATGCTGACAGCTCATTTTATCACCAATTCTTTCTTTGAACTACTTTATCTTTTTTGAACCTCTTGTTCTTTCCATCTTTTGCTCTCTGAATGTCCCAGAAAAGCCAAAAGAGGTGAGAAAATTCCACATCCCCACTGTTGTTTCCCATCTCGGATTCTTTCTCAGGTCAAATTCATACAAAAATGACCATAAGATCTGGCTCTTCCTTCAACATCCTTCCAGTTCCCACCAAGAGATGACAAGAAATGTGACTTTTCCCTCCAAATCTCACCCAAACACCCATAATGTTTACTGTCCTTATCTTGTTCTTGGCCCGGCCTTGAACTAACACGCAAATAATGCAGCGCCAGCCAAGCCAAGCCTCATAATAAGCAAGTGGTTGCTTTGAGAGAAACCAAGGATCAAAACAATACAAACAAAAGCTCTCCCTCCTTTTCTTTTCCCTTTCACAGCAGTATTCAGGCTTTGTTTACCTCCGTCACGGTCGGTTCCATTGATATTTCCCCTTGACTAGCAGGAGAGAAAAATGATTTAGCCGTTCGTCCTGTTCTCACAAATGGAAGACAGGTGCATTAGAGCAATTTGTTTTTTTGGTTTCAACTGCACACACACAGTAATAAAGGTGGTTCAGGTGCACAGAGCGATGCTCCCGAGGAAATTAAACCTTATTTTAAACCTCTGATTCATTTGCTCCAACTTCACTCTGACCCGAGGAGCTTTATTTTCCGCCTGAGTTGTTTCGAGTCTGTAAACTTCGCTGAGGTGTTGAGGCTGTTCGAGGATGAAAAAGTCGACCCCTTGCTGAGGCTGAAAGAAGCTAAGAAACCTTTGATTTCTTTTTCATGGTGCAGCTGTGTGTCTGAGCGTTAGAAGTTGTACAAGGAAGCGTCATGTGTCGGAGGTAATGGCCTGAATTCTGACAACTTTATCCTCCTAGAAATCACCACAGCCACGTTTCATAGAGGCTAGTGGAGACAGAAGTGGTTCAGCCAACTTAGTTAATCCAGCTTCTGACTGGATTTGAATTTTGTCCCTAATTGTCAGTAAATCTTGGTAGCCTCTTTTGGATTTAAAGTTTATCTGTGCATCCTGCAAAACTGGGACTCTCCAGAGACTATGAACCCTTGGAGGAACTGGGTTGCCTGATTTCCAATTGAAATTCAAACTCTGAACAATAGAATAAGCAAATTGCACAGACTGCTGGTTAGGATTTAGGTTTTTTTAATTCATTTATTAACCTTAACGCAGTCTCAGCTGTTGTAATAATTGTTCTACTTTCTATATAGTTTTAAAAATGTCATATATACATGTTGGAAATTGCTTATATCCTCAAGTTCTCATTGCATCTCATTGCTGATGTTTAAATTGATTACACAGTGAATATTGAATAAGTGCAGGAATTCTTGCGACTCTTTGTTTCAACTGCTACTTAAAAGTCCATATATAGAGTTAGATTTTTGTTTATTGTGTTTGACATAAAACATACAACAAATAGACAGACGACAGTGTTGTATAGAATAGTTCCTTGTGTACAAACAGCTACTTTTTCATACATCAACAGACTAATTTTGCGTATTCTTTGCACTGCATTGGCATCACAGACAACCAGCAATCTAAAGGAACCTTCTAGCTCCTTGAAAACCAAACCTGATGCCAAAAGTTTCAGGTATTTTGAGTGGAAAAGTAGCTAGTCACAGTGGAATACTGAAGCTATCAAGCAAGAGTTGGTAGTGATAACTCAATTTACAAGGTTATTGTATTGGTAAACTTTAAAAATTTGTGTTGTGCTTTTCTCCCACATGAGCTTAAAACTGCTGGTTTGTGATGTTTGCATTGACACTATTTGATTTCACTGCAAAATCTCAATTTTAAATCTAAAATTCAATGCTGTTGTGGTGCGAAAATGTCCCAAATTCAGATTTTAAACATGAAATCTCTTTGCTTTTTCAGTCTGTAAGTCACCAAAGCTGCATAAATAGGCAGTAAAACCACTAAATGTAAGTATGAACCTCAGCTTTTAATCAAATCTGTAAAACAACCAAAAAGCCTTTCGCAAAATCTGCTAATGAAAACTGTGCAATTCAACTGAAAGCTGCAGAACACAACTGGACCTTCAGTTGAGATGAGATTTGTCATATTTTAGTGATCATCTAAACAGGCTGAGCTTAACCTTATACCTCTGACACTTGAATTACACCAAATATGGATTTAAGAAGCAAAATCAAAATCATTTTCAAGTAGCATTTCATTGTTGAGCCACATTTTTCCCATTTAAACCAAAACCTAACATCACACGTATGCAAGATAAACAAGCAATGAACATCTTCTGTCACCAAGCAAGCAGCTATCACAGCTCAAAGTCTATGAAGGCACAATTTCATCGTTTCAGTGCTACAAACAAGCCTCACACACACCAACGTAGGTCATTAGAGTACCTTACAGTTGCTCAAACAGCAGGTTTGGAGGAAAGTTTGTTTGCGATGGCTGCAACAAGTCAACTCTCGAGTCCCTCTGGGTGCAAGTGGATCAGAGAGGGAGGAGAGAGGGAGGCAGGGATGGATTTGTGGGCAGAGAAGCAAACAGAGAGGTGGAGCAATGCTGACAAATGAAGTACAAATGAAGTCTGCAAACTCTCCACAGAGAACGAAAGAAATGAGCACAAATACAAGAAATCAACAGAGACAGCAAGCCGAGGTGAAAGCATGAGGAAAAAGCAAATATTGACACACAAGTCGGGACCACTCCGACCGAGCAGACATCTGGCACGGGGTGGATTATGGGTAATTAACTGCTCTTTAATGATTCCCACTGAGAGAGGACTCTGACAGAAGTCATATTGCAAAAAAATGTGTGTGTTCATGGTCAGAGGAATAACTGAGATAACTGAGACACAAACACATACACTACCATTCAGAAGTTTGGGGTCACTTAGAAATGTCCTTATTTTTGAAAGAAAAGCAGTTTTTCTCAGTGAAGATAACATTAAGTTAATCAGAAATCCCGTCTAGACATTGTTAATGTGGTATTCTACGTGGAAACGGCTGATTTTTAATGGAATATCTCCATAGGGGTACAGAGGAACATTTCCAGCAACCATCACTCCTGTGTTCTAATGCTACATTGTGTTAAATAATCATGTTGAAAGGCTCATTGATGATTAGAAAACCCTTGTGCTACTATGGTAGCGTGAAATTGTATGGGTGACACCAAACTTTTGAATGGTAGTGTATGTCTACATCCTTAAAGCCGTCCTCAATGATGATTTATATATGTCTCTTCTCTGCTCTGTATAAATAAACCCAAAATATCAATGTTGGTCACGTGGCTGAGTAAGTCATAGCTTCTCGGCTGCGCTGAGAATGCAAAATTATTTGTGTTTTATTACAGAATCTGGTGCAAAAATATTCATTTTGGCAAACTGGTAAATGAGGCATGATGAATAAAGCGACTTTGTTGAAAAATCCTGACTTTAAGCTTAGATTTGGGTGATTACTTGAAAATTTCTTTCTCTTCCGAACATGTCTGACTGATAAATTGTGTAATTTTGGTGATTTCTAAAAGACAACATGACTTTCAAACTCAGCGATGGGTTTTGGTTTCAGAGAATCCAGCATGAGTCACTGATAACACTGAAGTCACAAACAGATGTATCCGAGGCACAGTTTTGTGAGTGTGTTTTGTGTGTGTGTGTGTGTGTGTGTGTGTGTGTGTGTGTGTGTTTTGTGTGTGTGTGTGCGCACATCTTAATCCACAACACTCCCAGTCGTGTCCCTTTGTCCAGTAATCAGCAGCCAAATACTAAAGATGGTATCGACTCCGAACACCGAGTCGAAAGCTCTGTGGTGATAATGGAGGGATCGACTGAGGAGGGAGGACACACCTGAGGGAATGTGTGTGTGGTGTAACAGTAAGACAGAGGAAATGTGTGAAAGGGGGAAAGCAGGACATGGAGCTCACTTATGAGGAGCCTCACAGGTACGAAGTGGCACTAAAGTTTACAGGAACAAACCCTAACTGGCCTCTTCAGCCTTTCTGTTTCCATTTGAGTATAGAATCCCACAGCCTTGACTGCACCAAAACACCGACAAATAGTAGTTACTGGACACAATTGAAGTTCTAAGTCAGATATAGAACAGTAGAGGTTTGAAATGCTAGCCTATGTGGTGAATTTTGCAATGTTGTTGGTGACATTAGAAGATATCTACCCGAGGCGGCAGAAAAAGTGGCAATTTGTCCTCTCCAAATCTAACCAATCAGTGTCGTCTTCTCGAAATTCAACCAATCAGCAACAAGAGAAGTACAGAAGTTTTATCAGAAGTACCTACCCTGGAGTAGGTAGCTTTTTCTCCCCTGTAAACAACTCAGAAAGAGGTTATACAATGACAGTTCTTATGGTCAGGAAATTCACAAAGGTAAAAATAAATTCCTTGATAAAATGGTGAAGTGGTGCTACAGTTTACAAGAATGAAACCTAATTGGTCTCTTCAGCTTTTACAGTATAGAATGAGCTTTGACTGTACCAAAACATTGACAAATAGTAGTTTCTGGACATAACTCTGTTTCTAAGTCAGAAATAGAACAGTAGAGCTTTGAAATGTTAGCCTATGTGGTGAATTTTGTGGTGCTGATGACATTACTCTATGTAGGGTATGTAGAGTATGTAGTTTTTTCTCCCTTGTAAACAACCCAGATAGAGGTTCTACAAGGACAATTCTTATGGTCAGGAAACTCACAAAGGTAAAAATAAACTCTGCGATAAAAAGGTGAAGAAGCTCAATCAATGCAGATGTCTTCTGACAGGGTCACAGGTAAGTTTAAAGAGCATAAAATGGTGCAAATCATATGTTACTGAAAGCTTTCCCCACACTGAAGTGTTCATTAAAACCCCTGTAATATAAAATGTACTCACTACAAAAAGAATCGTCTCCATCTTGAACAGCTGAGGTCGTGAAAACTGGTTTCTGCAATCGATGCAGGCCTGTTGTACAACAAATGGGAGAAAACAGAGAAAATGACTCTACTCCTCTGTGTTTAGCAAAGCTTACACTGCAATATTTCCCTCGTGTTAATGCTGTGTTTCCATTTGCTGGAGTGTTTACAGTCCATTAACAAATCCTTTTAACAGAGAAGGAAAAAAAATACGAATTTGCATTCAAAGCCTTCCTCTGTGATACGAACAAGAGAGAAATCCCCCCACGTGGGACAAGAAAAAAAACAATCACAGTGTAAAGCAAATTACTGAAGAAGCTGCAGACAGTGTAATTCTCCCAGGAGCTGAATCCTCCCGGGAACTTCGTCTGCTCCAGCTGTTACAAACTGGAAACTGTGGAAATCGACGAGCATCTCCTGTTAGATCCCCTGGTGATATTAGTCGTACTGGGCTCCAGAGAAGCAAGAAATCTACTATAGAGAGGCCACAACGTACAGTATCTCTGATTTACTACCTGATACAGACCCAGAACAGTGTTTAAATACATGTAAGAAACAAAACTGACTGAAAAATGAAGTAAAAACAGAATGGCGTTAAATAAATCTTGCTGAGTTCAGTTTGTCAGGTTTATTTTCCTGAATGCAAACATAAAAAGGTGAGTTGTGACTGCATGTTCTGACTCATTCCTGCAGAAAATGTCAGACTTCTGGGGCAGAAATGCCAAAACTCAGCATCAGAGAGTTGCATTTCACAGCTGACAAGTTGTTTTACGATATTTTACTTCTACAAGCCGGTAGAATTTGAAATCCTTCCTGTAAACAAACATTAAGTTACTATCTTGATGTTAAATTATAGCAACGCTAGCTTATGATGGCAAAAAAAACATAGATTTTCAATTAGAACAACATACCAGTAAGATGTTGACCATCTCTGAATCACCTGATTTTTTATAACACTAAATATGAATATATTTAAAAACATGTCTGAAATTTTACGCCGATATGACAACTTTCTGCACATAGAAATTTGTTAAAACTACAATATCTCAGGAACTATTATTGAAAAAAGCCCCAATCTGCAATATTGAACAAGTAGATCAGACGGTCCGAGTTGAAATATGTTAATAAAATGCAGCCGTCATTTAAAGTTCCACATTTGAGCTCAGATGAATATAAAAAAGAAAAAAAAAATCAAGTAGTGATATTTTTTTAACCATATGTGGCTGTATGTCACAATAATACAAAATTACACATGTAAATGGTTTTATTTTATATATTTGGCCACAAAAATGATATGTTTATTCAACTTTCAGAACTAATTAAGCAGGTTTGACAAATTGTACCACAAACAGTAAAACATTAGTAGATAGCCTCTCCAAATACAGCCGAGAAAATATTTTCATTAATCTCAGTATTTGAATGTAGGTCAATATTGCAGATTTTGAATGAATGATGAGGAAAAAACTGCAAATTTCAGGCTTTTATTCTCAACAGTTCCTCAGATATTCAGTTTTAAATTTGAATGTGCAAAAAAATGTGCTTAAAGTGGGCAATTTTTTAAAACAATTTCTCTCAAAAAGATCTTGATACGTCAGTCTAAAGGTTTGCAGAAACTGTTTTAAATAGCCTAAATAAAAGTTTAAATCAACTTAACTCAACTTCTAACCCAGTCACTTATAGTGTAAATCCTCCTATTTTCCCAAAAACTACCAGTTTTCAGAGATAAAATGTTCATGTTGTGGTCAGTCATCACTTAAAAGAACAACATACTGTCCCAACATCTTCCTCTTTATCTGCTCATCCTGACAGAGTTAGGATCCTTCTAACCACCGTCACCTGCAGTCTTAAGCTTCTATTAATCCCTGCATGCAAGCAAATGCGCATTAATAAACAAGCACATGTATGTGTGTGTATGTGTGCGGCAGGAGGCCATTAATCTGCTAATCCGTCCCCCACCGAGGCAGATTACTGTTAGCAGTTTGATAAGGAAATGTGGGAGGCATTAAAATATATTAGTGATCCTCTGCTCACCACAGAATGAACCAGACGAATCCTTTATCTCAAAGACAACACGCTTTTCACTGCTGGAACATTTTAACTTTATGATAGTACAGGGAATGATCTGATCCGATGTGACAGAAGTGTTGTACTTAACATAGTAGCTTAACGAAATGACAGTTTGACTTCATTTGAATGTTAGCAGCCCTGTAGTCACACCAGATAAATGGAAACACAGAAAAAATTGCATGTTTTTTTTAAAAATATTGGGCGAGAAATGCAAATTTGAAACAATTTTTTTGACCGAGGTGGGTATAATCAGGATTAGGACTGAACAATTTGGGGAAAATAACATGCAATTTTCCTGACTTTTAAAAAAGTCAAGTTTACTTCAGTATTTATGTGTAAAACATTTTAAATATTTAAAAAAGCATTAATATTTGAGACACCGAACAGCATTACATTGTTTCAAACTGCAAAATTCATTCAAATCTAAATGTTATTCATCCCTAATCAACAGCTGATATTGATTGGTAAAGGTTAATGCAATAAATACTTTATTATGTTGAAGATTTAGGATTTTTTTGAAGAGATTAATAATTTTAAAGGTTATTTACAGTGGAAATCTGCAGCTCGTTTGCTGCATTTAATACTTTGGATTTTATAATAATAAGAAGCATTCTATTTGTCCAGCACTTCTCAAAAACAAAAGTTAGACAGTGCTTTACAATAAAACAAATGTCAAATCAGACAAGCCAATATTATTATGCACCTCCTTCATCTTCTGCATTATTGGCTAATAGGTTTTTAACTGACTAAAATTTAATATATAACAAAAGATTGTTGTGGTGCGTCATATTTTCTAGATATTACATTTGTTCTTAAGAAAACTGACCACACAATGTGGAATTATTCACATCCTGCTCTTTGGAATCGGGTTAATTTAACTGCTTCTTTTTTGCCATTTGGTGCCGCCAGTGAACAAAGTTGCTTTTCTGCTGCTTTAGCAACTTCCTCATGGTGTGGTCTGACTAAAGAGTTACATAAGAAAGAAAAACAAACTTTTCTTTAGCGATTCGAGGAGAAATTTACAGTTTTCCACTACAATTGGAGTCAAAGCCTTCAATTATTACCAGAACTAAAAAATTCAGCTGTCGTCTTAGTGTGGTGTGAGAGAGTGGGGTTACATAAGGAAACTTCTGGCTCAGAACCCCAACGTAGTTACATAACGGTGGTTTGGGACAGATAATGTGGTCGTGGTAGTGGTGGGTATTTAAAGGGGGGCTATGGGGAAAAGGACCACATAGGGCAGGAAAAATTTAAGTTATCCCTCCATATCTTTCCTCCACTCCTTTCTTTACCCCATTGCTTCCATTTTATCTACTTCTTGCACCTCATCTGCTGCCGAATTCACACCTCAGGCTCTTTTATTGCCCAGAGTTTTTACAGGTTTCTCTGTTTTCTGTAGCTGCCTGAGAAGCATTTATTCATCCATCCATCATCTGTGTCACACTCCCATGTTGCTGTCCATAAGCACAGACAGAATAAAAGGATGGAACACAACAGATGAAAAGGAAGGAATATGAAGAAGGTTACAGAGAGAGACTATGGTAGTTTGGGAATAAACAAACACGACAGTGTAGAAAATGGCGTAGGAAACTTCAAAAATAATCGCTTTTTTTTGTTTTTGGTGTTGAATTCACAGCGTTCCCTCATCTGCCTGAAGCTGTAACACCCTGAAGGCAGCGCTGAAGCACTGATGCAACAACTGCACTACATCTGAACACAATGAGACACTTGAAATGCTTTGTTCGCCTTCACCACTGTATTACACAGGACTCAGACACTACAATACGCTTTAAAGGACCACTGACATGTTGGATTCCTTTTCTAAGCACCGTCCCCCTTCTCAAGCTGTCAACAGTTTCTACACAATCCAATGTGCAATGAAAATCAATGTGTAGAGATGTTCTAGCAAGCAGAAATCACAAATACACTCCAACTTCAAACTGAGTGTTGATCTCTGGATCCAACTTTTTCTATGATGCTGGAAGTAGAAAGTTGGATCTCGAAATTACGTCATTTTCAACCTTTACACCGACTTGCCTTTAGGTTTGTTTAGTTGGTTTCCTACAATCAGTGAACTCTAATAAACAGACATGTGGTTCATGTAGCTAATGTTTCACCCATTTACACTTAAACCTTGTTAAAGTTAGAGACGCTGCACTCTCTGGAGGTGCTGTATACTGTGTTTGCTGCTATTTTGGTGGAGGTTCAAGGTTAAAAAACTTTACCTGAGTTGCTTAGTAGAAAATCTGACATCTGAGAGAGTTTTCTTTGGTTTACCAAAGACAGACATTGGAAATTGCCATTATATGCAGTCATACTCTACAAGCGAAAGCCAGAAAAACCCTGATTATATCACTCTTTGTATGTTTCAAGAAAAAGTGACGTAAAATGCCAGTGGCATTGGACATAAACTTGTCCAATTTCGTAAAAAAATACATAAGCTCATTTGAGTTTTTTTTTTTTAAAAAGAGAAACACCTTTTTAAAATAAGTTCTAACTCATATGACTGTTGAGCTGTATCCAATTCCTTCATTGTCTTGCCTTAGACATCAAGAAACATGGACGATACCAGCCGACATTAAAGAATAATACAACTTTCCTGACTTGAGAAGAGTACCACCTGAAGACTTCTATCCATTTCTTCTCATAGATAGCCAATGTTTGGTTGGTTTTCTCTTCTTTGGGGTGTTTTAGTGTTTGGCAAACAACTAGGCTTCTTTTAAGCTGTTTATTACAGCCATGCATAGAAGGTAGTCTTCACCACTACCTTCAAAAGAAACTCCAGTGCTGAGTTTATTTGGAAATGGAAACAAGCATAATTCACATTTCAAAAGTTTGCTTTAAATTTGATCTGCGATTATATAAAAAACACAGCTTATGACTATCAGGCTGAGGTACATTTTCTGTGTCTTGACAAAGCTCCTCGATAGAAGACATGAAATAGCTGTTTTCAGAGACTCTGTAGTGCATAAAGTGGTTTTGATGTGTAAATCTGAAGGGAGAACGCTGAGAAAAGGATTGTGTCTGTTATGTTGGATTAAAATCTTAGGTAGCTGAGACTCGCATAGTCTCAGGATGTTGAAAATGTCCCTTTATGACGGACGAAAACTGCACATTTCAACCAACACAGTCTTAATAAACACACCATTCTTTGTTATAGCTTCCTAAATTGACTCCTGTGCCTGAATGCTACTAAAATTTCACCCCAAGTTTTCAACACCACAACAAGGCTATAATGAAATTGAAATAGAGACGACTAAGGTTTCATTACATGGAAAAGACATAGTAATTGTTGTTCTTGGGAAAATTTATTTCTGGGAATACATCTAAGGGATAACAAGTGGTCAAGTGTTAAAGTATTGCATGTTTGGTAAATAGTTTTACAATAATCTGTTTAAAATAACAAAAATACTGTAAACAGTGCTATCAAAGCAGTAAAAATAATCAAATACATCTTTTAAATCACGCTACCTTGTCTGCTGCAGATTTATTTCCTCCAGAGATTGAGGCCAGTTGGAGGAAACGGATCAGTTCTATTATTATTTGTGCAACAGTAATACAGACAGTTATGCAACAGGAGATCCCTGCTTGGTGTAAAGCTGGACAGTCCAGATTGTTACCAATATGCCCAAAGACTGAGAGCCAGACACTACACTCAGGGTTTCAGTCTGCATTTACAGAAACAATGCTGGCTTCAGCTGGCAGTATCAGATCTCTCACATGTTGTCTTTGGCAGTTTGTGTAACTTAATATACAGTTCGTGGGCCTCGGGTTAAACTAACAGGCTGCAGAACATGTTCCTTCCTCAATTTAAACTCTTAAACAAGACATGGCTCACAGTATGTTAGAAGTAATGTGGCAGAAAATACAATATACTGGAAAAGCTGTTAGATGGAGCATGTACTGAAGTGAAATTTAACAAAACGTTCAGAATTCACACAGCCACAGCATAACCTTGACTGCTAAATGTGATCAAATGTGCATTTAAACATTTGAACAAACACCTGCTGTGGCTTCTAAAAGAACAGGAAAAAGTTACAGTGCTATTATTTCATAGCTCGTATGTAAAAACAAATTACAGAGAACTAGAGATCTGGTGCACCATTAAGAATAAAAGTTCTGCAGTTCGATCTAATAACCTCAAGTGCATGACTAAATGAATGTCTGCTACATTCAACTGCTTACCGGATGATTTAACACTCGAACCAGGAAAATTTCTTGTATTTTGCATTCGACTGGGGTTTTAAATCTAGCCTCTATAGGTTTTATGGTAACCAGCAATAACCGGTTTTTCAGAGCTGAAGAACAACTGTGGTGATGGAGACTCAGAAGGATGCAGCTGTGGATGCATAGTGACGAGTATAAACAGCAACGAGCACCAAAAACTCACACAGTGTTTCCATAATTACTCTCATTGTCAGAAAGTGAGGACAAATGTTCTGCACAGCAGGTTTAAATTCAAGTCCAATTAAACTGCATGCAGTTTGGCCCCATTTATGTTGCTATTGGTTACATTTCTTCCTTTTGGAAGGCCTATTTATCACCGAACAATGAAAGGTCTGGTAGATTTCTGATTTTCCTCATAGCTGCTGTCACAACATAATTAACATTCTGCCTCTCCTGGATCCATTCAATCATTATGATTAGTTGAAAACTATTCTGTCTGTGTTCTCACCAAATTTCATGACTTTTAGAGTTTTATTTCTGAATATATTGAACCCTAAACACCTGGTAAAATGTTTACTTGTATTCAAAATAGAGAATGTCCCAGATCTGAAATCATATGACTGTGTTCCAAACCATTGTGAGCAATTTAGATCTTCTTACTTTACCAACTGGGGCCTGGAGTTCCTTAAAAATGGCCAGTTAACCCTATTGAAGCTATTTTTCAAGTAATTTCACTACCTGGTTATTTTAAGTCCACCAATAAATGCTGCATCTGGTTTCAAAACAGTCCCAACTATTCATATTTTCCATGATTTCATTTGATAATATTTGTACATCTTTAATATCAGTCTTTAAATCAAGGAAAAACATGTTCAATATTATGAAATTGATTGCTTTTTACATGTATCTCCCTGTAAAGTGCAGGCATCACAGACATCTTTTCATAAATGTGTAGGAGAGATCATCTGGAATTCAGAAATATCAGAACCATGATGGTGAGAAATGGGTTCTTTGTGCAAAAGAGAAATAAGGCTTTGCATACTGTAAATAACTTGCAGATATGGCAGCCGTTTGATGACATAATAACATATCATTGACATTAACATCTATGCAGTGAGTAAATCAAACATTAGTAATTGTAGCCATAATGAAATTTAAGAATCAACACTGTTGTACGGACAAGCAACAAGCAATGTCGAAAAAGTCGGATTTCATTTCATATGTACTAACGTCACTGCAATAAATACATCAAGAGCAATTCAGCTAACAAGAATGATTACAAAGGGGTACATTGGTTAACCTTTGGGTCTTGGGGAGCTAAGAAATAAAGGTCTTTGGGTTCAAACAAACCTTAAAAAGTCAACCTAAACACTATTCTTAAGCTAATTCTACGTCTAGACCCAGTTCATAACCTTAAACCAGCTTAGCGATAATGTGAGGAGGACAAAACATATTCTTTACACAAGCTTTTCCTTCCTGGAAGCCATTTTATCCATAAATGTAAATAAGTGCAACAACATGGGCACACAATCACTCCACATTCCTCCTCCAGCTCCACATTGTTGTGCTGCGGGGGGATTAGGCCGACCCAGTGTTTTGGTATTTAGTTCTGCTCTATTATGCTGTTTAATTTCATTTGCCTCCTGCCGTGTTACCCCGTAGTCCCTTAATCAAATAATAATCAGTGTTGTTAGTCGGTGGTTAAACATTTAGCTCCCCTCAAAGCCAAAGAACAATACAAATGCATCAGGAAACCGCCGAAATTCGATCAAGCCAAGTTTGCGGCGGCATCTGTAACCGGTCGCTTTTGTTCATTCGAGGGGTTTTGTTACGAAATGAATTGCGCGCAATTTAAAATAAAGGCATATCTGCTTATGGCAAATGAATCATAAATAATGAAGGAATGATGCAGTATTTGGTTGGTATCATCAAGCATATCCTGTAAAGATGCTGAAAGACAAACTTCAGGGGATGTTTTAAATTCTACAAAAATCAAAGCAGAATTGGAACCATATCTTCCTCATACTTTCCTAAAGGCATGCATAAACAGATCGTTTAGGAGTCAAAGCCATCTGAGACGTTGTAATAACAAGCTTTTCACAAAGGATCTGCAGCTCATTCCGCCACGGAAACCTCAAGCCAGTTACTGCTATTGCTGGTTGAAGCTGGAATGCAGAAATTACAACATGTTTTTTATTGTCATGCAATAGCTTTGAAGGAATAAACCTGGTTTAAAAAGTGGTCTTTTTCCTAATGTTTCCAGTAGAGGAGCAGAGTATACTTCAGTATTTTTCATAATTAGGGCAAAGTTTTGGTGAATACTTCTACTTCTGCTTGTAGAAACTTTCAAACGAACACTATTTTACTACCAAAATGTCGGGGTTTCACTAAATGTGTCCCATCGTTTTAAAGTGCACATAACTTGTGAGCGCTGGCAGCCTGTAAAATGCCCTGAAGACTTCCCTGAAGAGCCCCGCAGCAACAAAAACATATGATGTCATCACTGTGAGATGCTGCTGGGTGATGACATCACCACGGGCGCAGACGAGAAGCGTGGGAAACCACATCAGGTTTTAAGGAAACTGATAGAAAGGCTGCGATGAGAAATCCAAGACCGAAGCCAAATCCACATCCATGTTTGGTTAAAGAACACTGAAGCCATCTGTAGTTTGTGTTATGCAACAGTTTGCAGCACGAGAACCAAAAACAAGCACTAACTGAAGAAATAATGCAAATTACACACAATGGTAATATGGGATACAGATCAGAAACAGGTACAAGACAAAGTAGTGTCCGATCCCATTCTGAAGATCAAAATTGGGGCCGATTAAGACTTTTTTTTAACAGATCGACATCAACATAAACCTCAGGTAAATCTTTAAATATATCCTCTGTCTCAAAATTTGTGGCAGGATGCAAGGTATGCAAATCTTACTAATCTTCTGAAGCAATACTTTCAATCAAAAACTTTAATTGTTGACACAAATTGTCCTACTTGATTGCTATTTGCTCAAACACGAGCTCTTTTCAAAGGTCATTAAACACCACATAAGTCTTTGTCATGGTGCCCGTTGCTAGCTAAACCTCCACAATGCTCTCTGCTTGCCCACATCGTACAAGTAACCACCTCCTCTGGTTCCTACTGTACTAAACAGCAAATGGCTCCACCTGGGGGATCAACCAGGTACTACAGTTGATCTACAATACTGGAAGTGTGCGTTATCTAGGAAGATGGTATCGGCAAATACTAAATATTAAATGACTCGGTTTGGATTGGGGACAAAAAAAATATTAAGGAATCTAAAGGATACCCATTTCAAAGGCTAACAGACCCTGAATCAAAATATTGTCGACTCAATTAAAGAGACATCAGCTTTGGCAGCTGCGTGATTTTCCTGCAATGAATGAGCAATCATAGCCCAAACCAACAACTATACATGCCATTTTCACTTAGTTTCATAGTGTTTAGGGTGTCTAACTGCAAAAACACTCAATGATACAGATGGAAGCTGTAATTTGGTCCTATATCTGAGTTATTTAATTTCTATAAAGTTGGAGTGTGTCCTTTATTTGCATTCAAGGATGTCGATATTGGCTTGTGAACTCTTGTCCTTAGTAAGTTTGTTGGACATTTTGGGGGAGAGGATCATGTTGTCAGAAATCCTTGCATTATTTTGTAGCACCATACTGTCTAAAATAATTTCTTAGATGCCAAAATGGTGGAGTTGTGGTTATTTAAGTGACTGGCTATGATTTATTCAAGTCCAATGAGGCTGCAGACCAGAACAAGGACACTGTAAAGTCCTGTGATAAGATTACCAACTACCATCACCAGCTGCAGTCCAAGATGGTGGAGTTCATAAAGATCTGAGAAATACATCCAGTGTTGTCAAAATCAGCAAGTCAGTCTTGTTTTTTTTCACTAATTATATATTTTGTGACCTCAAGCATCTACAAATTCACCAAATAACATCCCATCCTAATGTGAAAATCAATCCATGCCACAGTAAATCCCTACACAGGTTATAAAAATGCAATATTGCAACATTATGGAATGAATTTAAGAGTTTAACACTTAAAGACTAAACTAATTTGCTTCAGGTGAAAAAAAATGTTCAAACTAATGGCTTAGAAAGATGCAAATTAAACCAATATGTACATGACTATATCATACTCTAAACTCCCTATGTCAACAAAGGAGCTTCCTCTGACTGAAACTCCTTCACACGAGGGCCTAAAGGTCTTTATTTATGACTTGTTATATAGCACACACAACACTAAAAGCAGTGGTTGCAACTGAGTTTGTCTTCACACATCACTGTGAGTTCAATATATAATAGTAAACAATGTGTAATATTTATATTTCCAGGTCAGGCTGAGATCACAACAAGTAAAAACTATCATTTTTAAAAGGGTCGAACCCAAAGGGAACCAATCTTGAAGACAATGTTCAATCCAGACCAAAGTTCTGCCCAACCCTACCCTGATCCTACAGCCTGATATTAGCCCCAACTTCAACATTTATTTGTTGTCTGTTTATACAAGTCAGTGTTATCAACCCTAGCAAGTGAGTCTTGTTATTTCTTTTGAATTAATTACATATTTTGTGATCTCAAACAACAACAAATTCAGCAAATAACATCCCATCCTAATGTGAAGATCAATCCAGGCCACAGTAAACCCCTTCACAGGTTATAAAATACAATATTACAACATCACAACTTGAATTTAAGAGTTTAACACTTAAAGACTGAACTAATTTGCTTCCGTTGACAAAAACGGTTCAATCTAATTGCTTAAAAAGAGGCAGAAATAAGTTTGGTCTTTAAAAGCCGACGAGTACAAGATGTACTGTGCATCTGCTCTTTTTCTAATGAGCCTCAGTGATTGCTTCTCATACTGTACACACTAAAGACCTTTATGGGGTTTACACTTGTGCCCTGAATATTTATGTACATTAATGTAAACTTCAGTCTCCGGCTCCTCGGGCAGGGTGACTGCATTCTGCTCTGGCCGGCTTTCACACATTCCTGCAGTCCAGAGAAAATCGGCTAATCCCTGGAGAGCAGATAACCTAATACTGCTGGACACGCTGCGGTCGGACGCCTGGGACAAGAAGTTCTCAGCTGAACCAAACGAGGTGACGACTTCCACAACATTCTGGATTAGTTTTGGGAAACAGTGCATGTTTGCTTTACATGTTGTTTTTTGAATGCCATTTAAAGCTATTTATAATTTATGTTGCATTTGAATATGCTCAGAGGTTTTATATTGCAAGAACAAGTATTTAAGTAGCTACTCTTTTAAAGCCTTACAACTATAACCTGCTGCAGGCGAAGCTGAAGGATAATTAGTCATTGTCAAACTTATGAAGGAGTGTGTATCTGTGTGTATTTTAGGGGATATCACAGACACAAATGCTGCTACCAGTCTGAGAGCAATTTTCTGTCCCAGTGGAGGTTTCCATTGGGGGAAAAATGAGTTTAGTCAGGGATGAAGCTTAATCCTTGGCTGTGAAATTGGCCCTGATCTCTTTGGGAGGTACTGAGACAGTGATGGGACACAAATCTATGCTTTAATAACAAAACACCTTAGAGAACCGAAAAAACGAGAGAATGGGGCAGCTTTAGAAAATCAGCAGGGTGAAAGTGACACTATAATTACGAGTTCAACATGTGACTTTTACCAGGAGTTAACCGACAGTAGAATCACAGGACCACCAGTGCGTTTTCCGCAACCGCAAACAAAGCTGTAAGTGACACAGAAACCCCAAACACCACAACAGCCTGAAGGAAAATCCACCACCTCTTAAAGGAGAGTTCAAGAGATTCGTTGGATACTGCAGAAAGTCTGGTGTGTCTCAATCTTTGAAAATCTGCAAGGAGTATCAGGACATTTCACAAATAATTCGTGACAACAAGCTGTGTTGGAATAATCTGCCTTGAAAGGTTGAAAATTGCAATTTTAAGCAAATTATCAAATCGCAAAGAGTGCAATACAGGTAGCTACCATTCAAAAGTTTGGGTCATGTTCTCCATGAAAACTCATACTTTTATTCATGTGCTAACATAACTGCACAAGGGTTTTCTAATCATCAATTAGCCTTTTAACACCATTAGCTAACACAATGTAGCATTAGAACACAGGAGTGATGGTTGCTGGAAATGTTCCTCTGTACCCCTATGGAGATATTCCATTAAAAATCAGCTGTTTCCAGCTAGAATAGTCATTCACCACATTAAAAATGTCTAGACCATATTTCTGATTGATTTAATGTTATTTTCATTGAAGAAAACTGCTTTTCTTTCAAAAATAAGGACATTTCTAAGTGACCCCAAACTTTTGAACAGTAGTGTATGTCATGTCACCCTCCTTGATGCATATTTTTTTGGAGACTCCTGTTGAGGTTGAAGCCTCATTGGAGAGTGAATTAATGAAAAGTAATAATAGATTAAACTTCATGCTAGCATCTACGATTGCAGCAAGACGTTCAGTGATTCTACATTTTAAATAAGAACTCTAATGCACATAATCTGTGAGATCATGAGTTTTTAGAAACCTTAAATCAGCACTTGCAAGAGTAGCTTGTTGAAATGTCTCTGCAGCAGCTCTCTATCTGACTTCAGAGTTTCTGCACCGACTGTTTGCTTCTGCAGAGAGATTTTTAACTATGTTGGAGGAACCAGAAACACTTTCCTGAACTTACTGAGACAGGCAGATCTGACACTGCTCTCCTCTGGGATTCCTGGTTCAGCTCCGGTCTTTTCACACTGTTGTACAAACTAGACAAACGCTACCGTCGATGAGAAAGAAATTTTTGCAGCATTCGCGTAAAAGACAAGCCTGTGCGTTTGATGGGTGGATTGAAGATATCGTGTGTGTGCAGACTGTGCCTTCGAGTCAAGAAATGCAGAGTGGCACATTTATGTCACTACAGTGAAAATCAGGAGGGGAGATGATCTTAAACACACACATGAGCACGCATCAAGAAATACATGACAGTGTGTGCAGTTGGGTTCATTATATCAGAATGCCTTAGATATATTTCTACATTTGTTTACATGCTTCTATTGTTGATACACATTCAACACCCTGCTGTTTAATATCTACAAAATGTTCAAGACAGATGTCAAGGCGCCCAGCGACAACCAGCACTCTGCAAAAAGAAACGACACAGAAACTAAATCTGCAGCATTTACCCATCAATAAACCTCTGCTTTCCGTGTTGCATAACAGTGTTTGAACTGAAACCTGATTTATTAAAGTTTATACATTAGATGCTCAAACACACACTGCAGCAAGATTGCAAGATAAAAATGTAATTGTGTAGCCTTCTGAATCTCTGAGTTGAATTTAATGAACCAATACGTATCACAAAAGACAGAAAAGACTCAAAAATCTAAGTGTTTTCTTTATTTCTGCACTTAACTAGCAAGCAGGTCAGTTTTTATAAGAGCCAACTAAGTAACTGTAGATAAAAATCTGCTTATGCAGAACAAAACCATGTCAAAAAAGACATGACGCTTATTGCAGGTTTCGCTGCAAGAATGCTTGGTTTGAGAAAAATAAGAACAGTGTTGAATGCAGGAATTAGACAAGTGAAACTGACTCTGAAACGGAGGTAGAAGAGCATCTCAGCACTGTAAATGAGGCAAAGCAGCATCCCACAACAAACATAGCAGTGTTGCCTCAACACCAGAAAAGCCACAGAAAAGACAGTGATTTCAAAGACCCGAGAGTTGTCTCTCGTTGTTTGTCTGATCTGTAGCAAGGAAACACCAACCGCATATAATATCTGACAGATCATATGCTCCTCTCCGGAGATCGCTGAAGGTTGTACTCTTCACAGTGTTCACTATGCTTGGAATAAAAAGCTGCTTTGAGGAAAATTGCTGTGTCAAAATTCATAAGAGAGAAAAAAGTAAAGTGTTCATCAAATTGTGAACCACATAGAGAAATATGCATCAAAACTTTGCAAGAGAAGGAGTTACACACCACTAATGCATGCTTATAGCAAATCTACAGCACAGAAACCTTGGTAGTATGCTTTACAACCAAAACATATGACTGTTATGACTCCTATTGCTTTAAAAAACAAGAAAAGCACTCCGCAGTACTCCGCCAAGGCTGCTCAGTCGTATCATTTCTGATGGATGAAATTCTGAAAAATTTTGTGGCAGAAATCACATCACCAAAGAATGTGTCCACTTAATGCCTACGAACAAAATGACCTTGCACTGAGCACAGGTGTGTGTTATGCATGTGGATGTTATGTACAGATACCGAATCCCGTGACCTAAATATGTAGTGGGCGGCGGGAATTGATGGGACTCAGAAACACCCCCACAATTTAATCAATTGCTCCTTGTATCATTTCCGACGGATAAGTCCCGATTAGTCCACAGCGGTGGATTTGTAATAGGATCAAAATCATGTGATCGTTAGCAGGCAGCTGACGTAGCCCTCACTTGTCATAGTTACAGTGCTGTCGTGCCGCTATCTCGTAATGATACAGAAATCTTTAACAAATCCATGGATCCAGACTATAAGCTGCATCACTGCCAAAATATAATCACTTGGTCCTTGTGTCATTTCTGACCTTCCCTGAAAATTTCATCCAAATCCATTTGTCCGTTTTTGAGTAATGTTGCGAACAGACTAACAGACAAACCATCACCGATCGTCACATTATTCCGCCAAGGCTCCGCCCCCTTGTCAGAGTAATAACTGTACAATTTTAAACTATGGAATTCTTGTGACCTTGTCATGCTTTAAGCTCCATATGTCAACAAAGGAGCTTCCTCTGACTGAAACTCCAACAGTCATGAGGCCCTAAACATCTTTATTTATGACCCTACTTATAGAACATACACATGTTCAACACTAAAGCAGTTGTCAACCTGAAAATACATTTTGTCTCTCTGGATAAACGTAAACATATCAGTCAGAGATAAATATAGATGATTTAAAGAGAAATCAATGGTAACCTGGGAGCTTGTAGCTGAGTTTGTCTTCACACATGACTAAGTTCAATAAATAATAGTAAACAATGGCTAACACTTAAATTTCTAGACCAGGGTTAGAGTTAGGGTCAAGTAAAAACAACCATTTTTAGGTTGAGCCCAAATGGAGCCAATCTGTTCAATCCAGACTTAAGTTCTACCCAACCCTACCCCAATCCTACAGCCTGATCTTCACCCCAACTGAAACAATTCCACAGCAAACCCAATCTAAACACCACCTAAACCCAATTTCAAGCCTGGATCCCCACCACACCTGATCTTAAACCCACCTTAAATCCATTTGACAAGATCCTGACTCGGGCACAATCCAAGCCCGGACTGCAGCCTGTCTCTACGCTTCATCACATAGCTTCAGCTGCCTTAATTCAACAAGCCTCGAACCATTTTAGTTGGCAGCTCAGAATATTAATTTGACAACTCATACAGTTATCAGGACGAGACTGAGAAACCCCCCTCGGTCATCTTTAAAGAGGACAGTTATGAATTTAGTAGTCGATATTGCTCCTCCACAGCTGGGTAACTTTTAAATAACAGTCTTGTCATGTTAAAAACCATCCTGCACAGTCAAAATAATAAAAAACTGTGATAACTGGGCAGCATTGAAAGACTATAAAAATGGTGAAATTAATGGAAGACATCTGTGAAATAATGATAAGTTGAGCTAATTAAATACGGTACAACGGTGTCATATTACAGCCACATATTGTAAATGAACGCAGGTACTTCGGTGGACATCGTGATTGTAAATGTACAAATTACTGTTTGATTTTTGATGTGTACATTATGTACAATTTAGCCTTGTTTACATATAACATAATACTTTTTGCTGTGATTTTATTGAATATTATTTTCAATTAACACAGCAGTTTTTAAAAAGCCACATTTTATCCTAAACATGTTTAATTCTTCTATCAAATAACAGGAAATATCTGTAAAATAACTTTTTTTTTCTTCAGTTTTATGATCAAACATTGTAAGAGAACATATTACCATTTGTAAAAATACAGATTATTTATAGCGTTGGCCTTTTCTATTTATCTATAATTTAATAAAACAAGGTAAAATTTAACAGCAAATTGTTGAAACTGTTATAAAACACCTTAATTTTTTCCACAATTTGTCTAAAAATCTACATCCTGCAACAGCTAAAGTTGCAAGTGGAGTCAGTAAACAGCATAAAAATGTAGATTCTTGTTGCTGTCCTACAAATTCAAAGATTAGCAGAAGAAGAAGAGGCTTTAATGGAAAAACAGATTCCTCCCCCTCCCACATACCTGAGAGCAGTTCAACTCGGGCGTGCTGAAGAAGAAAGGAAACTGCAAACAAACAAAGAAAACAGCTGGACAGAGAGAAAAGAGAGGGACGAACACTAATGTGGCGCCTTCAGACAGTGAAAGCTGAGCTGTGATGGACTGACTGTGTGTCCCTCTTCTTCTTCTGCATGAATAACTGAAGCCAGACTTTTTCTGCTCCCTGGAGGGATGAAGAAGTCTGGAGGAGGAGGAAGACGAGGATGTCCTCATTTTACTCTCATGTCGCTCCACCATCACCTCCTCTGAATCTCTCCCACTCTGTGTCACTATCCTTGCATCACTCCTCGGTGACATTACTAAATAAAAGCTTCCGTCATTCTGTCTCCTTCGTCTGACTCTCTCCGTGCCGGCTCCGGGGTGGGCGTGGGGGCTCATGGCCCTTGCTTCCTAGTGGTGCGGCCTGGTCCTCCCTCCGGGGCGGGGTGCTGCATGCGGCTGGCCCGTGGTGGGGCTGTGGCGCCTACCGGGGCGCTGCTCTAGCGCTGCGACTTCTGGGGGTTTCGGTGCTGGCCGGGCCGGTCGGGTTCGTGTGGGCTCACCTTGGCCTCTTGCCTCCGGGCTCTGGGGGCCCTCTGCATCAGTACCGGTGGTCTTACTACCTGTCTCCCCCGCTGCCCTCTCCTCATGGGCCGGATCCACACCAGACTGCCTCTTACTGTGCACTTCACACACTCCACACGTCACTGTATATAGTTAGTCTTAGGCACATATAGGGACACAACAGCTAGGGCCCCGAGAGCAGGTGGGGGCAGGAATGATGGGCTCTGTGGTGGGGCGGATGGCAGGGCTCTACGGCCTTGTCTCTTCCCCATCACCCTCTTGCTTGCCTCCCCTGCTCTCTAATTTCTTTTTAATGCACCACACACACTCACACCTTGGGGGTAGGTCTGGGACGGCTCGGGGAACTTGGGCCAGGGTAGGCTGCAGAGTAGCCATCCTCTGTGGTCCTCTGGCCCGCCCCCTGGACGCCTCGCCCAGCCTCCCCACTTTTAATGCACCACATGACACTCAGGGTTACACTATCACGGTGCAGGGATAATGTCTCCAGTCTGGGATCGGGAGACATATTAACAGGGAGTAATGGGGGGATCTCACTAATATGGCCTCACTGGTGGGACCCGGCCCCCTTATAGCTATGGTGTGGCGGGGGTGGACCATCATCCGTGTTGCTGTGGCTGGGGGGTCCCCGGGACCTGGGGGCTGTGGTCGGGGGGGGGTTCTCCTGCGTGCCCGACGGGTCCGGGCAGGTGCGATGGCTCTTGGTGGGCTGCGAGGGCTGGAGTGGCCGTCCTGGTGGGCGCTGTGGCTGTACTGCGGGCTGGTGGCATGTGGTGGCTCTGTCCTGGTGGGTTGTCAGGGCGCATTGCGGGGAGTGGGGGCCCTGGGTGTACTGCGCTCACCTGGGGCCTGGTGCGGGGGGGGTATGCGGGGTGCCTCCCTGTTGGCGTCGCCGGGCCCCACCACACTGTCCATTTTTACCCTCTGGACTCACATCGGGTCCCGGCTCCGATTTCCTCTGGCCGGCTCCCGGTGGTGGCCTGCCTTGTGATGGGCTGGTTGCCATCCCTTCGGTGGGCCGCTCGGCCCCTGTGTCTGGCTTCCTGGCTGTGTGGGGCCGTTGGCCCCCTCGGGGGAGGGGGAGGGGGTGGGGGTGGGCGGGTCGGGTGGTGGGGTGGGGGGTTTGGTGGGGACTGGGGTGGGCGGGGTTAGGGTTTGGGTGGCGGGTGGGTCCTCGTGCCCCGGGCCACCTGGGTCGGTCTGGGCGCGCAGGGGGTGTCAGTAGCTGCTCCCTCTTGTTCTCCGGGTTCGCGTCGTTCACGGTGGCCCCGGTGGCTCTCTGGGGGTGCCGCCCTGTGGCTCCTACGGCCTGGGGGGAGGGATGCCCTGTTGGCTTGGCCCTGCCTTGCCGTGACTGCTGTTCTGGGCTTCGGGGTTCTTCACACTTGCATGTTTGATCAGGTCTTGCCAGCTACTGCCGAGTCCCATTTCAGCGATTGATGGGTCCCGCCAGAATGTGCTGAGAATTTCTCCAGTCTCTACCCTAAACTCATTCTCTCTCGCACTAGTATCCTTTTCTGGCCTATTCTATTCTATTCTATACTATCAAGACACCCACAATTATGGTGCTCAGTACCATTTGTTCATTTATTATTGAATCTCTTTTTCTTTTGTGTTGGTTTGGTTTTCTTTTCTTTTTTCAAATTTTTATTTATTTTTTTTTTATTGATGGGCAGTTAGTAGTTAGGCATAACACACCACCTTACAATCTTTAATTGCAATAGCAACGCCTGTTATTTTCTATCCCTGTTCATCCTGTTCATCCTGTTCGTCCAGTCCAGTCTTTGTTTCCCCCACACATCACTGAGGTGTAGCACTGCACTCCCTGGCTCATAATAGGGAATTCTAATAAAGAATATCTGCTTAGCTTTCAGGGAGGGCCGGTGATGGTCACACACATGCACTAAATATTAAAATATTTGGCTGCAAGACTAAAATATGCATCAATCTCATATAATGTTGACTCCCCTTTTGTGGAGTTAAACAATGAGAACAAATGCAGACAAAAAAAAAAAAAAAAAAAGGGTCGAACCCAAAGGGAACCAATCTTGAAGACAATGTTCAATCCCGACCAAAGTTCTGCCCAACCCTACCCTGATCCTACAGCCTATTAGCCCCAACTTCAACATTTATTTGTTGTCTATTTATACAAGTCAGTGTTATCAACCCTAGCAAGTGAGTCTTGTTATTTCTTTTGAATTAATTATATATTTTGTGATCTCAAACAACAACAAATTCAGCAAATAACATCCCATCCTAATGTGAAAATCAATCCAGGCCACAGTAAACCCCTTCACAGGTTATAAAATACAATATTACATCACAACTTGAATTTAAGAGTTTAACACTTAAAGACTGAACTAATTTGCTTCCGTTGACAAAAACGGTTCAATCTAATTGCTTAAAAAGAGGCAGAAATAAGTTTGGTCTTTAAAAGCCGACGAGTACAAGATGTACTGTGCATCTGCTCTTTTTCTAATGAGCCTCAGTGATTGCTTCTCATACTGTACACACTAAAGACCTTTATGGGGTTTACACTTGTGCCCTGAATATTTATGTACATTAATGTAAACTTCAGTCTCCGGCTCCTCGGGCAGGGTGACTGCATTCTGCTCTGGCCGGCTTTCACACATTCCTGCAGTACAGAGAAAATCGGCTAATCCCTGGAGAGCAGATAACCTAATACTGCTGGACACGCTGCGGTCGGACGCCTGGGACAAGAAGTTCTCAGCTGAACTCTGGAATCAAACGAGGTGAAGACTTCCACAACATTCTGGATTAGTTTTGGTAAACAGTGCATGCTTGCTTTACATGTTGTTTTTTGAATGCCATTTAAAGCTATTTATCATTTATGTTGCATTTGAATATGCTCAGAGGTTTTATATTGCAAGAACAAGTATTTAAGTAGCTACTCTTTTAAAGCCTTACAACTATAACCTGCTGCAGGCGAAGCTGAAGGATAATTAGTCATTGTCAAACTTATGAAGGAGTGTGTATCTGTGTGTATTTTAGGGGATATCACAGACACAAATGCTGCTACAAGTCTGAGAACAATTTTCTGTCCCAATGGAGGTTTCCATTGGGGGAAAAATGAGTTTAGTCAGGGATGAAGCTTAATCCTTGGCTGTGAAATTGGCCCTGATCTCTTTGGGAGGTACTGAGACAGTGATGGGACACAAATCTATGCTTTAATAACAAAACACCTTAGAGAACCGAAAAAACGAGAGAATGGGGCAGCTTTAGAAAATCAGCAGGGTGAAAGTGACACTATAATTACGAGTTCAACATGTGACTTTTACCAGGAGTTAACCGACTGTAGAATCACAGGACCACCAGTGCGTTTTCCGCAACCGCAAACAAAGCTGTAAGTGACACAGAAACCCCAAACACCACAACAGCCTGAAGGAAAATCCACCACCTCTTAAAGGAGAGTTCAAGAGATTCGTTGGATACTGCAGAAAGTCTGGTGTGTCTCAATCTTTGAAAATCTGCAAGGAGTATCAGGACATTTCACAAATAATTCGTGACAACAAGCTGTGTTGGAATAATCTGCCTTGAAAGGTTGAAAATTGCAATTTTAAGCAAATTATCAAATCGCAAAGAGTGCAATACAGGTAGCTACCATTCAAAAGTTTGGGTCATGTTTTCCATGAAAACTCACACTTTTATTCATGTGCTAACATAACTGCACAAGGGTTTTCTAATCATCAATGAGCCTTTCAACACCATTAGCTAACACAATGTAGCATTAGAACACAGGAGTGATGGTTGCTGGAAATGTTCCTCTGTACCTCTATGGAGATATTCCATTAAAAATCAGCTGTTTCCAGCTAGAATAGTCATTCACCACATTAAAAATGTCTAGACCATATTTCTGATTGATTTAATGTTATTTTCATTGAAGAAAACTGCTTTTCTTTCAAAAATAAGGACATTTCTAAGTGACCCCAAACTTTTGAACAGTAGTGTATGTCATGTCACCCTCCTTGATGCATATTTTTTTGGAGACTCCTGTTGAGGTTGAAGTATGGAGGACTAAAAGTGCCAAAATTAAATACATAAATACATCATTAAATAATTAATTAAATATGTCATTAATTAATTAAAATTGGAATTAAATATGTCATTAATTAATTAAAATTGGAATTAAATAATTAAATGTGTTATTAAATAAATATATCATTAAATAATTAAATATGTCATTAATTAGTTAAAATTTGAATTAAATATGTCATTAATTAATTAAAATTGGAATTAAATACATAAATGTGTTATTAAATATGTCATTAATTTATTAAAATAACAATTATTTTAAGTAAAAAACATATTTCATTATTTCACGATTTAATTAATTATTTCATGGTCCTTGTGTTGCAGTGGATCATGAATTAATTTTATCTGTCAACCTCGCCCGTCAAAGTCCGTGGGCGGGACTAACGTGAATCTAGTCTAATCCACTGCTTTTGTCTGCCTTGAAACCGGAAGTAGAAGTCTTTCTAAACATGGAGGCTGTGTAGAGGGAGAGTCGCTGTGAACTTTCTAGAGAGTTGGTGAGAGATATTTTAGACCTTGCAGAGTATGTGGAAGCAGGACCTGCTGACCGCGAGCATGTAGCGTGTAAAGCAGAGGAATTTATTGAAGTTGTTGAAGTTATTTCCGCACTTTCCGACCAAGATGTTGACCGTAGAGTGACTGCAAATTTAGAGGAAGTACTCCGCCGGTTTTCTGGTACCAGGGTGCAACAGGAGCACACACAGGGACCAGGGCGTTTGGCATACCGAGGGGAGTTCTGGAACATCACGTTCTTTGTGGATTACCAGCCTGTCAAATTGCAGCGATGCTCGGAGTGTCGAGCGCTTTTCCTTTAGGACCTACTCGGCGCGGCACGGCTCCGCTCGTCTTTGTTTAGCCGCGATTCCACAAGCATCTACTCGGCACGGTACGGCTCGTCTCATCTTTGTTTGCGAGCGTTTCCATACGGACTAATTTTCAGCACCTTCTCGACTGAGGTTCCCAGCGAGCTGAGATGAGCCGATAATGTGGCGTTTACATAGTGCAGCCCACTGATAGGGCAGGGAGTGACGACACAGAGCAACTTCAGCACGAAAACAAAATCCTGCATTAAAAAATGACTGTAAACAGCGACGGTGTGCATTGCTCTTCACGAAACTCTCTGTTCTTCATAATTTTAATGTGACAGCCAGACCTGTACCGTGGGTGAATGAAGAGGTCGAGACTTTGTCTTTGGTGGCGGACCAAAGAATACAGAGAGAGCTGGACGGAGAAAGTTTATCAGGAGGTCTCTGAGCGGATGGCCGCTCACATATACAGTAGACTGTATATAAAGAGGACAGAAGCAGTGTAGGGAGAAGCTGAAAAAGCTCAAAAGTGACTATCGGTCCACCCAGGACCACAACGGCCGGCGTGGGTCAACCAGGAGGTGTTGGAAGAGGTTTAATGGACGCTATTTACTGGCACCGCACCGGCGAGCAACAGGAGGGAGACTCAGCTGCTGCATTATTGGAGACGTTCGAGGACGGTGAGTGTTTTGTGACTTCAAGAAACTTATACATCATTTATTCCATTGGTGGCAAGCTTTTTTTAAGCAAACAAGTATTTTTAGAAAGTAACGTCGTTGTCTCCTGTAGCAGACAATAAGATAGCTAGTTAGCCATCGGCGCTAACTCCGTGCTCTGCTTGTATTTCGTGCTGCTGTTTCTAACGTTTAGCTCTCAGAAGCTAATACTTCAGTCAGCATGCCGTGTTTTTCTTGTACTTAGAGTGAGTGTTTATTTCTGTTCAAGAATCCCTTTCCACATGCGAAGCCTACTCCATCTCCGTCGCGGAGCCCCCGGCTGCCCTGTCTCCTCTCCAGCACCAGCTCGGACACCGACACGTCACAGCAACGTCTTATCACCGGTAAGACACGGTAAACAGAGAGCATGGTTGATTTTCGCATTATTATTATTACTACAGGTGTAAATGCCTGCAAGCATGATCAGAACAACGAGACCAATGACCAAGAATTGAGGCAGGTGTAAATGCAAACTGTGCAGCAGCCAGCTCAGGAACGCGTGATGAAAGCTACATGTAGCTACAGTGACACATAAACAGAACACATGCAGCTGCATTTATTTTCCATTGATTTAACAAGTAAGTCACTCTAATTAATTTACGTTCTGGTGCAGTGTAGTATTGCAACCATTCTTCTTATAGTCACTAGGTAGCTGTGAAACTGAATGAAAATATACATAAAAATGAGAAAACACAGCTCTTCTTAGCAACTCCAAAATGTGCACAGGATGAAATGAAGTTCACACCACGTCGTTTTTGTTTGTGGTGGAGCAGTTACTGCTTGTGCTTTGGTTAAAGCGAAGAGTGCCAGAAGTTTATTAAAGTATCAAAGACATGATCATGATTGAAAATGGATGGACGGGTGGCTAAACACATCATAGCTGTGGAGTCCTTCCAGCTCCTGGGGACTACAATCTCTCAGGACCTCCTGAAAAAGGCTCAGCAGAGGATGTATTTCCTACGACAGCTGAGGAGACATGGCCTGCCACATGAGCTGTTGATCCAGTTCTACACTGCAGTCATCCGATCTGTCCTGTGCACCTCTGGATCAACCACACAGCAGGACAGAAACAGACTACAGCCCATAGTACAGACGGCAGAAAACATCATCAGAGACCCCACTCACCCTGGACATTTGGACTACAGTGCCCTGTACACAAAAATCACCACTACTGTGTTTATAGCAATTACCATTTTGCTAATGTGTTCATACATTCCAGTCTAGCTGTACATTTCTGTTTATATTGTGTTCTATTTTACTACTATTTCTTTTTCCTCCCTGTTCCTCTTTCTATTGTTTATTTTTTATTATTCTCTTCCATATTCCTAGGATGACACCAACAGCCGAAACCAAATTCCGTGTATATTGTGTACTTACTTGGCCATTAAAGCTGACTCTGATCACTTTTCTGTCTTTAGTCTAGGCAAGAGGAAAGGGGGCCACAGAAAATTGGACCTTCCTAGCATACTTGTGGAGATGCAGGCTGAGGAGGAGTGGAGTCATGCCCAGCATGATGAGAACATCTGATTGCTCCTCAGCGAGGCAAGAGAGAATGAAGCGGCCTTGCAGCGGGAGGAGATGGCCCAGAATACTGCCTTCAACCAGTCATTCCTGGGTGTGCTGGGGCAGCTGGGGTAGCTGGGTGGGCAGCCGGCGAGTGTGAGTGAGTCCACCTCCCATAGATTTACAAGTGCTGGTCATATAATTAGAATATCACGAAAAAGCTCGTCTTTTGGACAACTGTCAGGTCAGTAGTCTTCCCATGATTGTGTAGCCTACAGAACTAGGCTGAGAGACCATTTAAAGGCCTTTGCAGGTGTTTTGAGTTAATTAGCTGATTAGAGGTGTCTTCAATATTGAACCTTTCTACAATATTCTAATTTTCAGAGATACCAAATTTGAGATTTTTGTTAGTATTCAGGTATAATCATCAAAGTTAAGAGAAATAAACATTTGAAATATATCAGTCTCTGTGTAATGAATGAGTATAATATACAAGTTTCACTTTTTGAATGGAATTACTGAAATAATGAACAACTTTTTTCATGATATTCTAATTATATGACCAGCACCTGTAGTTGTATATAGTTTTACTTTTAGCCCTCCACTGTAGGAGAGGCCCACCACAGTTTGTACTTTGCACATTGTAAATAGTTTTGATTTTGCTGCTGACTAATAAACTATTTTGTGACTTATGTGATTGCATCATAACTTTTCATTTTGTCTGTTAAGATACTGGTAGGAAAAGAGTCAACAGTCTGAACCAAACAATTCTATATTCCCTAATAATGCATTTATGTTTAATGGGATTTAACATGTTTTAACACAGACTCCTTTATGGTTCATAATTCTGGTGACTGAATTACACCAAAGCAATACTGATTTATCAAACTGGAATTTTCTTAAAACAGCTGTTTTAATGTTTTGGCGTTTAATTTTTTATTTAATCTTGCTAACCTTCACAAACAAACAATAGCATAGACACATCTACAAAAGTTTATTGTCAGAATTGCATTAAAGAAAACAATAGCGGTCCGGGGACAGAAAAACAGAAGTATAACAAGAAGAATAACTTTGCATGACACGTAGTGCATCAGTGCATCCTGTACATCTCTGCCCTCCTCCTCTACACCTTGTGCCACTGCAGGCTCATGTGCTGCTGCTTCAGGTAAATCCCATGAAGTCTCATCAGAGAGCATCTGAAACACATACACAGCATACATATTTTAATACCTAATAGCGACAAACTGCAGCCATTACAGGACTGATACACGATAGCTAGCGAACTAGCATTAGCTTACCCTCATATGTCGTCTCGTTCATATCCTCGTCTTCGGCTTGATACTGCTGCATCGCCTCCCAAACTCTCCTGTGTGTCTCTTGAGTGTTTCGACTCGCCGCTCTCAGCTTTCTCCGACTCTTCTATTACTCTGAATCTGACAGAAAGCCACAGACCGAGCAGCAGGTGTACTATCGCCTCCACGTACATTGTTGCATTGCGTTTGTGTCGCACAGAAATGACGGTAAGGGACTTTCGGGCCACCGTGCTATGACGACTCAACCCACGATGAGGTGGTTCTCAATGTAATGGAAAAACAACTAAACCGAGACGAGCCGTGGCGCGCCGAGTAGATGCTAAAGGAAATGCTAAAGGAAAATTTGTCTTGCACCGCATGTATCAACATTTGGGAAAGAGGACCGAGTCTTTAGCAGTTGCTAATAAAGTTTTGTTTTATTGAGTATCCAAACCAACGTAGAGGTGAATAGCGCCACCCAGTGTATCGGAATGTGTTCACAAGCTCTGCGTCAATCCATTATCTGGAATCGATTTGCCTTGACTTGATGTGCAGGGTAACCAATCAGGTGTTAGGATCCGCCCACCGACTTTGACGGGCGAGGTTGACAGATAAAATAAATTCATGATCCACTGCAACACAAGGACCATGAAATAATTAATTAAATAGTGAAATAATGAAATATGTTTTTTACTTAAAATGAATTGGTATTTTAATGAATTAATGACATATTTAATAACACATTTATGTATTTAATTCCAATTTTAATTAATTAATGACATATTTAATTCCAATTTTAATTAATTAATGACATATTTAATTATTTAATGATATATTTATTTAATAACACATTTAAGTATTTAATTCCAATTTTAATTAATTAATGAAATATTTAATTCCAATTTTAATTAATTAATGAAATATTTAATTCCAATTTTAATTAATTAATGACATATTTAATTAATTATTTAATGATGTATTTATTTATTTAATTTTGGCACTTTTAGTCCTCCATATTGAAGCCTCATTGGAGAGTAAATTAATGAAAAGTAATAATAGATTAAACTTCATGCTAGCATCTACGATTGCAGCAAGACGTTCAGTGATTCTACATTTTAAATAAGAACTCTAATGCACATAATCTGTGAGATCGTGAGTTTTTAGAAACCTTAAATCAGCACTTGCAAGAGTAGCTTGTTGAAATGTCTCTGCAGCAGCTCTATCTGACTTCAGAGTTTCTGCACCGACTGTTTGCTTCTGCAGAGAGATTTTTAACTTTGTCGGAGGAACCAGAAACACTTTCCTGAACTTACTGAGACAGGCAGATCTGACACTGCTCTCCTCTGGGATTCCTGGTTCAGCTCCGGTCTTTTCACACTGTTGTACAAACTAGACAAACGCTACCGTCGATGAGAAAGAAATTTTTGCAGCATTCGCGTAAAAGACAAGCCTGTGCGTTTGATGGGTGGATTGAAGATATCGTGTGTGTGCAGACTGTGCCTTCGAGTCAAGAAATGCAGAGTGGCACATTTATGTCACTACAGTGAAAATCAGGAGGGGAGATGATCTTAAACACACACATGAGCACGCATCAAGAAATACATGACAGTGTGTGCAGTTGGGTTCATTATATCAGAATGCCTTAGATATATTTCTACATTTGTTTACATGCTTCTATTGTTGATACACATTCAACACCCTGCTGTTTAATATCTACAAAATGTTCAAGACAGATGTCAAGGCGCCCAGCGACAACCAACACTGCAAAAAGAAACGACACAGAAACTAAATCTGCAGCATTTACCCATCAATAAACCTCTGCTTTCCGTGTTGCATAACAGTGTTTGAACTGAAACCTGATTTATTAAAGTTTATACATTAGATGCTCAAACACACACTGCAGCAAGATTGCAAGATAAAAATGTAATTGTGTAGCCTTCTGAATCTCTGAGTTGAATTTAATGAACCAATACGTATCACAAAAGACAGAAAAGACTCAAAAATCTAAGTGTTTTCTTTATTTCTGCACTTAACTAGCAAGCAGGTCAGTTTTCATAAGAGCCAACTAAGTAACTGTAGATAAAAATATGCTTATGCAGAACAAAACCATGTCAAAAAAGACATGACGCTTATTGCAGGTTTCGCTGCAAGAATGCTTGGTTTGAGAAAAATAAGAACAGTGTTGAATGCAGGAATTAGACAAGTGAAACTGACTCTGAAACGGAGGTAGAAGAGCATCTCAGCACTGTAAATGAGGCAAAGCAGCATCCCACAACAAACATAGCAGTGTTGCCTCAACACCAGAAAAGCCACAGAAAAGACAGTGATTTCAAAGACCCGAGAGTTGTCTCTCGTTGTTTGTCTGATCTGTAGCAAGGAAACACCAACCGCATATAATATCTGACAGATCATATGCTCCTCTCCGGAGATCGCTGAAGGTTGTACTCTTCACAGTGTTCACTATGCTTGGAATAAAAAGCTGCTTTGAGGAAAATTGCTGTGTCAAAATTCATAAGAGAGAAAAAAGTAAAGTGTTCATCAAATTGTGAACCACATAGAGAAATATGCATCAAAACTTTGCAAGAGAAGGAGTTACACACCACTAATGCATGCTTATAGCAAATCTACAGCACAGAAACCTTGGTAGTATGCTTTACAACCAAAACATATGACTGTTATGACTCCTATTGCTTTAAAAAACAAGAAAAGCACTCCGCAGTACTCCGCCAAGGCTGCTCAGTCGTATCATTTCTGATGGATGTAATTCTGAAAAATTTTGTGGCAGAAATCACATCACCAAAGAATGTGTCCACTTAATGCCTACGAACAAAATGACCTTGCGCTGAGCACAGGTGTGTGTTATGCATGTGGATGTTATGTACAGATACCGAATCCCGTGACCTAAATATGTAGTGGGCGGCGGGAATTGATGGGACTCAGAAACACCCCCACAATTTAATCAATTGCTCCTTGTATCATTTCCGACGGATAAGTCCCGATTAGTCCACAGCGGTGGATTTGTAATAGGATCAAAATCATGTGATCGTTAGCAGGCAGCTGACGTAGCCCTCACTTGTCATAGTTACAGTGCTGTCGTGCCGCTATCTCGTAATGATACAGAAATCTTTAACAAATCCATGGATCCAGACTATAAGCTGCATCACTGCCAAAATATAATCACTTGGTCCTTGTGTCATTTCTGACCTTCCCTGAAAATTTCATCCAAATCCATTTGTCCGTTTTTGAGTAATGTTGCGAACAGACTAACAGACAAACCATCACCGATCGTCACATTATTCCGCCAAGGCTCCTCCAGAGTAATAACTGTACAATTTTAAACTATGGAATTCTTGTGACCTTGTCATGCTTTAAGCTCCATATGTCAACAAAGGAGCTTCCTCTGACTGAAACTCCAACAGTCATGAGGCCCTAAACATCTTTATTTATGACCCTACTTATAGAACATACACATGTTCAACACTAAAGCAGTTGTCAACCTGAAAATACATTTTGTCTCTCTGGATAAACGTAAACATATCAGTCAGAGATAAATATAGATGATTTAAAGAGAAATCAATGGTAACCTGGGAGCTTGTAGCTGAGTTTGTCTTCACACATGACTAAGTTCAATAAATAATAGTAAACAATGGCTAACACTTAAATTTCTAGACCAGGGTTAGAGTTAGGGTCAAGTAAAAACAACCATTTTTAGGTTGAGCCCAAATGGAGCCAATCTGTTCAATCCAGACTTAAGTTCTACCCAACCCTACCCCAATCCTACAGCCTGATCTTCACCCCAACTGAAACAATTCCACAGCAAACCCAATCTAAACACCACCTAAACCCAATTTCAAGCCTGGATCCCCACCACACCTGATCTTAAACCCACCTTAAATCCATTTGACAAGATCCTGACTCGGGCACAATCCAAGCCCGGACTGCAGCCTGTCTCTACGCTTCATCACATAGCTTCAGCTGCCTTAATTCAACAAGCCTCGAACCATTTTAGTTGGCAGCTCAGAATATTAATTTGACAACTCATACAGTTATCAGGACGAGACTGAGAAACCCCCCTCGGTCATCTTTAAAGAGGACAGTTATGAATTTAGTAGTCGACATTGCTCCTCCACAGCTGGGTAACTTTTAAATAACAGTCTTGTCATGTTAAAAACCATCCTGCACAGTCAAAATAATAAAAAACTGTGATAACTGGGCAGCATTGAAAGACTATAAAAATGGTGAAATTAATGGAAGACATCTGTGAAATAATGATAAGTTGAGCTAATTAAATACGGTACAACGGTGTCATATTACAGCCACATATTGTAAATGAACGCAGGTACTTCGGTGGACATCGTGATTGTAAATGTACAAATTACTGTTTGATTTTTGATGTGTACATTATGTACAATTTAGCCTTGTTTACATATAACATAATACTTTTTGCTGTGATTTTATTGAATATTATTTTCAATTAACACAGCAGTTTTTAAAAAGCCACATTTTATCCTAAACATGTTTAATTCTTCTATCAAATAACAGGAAATATCTGTAAAATAACTTTTTTTTTCTTGAGTTTTATGATCAAACATTGTAAGAGAACATATTACCATTTGTAAAAATACAGATTATTTATAGCGTTGGCCTTTTCTATTTATCTATAATTTAATAAAACAAGGTAAAATTTAACAGCAAATTGTTGAAACTGTTATAAAACACCTTAATTTTTTCCACAATTTGTCTAAAAATCTACATCCTGCAACAGCTAAAGTTGCAAGTGGAGTCAGTAAACAGCATAAAAATGTAGATTCTTGTTGCTGTCCTACAAATTCAAAGATTAGCAGAAGAAGAAGAGGCTTTAATGGAAAAACAGATTCCTCCCCCTCCCACATACCTGAGAGCAGTTCAACTCGGGCGTGCTGAAGAAGAAAGGAAACTGCAAACAAACAAAGAAAACAGCTGGACAGAGAGAAAAGAGAGGGACGAACACTAATGTGGCGCCTTCAGACAGTGAAAGCTGAGCTGTGATGGACTGACTGTGTGTCCCTCTTCTTCTTCTGCATGAATAACTGAAGCCAGACTTTTTCTGCTCCCTGGAGGGATGAAGAAGTCTGGAGGAGGAGGAAGACGAGGATGTCCTCATTTTACTCTCATGTCGCTCCACCATCACCTCCTCTGAATCTCTCCCACTCTGTGTCACTATCCTTGCATCACTCCTCGGTGACATTACTAAATAAAAGCTTCCGTCATTCTGTCTCCTTCGTCTGACTCTCTCAAGTCAGAATAAATCACCGAAAATGTTCAACGGCATTTTAGAACATTTTATTCCCAACAGTGTTGCATCAAAGCAGCCCAGTTTCGCCCTTTTAACTTCCAAATTGGCAAAGTTTTAACCCTCTGAACCCCAAAACACGCCCAAGGCATCTTATCTTCTATGAAATCACCAAACTTACACCACATATCAGAGTTAGAAACTGTAAAATCAGAAATAATCGTCCAAATTTTTACTTTTAAATGGTCCGTGTATAATGTGGAGTCCGGAAAATTAACCAAATCGAAGCTTTAAATCATTACATTTCCTCAAAATTCCTTTATTCAATGTGACTCATTTAAAAGAATTATAAATAAACTGTTTGCGACAGATTCTGCGCTCACATGGCAAAAATGGCAGAACTCGGCTGAACTGCAGGCAGTGTTTACACAGAGTGGAGAGGAGAAAGTTGCGGAAACTAATTGACTTCTATAATTAAAATGGTAAGTTAAAATGGTAGTAGTAGCACCAAAATCACACCATTTATCAAAGCTGGAAACTGTCATGACAAAAAGACAGTTGTTAAACTAATCGTGTATGATGTGAAGTTCAGAAAATTAATCATATCCGAGCATAAAATCCTGATATTTCATCAAAGTCACTTTATTTAATGAGACTTACTTCTTGAAAATGTCAAAAACAAATTGTTTGCAACAGATTCTGAGCTCACATGGCAAAAATTGCAGAGCTCGGCTGAACTGCAGGCAGTGTTTACAACAACAGAGAAGAGAAAGGTGCAGAAACTAACTACTCTTTTTATTTTAATGGTTGATAAAGTTGTAGTAACACCAAAATTACATCATTTATCAAAACTGGAAACTGTCATAACAAAAAGACAGTCATTAAATTAATCGTGTGTGATGTGCAGTTCGGAAAATTAATCAAATCCTAGTGTAAAATCCTGATGTTTCATCAAAACCACTTAATTTAATGAGACTTATTCATTAAAAATGTCAAAACAGTCTGCAACAGATTCTGTGAAAAGAAAAATACACTCATGGCCTTTGACCAACACTCCCATGACAAAAATTGCAGAATTCGGCTAAACTGCAGGCAGCGTGTACACAGAGTGGAGAGGAGACTAAAAAGAAATACGGAAACAAGTTATAGAGACTGAGGGGAAAAAAGGCTTTTTGTACAACTATGATTAAAATGATTGTAACAGTAGTTGTGGTTAATTTCTTGGATCAAAGTTACTTTTCATTATGTGGAAGTAAAAAAATGACAGGTTGACTGGATTTATCCTCTAAAAAGAACCATAGTCATCTAAAGTTTGCAGCATTTCCAATCATGACGGTTGGCATAGATGAAATAACATCCTATCAATTAGTTGTTTTTTATTCTCTTTGTAGCTTCACTTCCACTTAGATTTTTACCTTCATCTCTTGCTGCTGCATTTCTCTCTTCTTTCCCTCAGTCTCTCTCCTTTTCTGTGTGACTCACTTCCACATAAAAAATGTCATTGCAGATCTATCATCATCTACAAGAAGTTAACTCATACCACCACACTCTCACTGTGATCTCTTCATTTCACCATTTCATCTTCCATGTTTCTACTTTGTCTCTTTCAAAAGCTAAATGAAGCAACTAATTATGCCGCTCACCATCACTGTAATTTCTAGAGGTTTAAGAGTACTTTTCGAGAACTTCAGTTGACCTAAAAGTTTTCTAATTACGTCTTAAATCGCTTTAATCACCCTGATCTTCTCCCTCAGCAATAGTGATGTTGATTTATACCAAAATTATCCTCTTAACACTAACCTTTCTCTGTGAAATTTTTGGCTAAAAACAAGACTTCATCTGAAAGGTTACAACTAATTTCTGTCAATATACTTGTGTAGCATCTGATACCACTTTCCTAAATAATGCAAACATGAAGCAAATTAAATTTGTTAATCTCAATTGTGTATGTATATGTTTGACAACTGAATAGCTCTGCATAAAAATTGTATTGTAGATTAGCTATAGTACCTGGTTGTTCCACCAGGTGGAGCTTCTTACTATTTAATACTGTAGAAACCAAAAGAGAGGGCACTCAGACAACAGGCAATTCATGTTGGCAAGCAGAGAGCATTTTGAGGGTTTAGCTAGCAACGGGCACCATGACAAAGACTTCTGTGGTGATTAATGACCCCCAACTAATTCACATTGTAGACAGAGTGTAATATGGGAACATAGCTAGTAATGGGCGCCATGACAAAGACTTCTGTGGTGATTAATGACCTCCAATTACTTCATATTGTAGGCAGAGGGCATTATAAGGGTTTAGCTAGCAACGGACACCATGACAATGACTTCTGGGGTGATTAGTGTCCTCCAAGTACAAGCAAGGAGCATTATGAGAGTTTAGTTCGTAAAGGGGCACAATGATAAAGACTTCTGTGGTGATTAATGATCTCTAACTAGTTCATATTGTAGGTAGACAGCATTGCGGGAACTTAGCTAGTAATAGGCACCAAAGACTTTTGACAAAGACTTTTGTGGTGATTAATGACCTCTGACTGGAGCTCATGAGGTTAAAGATTTAAACAATACAAATTTAACATGGAATTTTGTCCTTTTTGACAGATCGAAGTCATTTCCCAAGAAAATCTGCAGTGTCTAAATGTAGCGAGGAAGGCTTCAGCTAGCAAACAATTGATCCAAATAGTGCAAAAATTGTTTGCGAAACTGACATATGAAGCATTTTATATGAAATAAAATGCATTAAACAAGCTTAACTCTCTTTGAAATACTCCGTTAATGTCTACCTGTTGAGGCTAACAGCTTTATAGTTGTAAGGTCCAGATAGTTTGCAGGTGGACTGTATTGAGAGTATTGAGGGGGTTTAGCTAGTGGTGATTAATGGCTTCCAATTAGTTCATATTGTAGGCAGAGGGCATTGTGGGGGTTTAGCTAGCAATGGGCACCATGACAAAGATTTCTGTTGTGATTAATGACCTCCAGCTAGTTCATATTGCAGGCAGAGGGCATTCTGGGGGTTTAGCTAGTAAGGGGGCACCATGACCAAGACATCAGTGGTGCTTAATGACCTCCGACCACAGCTCACTGTATTTAAGACTAGCTTTGAGTGCTGAGGACAATTTTACAGTTTCACATCACCAAATAATGTGTCTTCTGATAAAAACGGTATAAACAAAGTTCCTTCTTTTACAACGTATGTGACAGAAGACGTAAACAAAAGAACCGACTTAGGTTCATGCCGATCAGTTATAAAAATGCCTAGATATGCCTCATTTGTATCTCACTAGGATGTTTAAAATGCAATACTAGATGTAAAATGTGTTCTTTCATGCATTGTAATACCTAAAAAATACATATGCTCATGTCGTGAGATGACATATCGAAGACATTTTTCACATGGACAATATAAAATGTGATCAAATCCTATGAACCTGTGTTTCATGTGGTTATTTTTCAAAATCTAATTTTTTCTCTAAAATTGTTAGCACCAATAAGGCCATATTTCAGAAATTTTGCAAGTATATTTACAACCGCAACTGGATTCTTTGCACGTAGAATGTCAAGAAATATAATGTGATTTCATCCACTCCTGAAAAATAATCGTTTTTTTGTCAGTGTTTTTGTTTTTGATTTTCTAATTTCCGCTCGGCCCCTCTGTCTCAGCCCTGCAGTTATTCCTCTCGCTCTGTCTTGCTGGTGAGCTCTCTCTGAACAGGGTCAAATGATACCCCACCTGGTTTAATAAGAAAATTAAACCGGCTCTCACTGTTTTTCTCCTGTCGCAGGAGCCATTTCCTGACAGTCCTGAGAGCGGATTAAGGAGGGAGGGCTGCTGGAAAACAGAAACAAGTTACTACAGGAGGAGAAGCTACTTATTGGATCTGCACCCTTTGGTGTTTTACAGACTTTCATGCATGCAAAAACACAAAAATGCCCTTCTTTTTCACCTCTGCACAAAGAAGCACGTGGAAAAGAAAAGCATCAACATATGGGAGTGACTAGTACAATTTTTCCCGCTTTTTAGTGCCCAATTCACCAACGAATTAGGGATTCAGGCACAGTTGCTGCCATCTATCCTCGTCTCAGTGAGACAAAAAGAAGCCTGGTCGTCCCTCCAACTGGAGAAAATAAGATCTGACATGTTTAACCAGAAACAGATGAGACTTAGAAGGAAAAAGGGGGCGGACAGGAGGGGAGATGCAAGTTAACAGGCCATTATAGCAGCTTCTGTATATATAGGTTTGGTTCAAACGTGGCCAGAGGCAAGGAAAAAACAGAGGGATGGAGGATGAGGGAGGCAGTTTGTTTTCCTCTCATCAGAAGAAGACAGAAAGTGAAGGGATGAGGAGGCGGCGGGGAGCAGAAGAAATCCAGCATCTCCTAAAAACAGACTTCACTTTACATGTGTGCAGCCTGAATACGGTTTCTGAATATGAGTAGGACTCCTCAGTAAAAATCCAGCTTCAATCAATGTTTATTTTGATTGCTGAAAAAACTGGAGAAGGCCTGCTAAAATTGTCCTCTCTTCATGCCAATTTATCCCAGCTCCCTCGTTTGGAATATTAAACTCACAGGGAGCCTTTTTGCATGAACTGAAAATATGCAACACAGTTTAAAAGTTATTCTGACACTGATAAAGAAAATGTATTTAATGAATGCTAGTTTAACTGAAGCTGATTTTTGGAGTCTTTGTGGTTGGTTTTTGTCTCTCTTAGCTGTTGAATTGCATCTTATTGTGGTGATTTTCCATCTTGTTTGGTCAGTTTAACCTCTTTCTAGCTGTTTACTGTCGTTGCAGCTATTTTGCATTTATTTTTGTTGACTTTGCATCTCCTTTTTAGTCTATCTGTAGGAGTTGTTTTGCATCTCTTGCAACCACTTTCCATCTAGCAGCGTTTTGTTTATGTTTTTGCACAAATAAAGTTGGTTTTATCTGTGTGTACACTGAACTGGCATCTACTGGTGTTCATTTGGTATCATTTTTTATTGAACCTTAAAACACATGCATGGGTTTGAAAGGCATCTTATCTCCAATGAAATCACCTAAATTACCACATTTATCAGAGTTAGAAACTGTATAAACAGAAATAATCATAAAAATTTTATCTTTCAAATAATCCATGTATAATGTGCAGTCCGGAAAATTAACAAAATCAAAGCTTAATATTATTATATTTCATTAAAATTCCTTTATTCAATGGGACTCACTCAAAAAATGTCAAATATAAACTTTTTGCAACAAATTCTGTAAAAAAAAATTAAAATCCATGAGCTCACATGGCAAAAATTGCAGAACTCGGCTGAACTGCAGGCAGTGTCAACACAGAGCGGAGAAGAGAAAAATGCAGGAACGAATTACTTGCTTTTACTTCTCCGACTAAAATGGTTGTGGCATCATCAAAATTGCACGATTGCATGTCTTTTTGGCAGTTTTGTGTCCCTTAGTGTCTCAGTGCTGTTGTGCATTCATTTGTAACAAGGATCTTACTGATTAAATGTTCACCGATTGATTTCCATTATCATTTAAGCGATTAAAAGTGTTTTAACTGATAAAGCAGAGGGTGACGGACATAAAAACTGTCGATTAGCTGCAGTACCTGGTTGTTCCACCAGGTGGAGCCTCTTATTGTTCAATCAGACTGAAGATTGCAGTCCATTTGCTGTGTTTGATACTGACGTGAACAGAAGAGTTTTGTTGGAGTTTCAATAGTGAGGAGCCAGATTATCTAAAAATATAAGGCTGACTTATTTCTGGTAGGATGCGCCACCAAGTTTCATGTTCAACACTTGAAGCTTTGAGTGCAAACATATCAGAATTGGCCATTTTTTAATATGTTTGGACCACTCAGACCAAGCAGGACATCAAGTCAATAGAGAAATGCTATCAGAATAGGAAGTGTTAAATAAAATAGTATGGTTTAGGTATAATTATTGTCAGATAATAAACCTAAATTGCAGCTAGAGTGGCCTAACTAGTTAATTTGGAGACTTTTCTTGACTGCATCCCATTTATTTTTCCTCTAGATTTTATTTAGTGCATCAAAACTTGGCCAAAATGAACAGGGAACATACACACCAGATGAAACATGAAGTCAGGAATACAGTGAGGCTTGTTGAAAGTTTAGAGGACTAATATTGTTCTCCTCTGGTTGGACACAGTTACCGTACTCGACAAGTGTAATTCGGTAATGTCAGTGAAACCCAACAGTCTCGAGGCCTGAATTCAACAGAGAATCACGTTTTTTTCTATTATTATTATTATTATTATTTGGCATAAAGCAGATTTGGTTTCATTTTAGTTTGTCTCTCTGTACTCTCATTTTCAATAACCTTTTCATAATTTTCTTCTATTACTAAACTTTTTTCTGATTGTCATCTGTTCGCCACTGAATTTGCCATCCTCATCATCAGTCCCTAAGGATTTTCAGGGTATGTTTTTGTTATTTTTAATCACTGTGGCTCATTTATTTTCTGCAATATGAAGTCCTGCACCTCTATGGAAACATGACAACCTTGAATTTATAGGGAGCTAGAATTTTTAGTTTTGAAAAAAAATCTGGTGCAAATGGTTTATTTTTTGCTTTTTTTCATATGAGAGTGTGAAGCTTTTCCTGACAGCCCTGTACATCTCATATGATTAGCTCAAGCGATGTCTAAAAGTTGAAATTCCAATAATTATTTTAGTTTTTACAGCTTCTGGCTCTGGTAAATTGTGTGATTTTGACATTTTAAAAAAAATACATGCCTCTAGCAGATTTTGCAGTTGAGCTGGTTAAATCTCTATCATTGCTGTCCCACTCTGAGCTCTCATAAGTGTATTCCACATCTTCTATTTTATTCTATTTTGTGTTTTTATTTGACTTCATGGTTTCCTCTCCTGCTGCGAGCCTCTCATAATTCCCCCTTCCTCTCTCTCTTTAAGCCCCAGCCCCACTGCCTCCTTCATCGTTATCCCCTTCTCCCCGTAAACACTTTAGCTGCCTGGAGGACACACACAATCACACACAAGAAGCTGCACATAAACACACATATATCGTCGAGTCACAGCCCACAGACACACACACACACACACACTACAGGCATGTTTTTAATACACTTTTTTCTGACTCTGAGAGTGTGTTGGGGCCTTCCAAAGCTCCATCCTGCAGCAGATAATGAAGCCACACTGTAATCCCTAAAAAGGAGTGGAAAGAAGGGAGGAAGGGACCAGCTCCTCTCTTTCTGTTTCTATCAGACTCTCAGATCGCTTCAAGTTTGAAATCTAAAGGCCGAATATGAACCAAAGAGCACTATTTTTTTGTTACTGCTGCAGAAAGAAAGCAGGAGCTGAAGTGAAAGTTCCAGTTTCACTCTCCAGTGAGTCAGGGAGAAAATTGAACCTCTCGCCCTGATGCTGCATTCAAGAAGGCAATCATCAAGTCATTTCCTCGAGCCGAGAGACGGAGGGAGGCTCAGCCAGACCCAGTTTGGCTGAGAAAAGCCAGACGCTGCTGAATTATCTGCAGTCGGTGCCCATCAATGGCTGAAATCAGATTGAGCGAGCGGCTCATCCAGCTCGCCGAGGGAGCTTTGTATCAAGCTGCGTTCAACAGGTGGCGGAGCGTTCATCCCATTCAACGCTACACACAACTCTTTGGTTTTGAAGCCGTTTAAAGGGAAAGATGTAATTTCTGTGGGAAAAAAAAACATCTCTGGCTTCATGGTAATTGAAGGGCGCCATTCAGTGGAGAGATTGAGACACTGGTGCATCGGTTATGCAAATGTTCTGATGACATAATGCAAAAATATTCGAGAAACCCCAATAAATGCAGCTGATTTAATGATATGCTTTTAAAAGGTTGCATCTGTTGCTTTATGAACAGCTAAACGACTACACAGGTAGTTGTGTTATTTCTGTGCCATCCTTTCTTATCTACACCAATCAGCCACAACATTAAAACCACAGACAGATGCAGTTTAGAATTGTTAAATGCAACGTTCTGCTGGGAAACCATGTGTCATGGCATTCATGTGGATGATATTTTATCATAAAGCAACAAGCCATAGGTGTAGATTTCATTATGCATGAATTCTGTGTTTCTTTTACATAAATATAGTCGTTTCCACCATAAACAGATGCAGAAGAGGCGCAAACTGGTGTATTAAAATTCAACAGAATGCAGGACTAACTGCTCGAGGAACACGACCAAGAGTCACAACAGAATCATTCCTGAATCAGAATCAGCTGCAACAAAATTTTACCTTCAGACTCTGAATATTTTCAGAGTTACAGACCATTTTCAGGGCTGAAAAACACATTTGAGTTCTGGTAAAAACTGCAACCAGATCAGTTTGACATTCACTCCATGAGCCACAATTTAAACACTAGATTTGTTCTTAGGCAGCACATTTTTTCTCTATAATTTGCACCAATATTAGAAAGTTTTACCTTCATATTATGAATATTTTTAGCGTTACGGGTCCTTGAAGTATATAGAGGTGGGTCCAGATTTATCACTTTTTAATTGTCTTTTTCCATCATTTCTGAGCCTCAGAATTTCATCAGTACAGCAGATAGACACATGGCCATTTAGGAGGAAAAACACAATTGAGTTCTGGTAAAATCTGCAACCAGATCAGTTTTACATCCAGTCCAGGCGTCACACAGCTAAACACTAAACCTGCTTTTTGTTCACCTTCTCTATAACCATCTCTGAGCATCAGTATTATGGGATGTATCATAGTTTGAACAGTAAAATTGCAGCAGTGTAATGTCTACGACAGAATCATAGAAACAAGCCCCGGATGTGTTTCTGTTTTCTGATAATCCACCAGAGAAAACTTTGAAAAGCGCATTCTGGGTAAATGTTCAAGGCTCATATCAGCATGTGTGATAGTTGGTTGGTCAAAACAAGTTCTAGACAATGAAAGGATCATTCTTACACACATTTGACACCAGGATCATCTAATAGACATGATTTATTGTGTCTGGTTTAGAGTCCTTTTGGACTATTTTGGGGTCACTTCAGAGAATGTTGTCTTTTCAGACAAGAACTGGGCCATTTTGGACAAATTTGGTTGAGGGAAAATTTAAAATAATTTTCCAACATGTACATTTTATTGAAGACTCCTCTTTACTTGAGTCATTTAAAAAAAAAAAAACTTTTTGATCACTTTGGATACATTTTTAGTAATTTTGGACAGATTTGCGGTTACTCTGGACAAAGGTTTAGTCAGTTTGAACAGGTTTTGAGTAATTTTGGACAAACCTGGAGAGAAAAGTTTTTGTTTTTTTAGACAGTGAATTCTGGGTAAACTTTCAAGGCTCACGTCAGCATGTGTGATAGGTGGTTGGTCAGAACAAGTTAGAGATGATGAAAGGAGCATATGAAATTTGACATTTTAACCTACAATTGATACAGGATCATTTTCTAGACACGATTCACTTTAAAATAGGTACATTTTAATGATTGTTCGATGATTTTTTTTGCGAGAGTCTAAGATTGATTCACTGTTGCAATACATATCTAATGTAAATAAAGCAACATCACAATATTATGGCAATCAGTCAGTGATCAATAATCCACAATAGAATTAAAACACCTTGATTACATGTCTGTTACTGTAGAAATTGACTATATTTTAAGATAAACAGTGATAAAGGGGCTTCCATCAGTTTTGAACAGTTGAAAGAAAGTAGTTTACTTTGCATTGCTTCACAGATCATATTGGATGCTTCAATTTATTCAAAACTAACTCACAACCACAAACTGTTCTGAGCAAAATGGACAAATTTGTCCAGCAAAGCTCACCATCCAAGACATCTTTAGAGCAATTCAACATCTATTAATTACGGTTTCTCCATAACCTTGAGTTACTTTTTTTCTCCTAAATATCTGCAGTAATACTTAAACTGGGACTTGAACTTGCAGCTGTGACTGTGCTCCTGCTTTTGGTCTGAAAACTTCTTCATTGAACTGAAACATTTTGGCTGAGCGTGGCAAACCGAAAAAAAAGACTTTAAAATATGTATCACACACTGAGCCGAGAGCTGCCTTCAAAGCACAAAGCGGGGGGTGAGGAAGACAGCAAGGGAGTGATGATGATGATGTGCAACATATTCTGACTCACACCAACAAACACTCTGTGGCAGGTTCACCATTATGACTGAACTCTACTGCCCCCTAGTGGCCACCAGCAGGACCTAAAACCTCCTTGGAACGAAACACTCCTGTTTTATTAGACTGAATAATTTCATTTTTTTGAGATTTAGTGGGTTAATTTTGAGCTGAGAGTTGAACTAAAATAAATTTTAATGGCAAAGAACATCAAATTTGATTTGACAGAACATGAGAATGGTGTGAGAAAAGAAGTGACTCAGCAAGACTAAATAAGGCATTAAAAGTAATTTATATAAGAGAAATAATGAAACCTATTCAAAATGCATTATTCTAGAATGAAAGAAAGACAGAAATATTTTAAAAATGTGAAATATTTGTATTTAAAAGCTCTTCTCTAGTATTTAAATCTGCTAAAGGAACCTTTAGGTGAGATTCTTAATCACATTTCCCATTTTCAATATCAAGAATAAACTTTCTGTTTTACTTTTAAGCCAAAATACACAAGAATTTCATTTTGCCAGCACACCAGATGTGCATTTCAGTGACTAAGCATCTGCTAATTAGGATTATGTGATAGAATTCACAGCAGCTACTAAATGTGATGTCAAAACAGTACATCTCAAAAAACATTTACCAGTTGGTGCAGCAAACTTTTTATCAAACTCCGACTAACAAAATAACACAAATGCTCCAAATGAAGGCACACTGCAGAGCACACCTGTCTCAATGAATATGCAAATTGAAGTTTTGTCTTCCAGAATATAATTTAAGAAGCCTCTGAATTCAGAGCTGTTTGAAACAGTCAAAAAAAAAAAAAAAAAAAAAAAAAAAAAAAAAAAAGTTTCTTGGACTTTAAATACAGCCTACAACCTGAAATCCCTAATTTCACTGTTTGTTCATGTGCAAATACTCTACAAACGTAACTTAGTTTAGATATCGTACAGGCTAAGATGTAGGGCGTTCACTTTGTTTTTCAAATCAGATAAACTGTGAATTATTCCTATTTTTGTTATATACAGGCATGTTAAATTAAAAAGACACAAAAATATGCTTAAATAACTTAACCTTACATGTACTATAGTTTCATTTTGTATGTTTTTCTGCTGTTTTTGTGAGTATAAATAGTTAAACAAGACCATTTTTATAACCTTAAACTTGTATTGAGGAAACATTTGCATGTTCCTGTTCAATTTTGTAGGGTCTAAACCTCAATCTTTATTTTAGACAAAGTCATTACATTACAAACAGTAGCACAGCATCTTAATTTATTATTTAAACTTGTTGAGTAAATCTGTGACATTCTTATTTCCCTACTAGGGAGGACTTTGACTCAGTGTCTGTTGTCTTAAATGTGCTAAATAACAGTGACTTGGGTTTATTAGTGTCATTTATTCTGGTATTTTAGGCTTCTGGTAGTTAGATCATTCTCCACAGCACTCTGTAAGCACTGGAGAATAGTCTGACTGCACACTATTATAATTCTACTGTTAGCAGTAGTGGTGGTGGTGGTGGTGGGTGGTTCTCTAGTTTATTTTAATTTCTTTAAACCAACTCTAATCGTCTTGGGCAGTTCTAAGCCCGGGATGCAGTGATGGTGCCCCTGAACTGGATCGTTACATCACCCAGTGTTTCCTCTAGGACTTTTTTCAGCAGCGGCGGCAGGTTCTCCGGAGAGCCGTGACGCGTAAACAAATGGTACTTGACTGCAGATTTTACTTATACAATCTATTTATTGAATGGCCACTTGAATATAGCTTTTTAAAGGCTGAATGCAAAAATAAATAAATATATTTGAACAAGCTCATCTGAAAATGCAGTCACCAGTTACATCATGGTGTGTAGATATTAGCTTAATGCTATCAATTAGTTTACTCACATTAGCGACACTGAGTTGGCACCGAGCCCAATTAAATGAGGCTACCGATATGCTACGTAACGTTAGCTGGACATCAATATTTTGCAAATGTCGATTTAACTTGTAAAATCCATTATGAGTTATCTTAAGCTAATAACTCACTGCCCTATTTTCCAAGACGACACTCCTCTGACTCTCTGACCTGGTGCGTCATTGCTTGACATGACGTCACGTTCAAGGCCGCGCTCTCACGGGTAATTAACATCGTATTAACCCGATGTATCAAAGAGTAGATACTGAGCAGGATAGTTATCTGTAGCTTACTTTGGTACTCGCGAGTACCCGACAGTGCAGAACCTGCTGTGAAGATGGAGACATGCGGCGGTGGTGTATTTACGACAATAACAAAAAAAAAAAAGAAATTTGAAGGAGCGGCGGCTAGGATTTAGGAATGGTGGGCCGCTGCTGCTGAATGAATGTAGAGGAAACACTGCATAACCAATAGGAAAACAAGCCCGTTTGACCTCAAAAATACTATTTACAGATTATTACAACCATTCAGAGAAAGAACCAAGCATGTCTTTCTCATTGCACAACCCGTGTCTTCTTCAAAACCTGCCATTTATAGTGTATAAGTTGGATTTTGCCAAGTGAAATACATGGTCAATAGCAGGTTTATGCCCATATTCTACATCCAGTGAGTCAGACAAGGCTCCCGACAGCTTTATACTTTAAATTATGAGTTAAATTTAAAGCCGAGTTTGTTTTAAGAAAGATGCAAATCATGTAGACAACGGAAAACCAAAGTTACTGCACAGGAAGGCAGCAAAAACGAATTAAAATCAATCAGAAATTCCCAATTGTAACTCAATATATCAGCAAAACTTTTAAGAAAAGATGCTTTTAGCAACACTAAACTTTGTCATAGAGTTCTTTTCACTTCTGTGGAAGATACATGAACTTTTCTATATAATAGAATTTATATTATTGGTATTTATGTCTCATTCACTTCAGGTCAAATGATGTTTTGTGCTTCATGTCCAGTCTTCTTGATCTTGTTTGTTTCTGCTGGGTTTCCTTGAGACGTGAAGTCTAAATGCACTAACAGATCCATTAGATTTGAACATTTGAGCTTCAAAAACACAACTTTCAAAGCCATTATTTCATTCAAAAGTGAAACCACTAGATGCCCAATCTGGACTGGGATCGGACTATGGATAAAAGCTCATTTCCTGGATGACTTGCTGAAGGATCCAACCACAGAAGCCAACGAAACCTGCACTAACACACAGTACAGTGCAGCATTGTAAAGTCAGCCACACCACTCTGCTTGTACATTCATGAGCTGTGCCAAAAATACTTCATAAAGTCCCACTTTTTAACAAAACATACATTTTAAATCCCATGCTTTAAGGACATTAATGATTTATGGGGAAAATGTGGGGTTTTATAATAAGTCTTTAAAAAGAAAAGGGCTCCGTAGGCACGCAAACAGTGACAAGATGGAAGTGGAAGTCCAGATACATGTTTTTCACATTATGGTGATTATTATGGATGTTTTCTTCGTCATACTAGATTGTTTTTCTCATAAGCATCATTGGTAAACGTTAGAAAAACAAAAAACAGTGAGGGGGGGAAATAGTGACGGATAAAAAGGAGCAGCTAGAAAGAAGAAAACTGGTGAAAAAAAAGGTCGGACAATAAATAAATTAGAGCTTTAGAGTGAGATCAAGTGAAAGGGGAAAACTCTAAAATACACAGGAAGGTTTGAAAGGCACATTATGTTGAAAAAAAATGCCATAATTTCATATCGGTTCAAGAAACTGTAAAAACAGAAAAAATCTATGAATTACCAATCATACCGACCTCTTACTAATTATGAGAGAGATGCACTTTTTTGGGAAAAAATAATCAAATCTAAGCATTTTTGTGTGATTAATAATCAAGGAAAGTCAAGTGTTGTTTGATTCGTGGTCATATAACTCTTTCTGTTTCCACAGAGACGCAGAACTTTTATTGCAGTGAAAAATGAGCCCACATTGAACAAAAATGTGTTACATCCTGATATGAGCACTGAGGAGCTGTCTGTAAATGCCAACCAAGCTTTAATAGAAAAAAAAAACAAAAAAACACAGTAAATATATTAAGTGGACATCAATCAAAGTTGTTCTTTTTCAAAACAGATTCCAATTCCTCAATTTAGGAATCCTAAATCAACAACAGGGCTTTTATTCTGCATCCAGAGGTTTAGAAAATAAGACAAAAAATTACATTAATGTCATTAACAATGAAAAGACAATCATTTTTCACATATTACATACATTTAGCCGTATTTCAATTGCAGTGGAAATGCTATGCTACCATGCAAAAGGTGATATATTTCCGATTTTTTGGCATAATATTGCTTCAAATAACAGTAACGCTTTTTTATTATTCAAACGCTCCATAACAAGTTGCTTTTTTCCCTCAAAATAAAAGAGTTTATGCTAAAATACATGAATTTTTTGCTATGGTCTCAAAAATTGCAGAATTTGTATGGTTTTGTTACCATCTAGCTAATTTTTGCTGCCATGAAATCCCTAATATCAACAAAGAAACTGTATTTACTGCTGTGTCACATCTGACCAACTTAATTAAACCCAAACTGCAATTATTATTTTAATGTCTAAGTGGAACTGCCTCAACTAAACCTCAGCAATTCTAAATCAATCTGACGATAAAAGGCGTTTTTGGACGACAGATAAAAGAGATAACTTGATGGAGAGAAGAGAATGGTGACAGAATGAGACAAGGAGAGACAGATATTGTGGCTGACAAATGGAAAAACAAAACAATTACAGAGAAGAGGCAGAGCTGAGAGAAGAAGAGGAGGGAAAAAAGTGAGTGGAGCGCTGCACCGCTTTGGTTTCATTTTTCCGGGTGCTGAGCCAACTTTGTAGAAAGAGTTGTAAAGCAAAATCCCCCCGAGGCTCAGTAGCTTTCTACGACTTGCTGGTTTTTAAAAAAGCGTTGCCAGGCAAAAGTCATTAGGCTCAGCCAATCATGAAGCTGGATTTTGGCTGGATTTAGTCCCAGTAAATTAAAAAACCAAATTGCCAGAGACTGTAATCAACTTAAAAACATACAGATATTGTTGTTATATTTTAATGCTGATCTATGATTTTAAATCACAGAGCTGCTATTGTTGTGGATTTATGCTCCATTTAAGTCTACCTCTCATCTATTATCTTAAACTTAATTTGCACGTATATTTTGCAGGAAACAGCACATTTATACTGACCGAACAGAATACAATCTCTTCACTGTCAACACTTTTTATTTCCCGACAATATCCAATTGTGCAAGCAAAAAAAAAACAAACAAAGAATGCAAAATTACACAACACTTAGAGCCACATTTTTCCTCACTGTGGTCTCATTTTTCACTGCAATATAAAGTCCTGTACCGCTATGGACACAGAACAAGAACTCAGTTATAATGCCACAAATTGTAAATACAGAGAAGAAGAAAGTTCAATTTCTGTGATTATTTATTTTACATTTAAAACATTTTATCAAATGTCCACAGGTGTTGGCAACGCAAACTAATGCCAATTCTACTTAAACATCTTTGTCTCCTATCTATCCACTATCTTGTGTATTGTATGTTTACAGACAAAGCTTAAAGTTACGCATGATTAGTTCGAGGATTGTCAGACAGTTGAATATGCCACAATTCTTCCAGTTTCCACAGTTTTTTGCTGTGATAAATCCTAGAATTTGGGCATTTTTTAGAAGATAAGTCATTCATGGCTTCTCGGTTGGCCAAGAAATGCAGATTAGTTTGTTTTTTTACAGAATCAGGTTACTGTAAACGGTTTATTTTTGATAAATTCTTAAATGAAACATGCAGAATAAAGAGATTTTTGATTTAATACACAGATTTTTAGCTCAGATTTGATCATTTAGTACCCCAAAAACAAAAGTTACACATGATTGGTTTGAGCGCCATTGGAAAGTTGAATACTGTATGCCAAAATTCTTCGAGTTTTCACAGTTTTTTGCTGTAATAGATGCTGTAATTCTGCTATTTTTTTTAGAAGAAAAGTCATTCATGGCTTCTCTGTTGGCTGAGAAATTCAGAATTTTTAGTTTTTTTTTTGCAGAATCTGGTTAATGTAAATGGTATATTTGTGGCAAATTTCTGAATGACAAATGCAGTATAGAGATGAAATATTTGATGAAACATAACATTTTTAGCTTACTATTTGCTTAATAGCTTATTGTTATTGTTTTGACAGTTTTTTGCTATGATAAATGCTGTAATTTTTGCTTTTTCTTAAAAAATAAGATCAATTTCAAACCTATACCAGCGAGGTTTGGGGTTCACAGGGTTTAACTAAAGCTAATCCTAAAAACACAGGAGTGTCTGCCTCACCATCCACCCTGACCTCCTCCCTGTGGGCTCAGCCTGAGGACGTCACTCTTCGTGCACCGTCAGCGAACTCAAACATCTACATGAGGTTATTTCTAGACACTTTTGACCCGACTCTGAGCTGAACATCTCACGGGCCAATTTCCAGGGTTACAGAGTTCTCTAAACATAAAGACGTCCTCTCTCTGGTCCGCGGGAGATACACTTTAAACCATTTGCATGTGAAATAGACTGGCGCTCAGATCAAAAAACGAGACACACAAACACAGTCAGAGCGAGCGTGGAGACAGCAGCAGCCCTGTGAACGGAGAAACATGTGAGGCTGATTACAGAATATTTACTGCTGGAGTCTGTCTAGACAGAGAGAGAGAGAGGTGTGATGGAGGGAAGGAAGGAGTAAACAGGAAACGAAAAGATGGTATAGTCGAGAAAGAGTAAGAGGAAGGTAAGGAAAATGAAAGGAGGGAATAAAGAAGGTATAAAAGACCGTAAATAGGTGATGAGCAGGAGAGAAAAGTATCCGAAGAAGACGAAACAAAGGGAGGAAAGTATCTGTAGGACTATAAGTCAGAAATCAGAGGAAGGAATGGGATCAACACAAGACCCCAAAACAAAGCTCAGCACTGCATTTTTACTCTGACGAGGAAATGCAACACAAAGTATCACAGCAAACTTTCAACAACTTTGTTTAAGTCCTGATACAAAGTCAGAAGTTTGGAAAGGACAGAGATTAAAACCATATTTTAGCATGAACGTGGTACTTTCCAATGCCTGAATATCACCAAATTTACCCAAATTGCAATTTAGATGGAGCTACGTCGCTTTCAAGACTTATTAGCTGCTGCAAAATAGTTGTATACACGCTATATTTCTAAAAGGCAGGTGTTCAAAGTGGCTCTAATCCAGATTTCCATTTTAAAATGACAAAATGAAATGAGCTTGTCGAGTTTTCCACCTGCCAGCAGGCAGCTGTTTACAGCAATAAAAAGCTCTGATACGCTACCTGACCAGCATCAGTGTGTTGACACAGCGGTCAGCAGCTAAAGAGCAACACATTTCTAATATTTCCCTCAGGAGTGTGAATATTTGACTTCATGTAAGCTGTAAATATTCAACAACAACCTTGAATTTATCATTTAGGAGCATCTGATAAACTACTGTGACACTTTGAACCTGTAATTAGACACAAAACAACTGAAGGATCAGGTCCTTTGTTATCACAATAGATAATAGATGAGCAAATCAGTTGGAAATCACATATCAAACATATACAAAAGTAAACTTTCAAGAAGTATTTCAGTTTTAAACAAAGCAAAAAGTGTTCTTGACCAAATATCACTACACATCCTATATTGTTCCATTGTCTTACCATATTTCAATTATTGTGTAGAGATCTGGGATAATAATTACAGGAGTTCAATCTACTCAATAACTATTCTTCAATACGGGTTCTTGACAATGTCGGCTATCGGGAGCATATTCACTCTTCATGCAGTCAAAATTAGCTAAATTTACAGATATAGTGAAATTCCTGTACAAAGTTAAAAATAACATTTAGCCACAAAATATACAGAGATTATTTAGGGATCAAGAAGGGGGATATCAATTAAGAGGAAAATACAACTTTAAAATTAACTAAATCCATACAAACAGAAAGAGAACCCCACAAATCATGGTCACAATAATAAAAGAACAGCTTATTTTTGGTGTAAAAAGCACAAAACCAAAAGAGTCTCTCGTGAAAGCCTAGTATCTTGTTGAACTATCCATCAACCCCGATCTCCTCTTGAGCAGGTTTTGTGGCTTTAACTACCTCCCCCTTGACTAATCAATTAGTTGATTAATCAACAACTATTTTGAGAATCATTTATTGGATAAAACGTAAAAACCTCTGACTCCAGCTTTGTAAATGTGAATATTTCTTAGTCTCATGACCATAAACTAAATATCTTTGAGTTGTTCCATGTTACCTTTGGGATCAGCATTTTTCATCATTTTCTAAAGTTTAACAGACCAAACTAAATGATTAAAACAGAAAATAATTGATATTAAAATGTTACTATATTCCAATCATATATTCTGCAGCCACTAGAGGGCGCTGTAACAATGACAAGTAACTGATTCTTTAAGGTACTTTTAAGCGCATTTTTAAAAACTTTTGAATCTCACTTGAAGTCTTTTTAAACTTTTTTTAAAAAGCTAGCAAGCTTAATGAGATATGGAAACATCTTTTTTAATATTTAACTTACTAATCAGCTGTTTTTGCTTCTTTCAATGCGTTACGACAACATGAAAGTAAAACTAAAACATGCCAACATTAAAAACAAAATTTTCTCGCATAGATGGTCAAAGTTTTGCTTGTTTTTTCTTCTTCTGTTTTTTTTTTTTGTCATTGCAAATGCATAACATCGCCTACAGCGCCATCTTCTGTTGACACAATGCAACTTAGCTTCTTGGTCCAAAGCAGTTTTCTTTTTCTCGAGCAACACTTCAAAGTTTGGTTGAAAATTATATAGAAACACAGCTTAAGAGCCTTAATAAGCTGCTTCTATGAACATTTATGGTTTTATGTCGTTACAAAAATCATGAAACGCTTTCTTTGTGACTTTCACTTCACCTGCTCCAAAGCTTTTCCTTTGAGACACTCGACACCAAACTGACACACACGACTGAACAGCCATACGGTTAAACCTTCAACGACCTTCAGCCGAAATGCTGGAGGAAAAAAAACTGCAACGTCAGACGGAGAATATAAACAACAGACAAGTGTGTCATTGTCGGCCCGGCCGGTAGTTTTAGTCTCAAACACACAGGAGGTAACTTCCAGACAGGCAGCATTCCCCAAACCTGTTCCATGAGCCATGAATTATGCAGAAACATCGTCATTGTTTTGACAGTTAACACAGGAAGCGGCAGATTTTCTGCACACGCACATAAACAATAACCATACACAGTTTTCACACTTGAAACCTACGCCCAAAGCAGCCAATATGCACAGAGGGGTTTTTAATAGAGAGACTGATGAATGATGCAGTCCTTCACAGAGGGCATTTTCATCCTCCCTCTCTGTAATTCATCCTCTTCTCTTCGTTCACCTTCATTTAAATCCTCTCTTCTTTCAGTTTTCACACTGTTTTTCCTCCTCTTTTTGTTATCTCAAAATCTTGTTCATGCATTTTCATCTTTCTTAGTCTTCTGCTTCGTTTATTTCACTCTTTTATTCCCGTTTACTCGCCTGTTCCTCGTCTTCTTGTGCTCCTGAAAGTCCAGTTCTGTAAACATGTCGAGCTCCATCTGCAAAGAATGTGGATCTCCTAAACTGTGTCAAAACAGCGATTCTTCAACTTGAATTTCATTCTGGCTTTGAGGAGGAAGCTGCAAGGAGCCAAATCTACAAATTGCTGCTCACACATGTTCCAAAAAGCACGGCAATAACATGCTTCATGACCCACAACAGTCCCAGAATATACTGACTGCCTCACATGCTCTTTAAATCACTTTATATTCATTTTATAATCATGTAGGATTTAAGCTTCCTCACTGTTAAACATTCAAATCTACTTAAATACAGATCAAAACTTGTGTCATTCTCAGAACTTTTGGCCAGTAGGCGATAAACTTAGCTTAGCATAAAGATTGGAGACAGTTTTAAACAGCAAGCCTTGCACTGTGCAAATTTGTTTGGTTTTTTTTTTAAGTCCACCAGCAGCTCTAAAGCTCAATAATTAACATATCTATATCTGATTTGTTTAATTTGTTCTCATAAAAAAAATGCAAAACAAGTTGTGTCCTTCAGGGAGTCGTAACCAGAAACAGACTTGCTAGCTGTTACAATATGTTTGCGTAGTGTTGTCTTTGAATTATATTCCTATACAATCAAACGGCATTTAGAGGGAAACTTATTTTCTCTTGGAGGTTACATCAGTTTGTGTCAACTTATGTTTAACGTTTATTTTAATACTTTAATGCCTTATAGTCGTCTACTGACTGTGTAACTGATGAGGTGGTTGCTCTGGTAACTCAGAAAATGGAGGAGAAGCTTAAAAGATGTTTTTCACCCCAAAATGTGATATTTTCCAAGTAGTTTGTTCTCTCAATGTACATAAAGCAGTGAGTGAAAACAAAAACTGAACGTCTTGTTGCAGACTCGACTCCATTTCCTAACACAGACTTTGACTCTTTCAGACTAAGTTTCAGGGAGACAAATGCACAGTTTTCAATGCAGTTTAGCTGGAATATAACTTTTGTGAGACAGGTTTGATGCATGTTTGGTTTATAAAATGATCCTTGGTTTTATTTCAGACAGCAGTGAAAGCTCCGCTGCTCTTATCACGTCAGAAATGCAACTTACGTGGACGCTACCGCATAACTTGAGAAAAAAAAAGAGCTATTTGACTACCACTACTTGCAAACATACAGTATGACACCTAAAGATTTTATAATAACTGCCGTACAAAGTGTGGATGTAATTCTCACCAGAGGGTAAAGAAACAGTCATTAAAACCACAACAGACATCTGACAAGAACAACACAGATTTTATCTGCTTCTTCTGAGTCCGACAGACAAATGTATTCATGTGCAGCTGCCCGGGGTGAACAGGAGGCCGGTGGAAAACACTTTGAAATGAAACCAAATCTGCTGAATCAAGGGAAAGCCAGCTGAGGGAAACACTTTAATTAACGCAAAGCCAGTTTCTCCCAGACTGAAGACGAGACTATCTGGGCCAGCAGCTGCCTGCAGAAGGCAGCTCCAGAAGTTGACTGTTTCAGGCCCAAACCAGCTGGGAATACGAACAACGCCTCAGAAACGGTCATCTAGATGTAAGTCAGGCATTTAAAGAAACATATCTTCAGAGAATCAAAGGTTTCCTGAATAACAAAGAATTGTTCTTTTCAAAAATATGAAATCTGTTAACCTGCTGTACGTAGCTGATTTAACTACAGAAAAACAGATTAGTATAGTATAGTATAGTATAGTTTTTATATTGTTTGTAATTTGTGAAAACATGGAAAATCTTTAAAAAACAAAAAATACAATAAAAAATATATTTTGCCATTTTTCTGTTATAAATATGCATAATTTAAATACTTAATTACTTATTTTCAAATAGCAGAACATATCTGTATAATAATAATTACATTTTTTAGCAGATTTCAATACAATAAAGCTTTAATTTTACAGTCAGACAGTATAATAGAATTAATTAATATTTATAAAAATATAGATTTTTTATGTGGACATTATGTACGGTTTTAAATTTTTTGTTTTCTCTTTTTAATTATTTTGCTTCCTGTAATTTTATTAGATATTATCTGAACAGTGAATATTTGTCAAAAATAATAAATTAAAATTAAATTTTTATCAAAATTTACAACAAAAAAAATATTGTGCCATTTTTCTATTAGAAATATGCTTCAGCAATAGAATGAATTATAATTTATAAAAAATACAGATCCACTTTTTTACCCTGCTTCTTGTTTGTTTTTTTTACACCGTTAACATGTAAATTGACACTTCACACTTCCTGTGATTTTACTAGTTGTTATGCTTAATTTATCAAAGCAGGGATAATCTGTAAAGTTAGAGTAAAATTACAGAAACGGTCATCTAGATGTAACTGAGGCATTTAAAGACGGACATCTTCAGAAAATCAAACGTTTCCTCCTGGAAACTTGTCCTTTTAGGAGTAACGAAGAATTCTTCTTTTCAAAAATATAAAATCTGCAAACCTGCTGTACATAGAGCTAAAAGAAATATGTTTTTTCAAACTCAGCTACACTCGAATTCTTAATTCTACGTAAAGATTGCAATAACTCAACATTTCCTGCATGTTATCTCACATGTTGACATTAATCGCTCGATTTATCAATAACCAGGAACACAGTTTGTGTTCGAGTCCAAACAATGAGCTACTCTCTTGAACCATAACAAGAAAAAAGCCTAAGTACCAACTTTACATCACCATTTCCAATTATGTCATAGTGGCAAAAGTAAATGTAATAAAGCAGCATTTATGAATGGCATCAGAGTCAGTGGGAGGATGTTGGGGTGGATGGTGGGCTTGCAAAACACTCCACTTTCACACTAGAGACCCTGGTTTTACATCCAGACTCCTGTTGATGGTCAAATTTAAACAACAAAAGTCCTTCAATTGAGGTTAAATGTTAATAAAAGCATATTTTTGCATGCCAAACTCACTTTCCAATCATAAATTAAGTGTAAAGAGTACGGCTGGACCCGAATATCCGGATATCCAAATATCTGGTCCCGACAGTGGCATCCAGATATTAATTTTGAGATCCAAATATGCACTTCAATTGTGTGCCTAATATTATGCTGATCTGTTAGAGCATGATCGACCAAAAACTACACTGGAAAATATATACAAATCATGTAATGGTGAAAAAGTTCAAAGCAACACATTGTTTTCAATCTAATTCAATACTGTGCTGTTCCTCAGTGGTTCCATATATTATCTATGGCATGGCAGTTCAGGAACCATATAACAGAGCAACACGTCCAATTTTTATACTAAGAAAAGAGTTGAATAGCAAGAACCAACCGACAAGCCATTTATATTTATATATTTTTATATTCTATACTATAAAACGACAACACAGTTTCCTCCTGTTCCTGGAAAACATAATGTGGTTTCCTTCAGAACATTGTTGATATCTCAGTTACAAACTCGATAAGTTAATCATTTAACAGTCGCCTGTTTTTAGCAAATTTTAGCTCTTTTAAGTTATGTTTAGTATTGTTACAGTTATGTCCCCCAATTTTACATTGATCCGTTTCATTATTGAGCACAGACTATGCAAAAAAATACAGTTAAATAATGTAATGGTCCAAAGAAAATACTGCACGAAACAAAACATTTTTAAGTCTAATTCAGTACTTTTGTAGCTCCATAGGATAAACACTGTGGGGATATTTGGAGAAACAAATCAACACAAATCCAGTTTTATACGATAGAAAAGAGCAATAAAAACTGAAGAGAAGCTAATTACCAAGATTCAACTAATAATTTAAATAAAAAGTTTTACAGTTTGTGGACTTTCAAACTGCAATGCATAAAACAAAAAGTGAAATGCTTCCGAACTTTCCCTATTTTTCTCTCACAGACTACAACCAACCTTCTTACTCCTCCACAGAAGTTAGTTTTTTACTTTCAGCTGATAAATGTTAGTTGCAAGGAAGACGCAAAGTCGGAAACAACAGCAGAATTAATCGCTTTTTTTAAAGAATTAAATTACTTTTCCTGAAACATAATACGCAGTGTGCTCATCCATGTGCTCAATTTTCTTCTCTGAGTTATGGTTTAATCAGTCAAGCGAGCCATTTGCAAACCGATGCACACAGTAGCTAGAAAAGGTCAAAACCAGAGGAAATTTATTAGTTCAGATTAAAATGAAGGTGCTCCGGGCAGAACTTCCATGCGATTATAGAATCTCTGAAACTCTTCTGATTCATCACCACTTTAGAAAAGTTGAAATTTTTCACATTTAGTCTCATTTAGTTTGCAAATTGCTTGTTTTGTCTTTAAAAAAAACAAGAAAATATTAAATAAACGACTACTGCGGTCAGATTAGGGAGCAAATTAAAGCATGAACTCATCTTTTAAACCTCATCTGCACCTCTGATGATTCTTGTTTTATCACTTGTGGATAATCCCATTATCTTTGTGTTTCTTGTGGCTGAATAAACTTTCATGTTGGAGGATAAATCACGTCTAAATCAGCGCTAATTGGAGTCGAAGTGTTTGAGTGCAGCAGGACTCCCACTGCTGCCACATGACAGGAGTGAAGTTAATGAGCGAGAAGGAAAGAAACTTTGTAATTCTTACACACAGATGCAAATAAGCCACCTTCAAACAGCGAGCTTCTGCTTCGGCGTTTGGTCATATCAGAGAAGTAAAATGTGACTCTGAGGCCCCAACATGGTGTAAATGTCAGAGCTGCTTCCTTCTACTCCACCAGCTGCAGATTAAGAACACCCAGGATGAACATAGACGAGGCATCAGACGACTTCATTCGGCTTTCAAGGGCATCACAGCAGAAACGACAGAGCGATTTGTTCACAGGAGGTAGATTACATCATTAAATGTCCCATATGGATTTACACGTCACATGAATAATTTGCATTTTCACTCTCTTGAGCATAGAGAAGCTGATGAAACAGGCTGTGAACCAGATTTGATATGAATTAGAGTGTGAAAAATTCTAAAGAAAATCTTCTACTCCACCTAAAAATTACATTTTTAGGGAAAAAAAGACACTCTTTGTGGATGAAATTGCTGACAAAACTCATGAAATCGGTTAACAGAGATCTGCTGAATCTTCAACTAACATGTACAGATGTATGTCTGTCTAACAAATAAAAAAAATAAAATCTAGCAGCAGGGGTGCCTGAAAAATAATGTTTAAAAAAATCATGAAATATTGTAAAGTTCAAAATATTTCAAATCTGTTAAAATAATGTAATATTATCTGTAAAATAATTAGTTTTTTTTAGATGATTTGAACATAGTAAAAGTTCATTTTAATATTTAATTTTAATTTCATTTCATTTTTTATTCATTTTATTTTATATTCACACACTGTAAAAGAGCAAATTATTCTTAATAAAAATACAGAATTTTGAAGTGAAACTATCTACAGTTTTGGCTTGTTTTTAAATTAAATTCTTCTTTTCTGTGATTTATTTTCATTTTATTTAAATTTTTTACAAATTTAATAGTCATAAATTGTAAAAGAGCAAATCATTATTTATAAAAACACAGATTTTGATCAAAACTTTGGGCGTGTTTTTTAATTGTTTCTTTTTTAATAGATTTTTGTGATTTTCCTAGATGTTGTCTGAGATTTACCAAAACTGGGACAGTCTGTAAAACAACAGCTAAAAAGAAATTATTTACTACTGTTCAATCCTCAATATTCATAACTTTAATTTCAAATATGGGCAGGTTTCTATACAATAATGTTTTTTAGCTGATTTAAATACAGAAAAACAGAGGAAAACAACAAATTATTATTTTATATCAATTAATATTTTTTCTGTAAATTTTCCTAGATATTATTTGTCATTTCACAAAACTATAAGAAATTAATATAAAAAAATGTTTAAAAAAATAACTACTACAACAAAAAATATTTTGCAGTTTTTCTGTCATAAATAAATTGAATCATAATTTCCAAATAATGGAAAATATCTGTATAATAATTACGTTTTTTAGCTACTTTCAATCAAGTAAAACTGTGTGATTTTACACTCAGACGTTCTTAAAAATTAATTATTTATAATTAATGTGGACATTATGTAGTTTTCAATTTTTTCATTGTTTCTTTGTAGTTCTTTTTATTCTATTTTCCTGTAATTTTACTAGATATTATCTGAATAGTGACAATGTGTGGAAAAATTTAAAAAAAATTTACAAAAAATATTTTACCATTTTCTGCTATAAATATGTATACCTTAAATTTAAAATAATGGAAAAATACTTGTTTAATAATTGTCTTTTTTAGCTGATTTCAATACAGTAAAACACTGTAATAGAATTAATTATTACTTCTAAAAATAAATATGCAGTTTTGACCTATTTCTTGTTTGTTTTTTTACATGATTAACATGTTAACACTTTTTCCTGTAATTTTCTAGTTGTTACGCGTAATTTAACAAAGCAGAGAAAATCTGTAAAGTAAATGTAAAACTACAGTTAAAACTTGTTAAACTTTCATTTCTTACAGGCACATTTTTAACATTTTTCCCAAAGTGAATGCCTACAGCAGCCTTCACAGCAGTTGTTGCTTTCATTTTCTTGAAACATGCTTTATTCCATTAAAATTCCCAAGAGCAAATTGCTGAATTGAGTTTAACTTGACCTCTGAATGATAATAATCACCGCATTTCTCAGTTGCTTGGGGTCACGCTTGGCCTTACAGAACCACAGCTGGTTGAACGAGATGCTTCCTCGCTCATTCAGACGCTCCGACAACAGAATGCTTGGAGGACAAACGAGCTCATTTAAAAGTTTCAGGGACTGAAATGTCAGCCTGGGAGACGTCTCTCTGGGAGTTGGACACACAAAAGATCCAGCAGAGAGACAGATGGAGAGCTGATGAGTCAGGCCCGTCTCCCTCCTCTTTGAAATCTTTCGAGAAACTTCCTTCGGGGCTACAAATATCTCGAGGTGGATTATAAACTGTCATGTGAGCCCAGTTAGCCAGCAGACCGTCCTGAAACCGAAGGCTGGTCGAACAAACGCCGGCTTGTTGTGTGTCGCCGTCACAAAAGATAATGACTCAACTTCCTGATCAAAGAGGGCAAAAGTGCGACTCGTACCTCACTAATGCTCTGCTTTAAATGTGAAACACAGCGACCCTTGAACCTCAGGTTAAAGCTAAAGAGCTGAAGTGAAAAATCATGCAAACAACGAAAAAGCAAACATCTAATATTGTTGTTTTTTTCCATATTTATGGTTTTAGTGGCCTCTATTGACCACAAAACTCATGAAACTGGATAACAGAGATCGACATAATCTTACACCAGCATGCACACATGTACAAATATACAGTCTATTGTAAAATAAATAAACAAAATAAATCTGTAAACAAAACTAAAAATCTGGCAGCAACAGTGTCAGAAAAAATAAAAGACAATAAAAATAGTTTTTAAAAAATGTAAAGCCTGTAAATAATGTAATATTATCTGTAAAACATATTTAAGTATTTAAGATTAAAATACAGTAAAAGTAAAAATATATATATTAATTTTTAACTAATTTAATAGTAAAAACATTATTTTACAGATTATGTAAAATAATGTTTGTTAGCTGATTTTACTTTTATTTTTATTTTATTTTAATTTCACAAATTTAATAATCATATATTGTAAAAGTGCAAATCATTATTTACAAAAGCAGATTTGAGTTAAATTATCTGCAGTTTTGGCCTGATTTTTAATTGTTTCTTTTTAATATTTACTTTAATACCAATCTGTAAAATAATGTTTTTTAGCTGATTTTATTTTTATTTTATTTTTTAACAAATTTAATAATCATATATTGTACAAGAGCAAATCATTCTTTATAAAAATACAGATTTTATCTAAAGTTTTGGCTTTTTTTTAATTGTTTCTTTTTACTTACTTTTATAGTTTAATACTGTCTGTAAAATAATGTTTTTTTTAGCTGACTTAAATGCAGTAAAATTACATTTTTATTTTTATTTTATTAAAATTTTTAACTAATTTAATAGTCACATATTGTAAAAGAGATTTTATCTGAAGTTTTGGCTTGTTTTTGAATTGTTTCTTTTTTAGTACATTTTTATGTGACTTTCCTAGATTTTATCTGAGATTTAACCAGCAGGAAATAGGGATAAATCCATTTACACACACGTACTTGTACTTTCTGGAGCTTCAATACCACCCTTGTTTGGAAGATTTTGCACTTTTCTCCCATTTTCTAGCGCCAGTGATGAAAAACTTTCCCTCTGTGGGAGTCCTTTAATGATTTGAATCTGCTAGATACAATTTTATGTCTGTCTTCACCACACTTTATCGCTGTGGGAGTTTTATTTCTGCAGATGCTGAATCCTAAATATGGCATCCAGGTGTGGAAAAACTCTAAATTCTAAAAAGTCAGCCATATTGGTATATGGTCACCATATACTGGTGTATATTGGTCGACCAAAGACTGAATTTTTAGCAGGAAATGTGGATAAATGCATTTATACACACATACTTTCTGGGCCCTCAATACCACCCTCATTGGAAAAATTTGCACTTTGTTCACAATTTTTTAAGCACCAATAATTAAAAACTTGTCTTCTGCTAGAGCTTTTTAATCATTTGGATCTGCTAGATACAATTTTATGTCTGTCTTCACCACATTTTATCACTGTGGGAGTTGTATTTGTGGAGATATTTATCCCTAAATATGGCATCCAGGTGTGAAAAAACGCTAAATTCTAAAAACTCAGCCATATCATTATTAGTATATATTGGCGAACTGTCGACCAAAAACTGTATTTTTAGCAGGAAATGTGGATACATCCATTTATACACACATACTTGGACTTTCTGGGGCCTCAATACCACCCGTGTTTGGAAAATTTTGCACTTTTTTTTCCATTTTTAAGCACCAATAATTAAGCCCTCTGCTGGAGCCTTTTAATCATTTGGATCCGCTAGAAGCAATTTTACGTCCGTCTTCACCACGTTTTGTCGCTGTGGGAGTTGCATTTCTGGAGATGTTGAACCCTAAACACGGCATCCCATGTAGAGGATTTCCCAGGCTTGAAAAATTCTAAAAACTCAGCCAACATTTATGAGGACTAAAAAAAAAAAATCGGATTGACCCAGGTAGTCACGTTCAAAGTCACAATAAGCCAGGACGGCTTTAAAATAACACAATGACAACATGATGTACAATTTTAACATGTTAAGTATTCATTTGACTTGATGCATTGTGTACAATAGAAATATTTGTTGCTGAAAAATTAATTACACATCTAACCGATTCTGCTGATCTAGCCCCAACCACAACACACCACCGGCTACATTAGACACATGATGCACTCAGCAGAAGGGAAATGGTGAAATAATAAGGACAACAGCTGCTTCAAACCAGCATTTGTGGCTTGTGGTTTGAGTAAAGTTCCTTTAAGCTCATTTGTTCACAGTGAATCAAGCGTCCACATATGAAAGATGTTTGTTTATCTTGGCAGTATTCAGTGTGACCAGTATTACTGAACTGTTGGGCCCTGACTACAGTTTATACAAAGAAAGTAGATTCATTTTAAAGGCACAAACAGCAAATTATAACTTGCAGAACTGTCTGATCAATAAACATTTCCTGATGCTGCCGTCAGTGTTTATCTGATACATAAATCATGATATAAACGTCCTCCTCCTTCCTCTTTATCCAAATATCTGATAATAAGCGGCAGCAGCAGCATATTAGACATGAAGGGCTTTATCAGGCACAAAGCAACCTGAACTTTATCATGCCGCAGCTCGTCCATATGTTTAAATACCTGAATTATATTTATAGGAATTATTCAGCTGGACGTCAGGCGATAAATCGGCAGCAAATGTGTGTAAATATGGAAATGTGAAGCAGCAGTTTTCTGAGGAGAAGTAAAGCTGCTGCATGTAGATTTTTATCCTAACAGAGCTCATCCGTGTGACAATCTCCTGTACTTTTGAAGTGGTGAAGGCTGAAAAATGCAAATGTATGCATGAAAAACGGCACCAAAACATTTCCCTCAATGTTAGAAAATGTGACAAGCATTATTTTGATGGATTGGCTTGACATAATGTTGGTGACTGCATCAACTTTAAATCAAAATTCCTTTGTCGAATGATGTAAAACTTAATTCAAATTGTACAAACTCAATGAAAATTGGCTTTATAACTTGATTTTTCTTCACAATTAGCTTTGGTACGCACTTAAAATGGAGTTAGAGGATCAAACAGGACACGAAGGACATTTCAAGGTGACATTTTTCAAAGCAGGTGTGCTGAAACACACACCTGGAGTTGCAAACACAAAAAGTAAAAGGTGAAAATGTTCATTTCAAAAACATGAAAAAGCTTAAAAATTAAAAAATTAAAAAAATCCAACTGAGGAAACATTCAAATGTTTCACCTGATATATTTGTGCTCACAACTATGTTAATTAAGCACGACATTGAATTTTTATGAGAAATTCACTGAAAAGTTTAGTTTATTCTACCAATTAATAAGCGGTAATTAAGAATAGCTTTAACTGTTAAGGAGAGGCTAATTCCAACAGCTCAAAGGAGTTTGATTCAAAAAGATTGATGTAAACTGTTGCATGTACTTATTTTTACAATTAAACCGTCTCATTCTCATGATGTGAAGGCAATGAAACATCCATATTTACAATAATTAGTAAAACAAAGCCTGTGATTGTAAGTATATTCTACTGATTTTTAGCATAAATTACCAAAAAGTATTATTAATTTACACATTAACTGTACAAAGCATACATTAAAAATAAATATTTTAACAAACAGTAATTCATTCTTGAACAACGTGTGGGCTATTTTTACAACTTGCAAAGAATATTATTTTGCAGATATTTGCTTATTTAGTTATTTGAAGCAAACTTCTGTATATTAATCATTGAAAAATGTTGAATAATTTTTAACTTATTTACAGATTTTCTGTATTTTGTCAAATAATAAATATCTAAAAAAAAATCACAGAAAAGTATTCATTTACCTGCTGACAGTAAAAAAAATTACATAAGGTGCACATCAAAAATCAATAATTTTAAAAATAGTAATAATTTAAAACGTTTGGCTGTAAAATATACTATTTTTACAGTATTAATGTCTGCAAAGAGTATTACTTTGCAGATAACTGCTGTTATTTGAAAGACTCAAAAATGTGAAATTACAGATTTGTCAAATAATGAAAATTATCTGGCAAAATTACAGAAAAATATGATTAATTTACACTTAACTGTTGAAAAATTTGACTGTAATGAATGTCCACAATGAGAGGAATCACCTTTAAGTACAAATTAAAAACTCAGATTTGAGTAAAAAATATGGCGTGACACTTTAAGGTCACATTCAGACTGATTTAAGCCAACTTTATTCATCTAAATCAACAAAAAATCTGCAGTCGTCTTGCAAAAAAAAGCCCAACTTTAGCTGCAATGCTACACTAGTGCTATCTCATTTTGTAATGTGGACGGCTGTTGGAACATAAGTTAAAGAAAAAAGTTGTAAAATCTAATCTGTAAGGGACAGAAAGTGCTGTTTCATAAGATTTTCAAGTCATGCATACTTTCTGGATTGTATTTCATGAAGCAGAATTCTCCTCCTATCGTAGCTTTTATCACAGTTGTTGTGAAACGGTTGCTTGCAGTGATAAAACTCCAGCAGCAGCAGGTAGCTGTTTATGACAAACAAACCCTACTAAACCCACAGGACAGAACTTTAACAGAACACTGGCAAAGTTAGAGAGATCTACCAGCAAATATTTGTGCAGCGAAACTGAAGCGCTGCAGGAGAACGTTCAGGAAATACAATGATTATGATCATTTAATGGAGCTTTTAGTGTCACAATAACTTTTTCCACGTCTTCAGACATTTTTAGATGCTTTTTAAGTGTAATTTCTTGAACAGTTGACTCTAATGTCACAGATTTTCCTGATTCTGTCAAATTATAGATGCCCACATAAAAAAACCCTGTATGCTTCATACTGTAAAATTGCACTTAAAATCTGCAAAAGAAAAAAAGGCAAAACAAAACACAATTTTACAGATATTTGCTTTATGTGAAAGCAAAATTGCATATATTACGGGCTGAAAAATGCAAAATAGTTTTGTTAATAATAACTAATAATATCAAGCAAAATCTGAGAAAAGTAGTATTAAAATTGTGCATAATATTCGCCTCAAAAATTACTATTTTGAGAAACAGTAATCCCTTCTTTTCAAAAAAGTCATTGTAAAATTATGTTGTTTTTTTACTGTATTAAAATCAGCCAAAAATATATTTATTTTGCAGATAGATGATATCTAGCAAAATCACAGAAAGGTATTATTAATTTAAATGTTAACTGTAAAGAAAACCACAAAACTGTACATAATATACACACATTTACAAATAGCAATTCGCTCTTTTGTACTGTATTAAAATCTGCAAAACAAACTGTATTTTACAAACATTTGCTGTTATTGGGAGGCAAAATTATGCATATTAAAGACTGAAAAATTTAAATTATATTCAGCATATTTTAAGAGCTTTTTGTAAAATAACAAATAATTTCTAACAAACAGAAAACTATTATTAATTTGCATGTTAACTGTAAAAAAAAACTGTTCACAATGTCTACATCAAAAGTCAATACTTTTATAAATAGTAATTCATTCTTAAACGTTCGGTTGTAAAACTACAAAAAACAGTACTTGCAGGTATTTGCTGTCATCTGAAAGCAAAATTCTGTATATTAAGGACAAAAACAATGTAAAATCATTGTACAGGTTTTTAGCTTTTTGTCAATAATAGATAGCATTATCTAGCAAAATAAAAGAAAAACATCATGAATTTACATGTTGACTGTAAAAAACAAAACTGCAACAATGTCAACTTCAAATATTTGTATTTTTAGAAACAGTAAATTGTTCTTTCACTGTATTTTAATCTGAAAAATATTATTTTACAGATATGTGCCATTATTTTCATAATTATGGACTTTTTTGGGGAGTTCTGTTTAATTGAACACATGTAACTTATGAAAACAAAGGCGTTTAGATGAAGTTTAGTGCTGGAATTGGCTTTTACCTAAATGTTGCCACCAAGATCTGAAGTTTTACTGCAAATATAGATATTAGTTCCACATATTGGTTCCATTTTCTTAAAAAAATGTCTTTTTGGATCCTCGGAAGGTAACATCATCTGTTTACTACCATCATGTGTTGATTCTACAACTGCAGCTACAGTTTATCACCTTAAAAACTTCCTTTGTTCCGCTATTTTAATAATTATCTACTATTTTTAAAAATTAAACATATGTACAGCTTACAAAAACAAAGGCGTTTAGATGAAGTTTTGTGTTGGAATTGGCTTTTTTCTAGATTTTGCCACCAAGATTTGAAGTTTTACTGCAAATATAGGTATTAGTTCCACATATTGGGTTTGGTTACTCAAAGAAAAGCCTCTTTGGATCCTCAGATGTGACACATCATGTGTTTGCTACCATCATGCGCATCAACTCCAGCTACAGTTTACCACTTTAAAAAATCTCCTTTATTCCATTGTTTTCATAATTATGTAGCATTTTTTAAAGTTCTGTTTCAATAAACACATGTACAACTTCCAAAAACAAAGGTGTTTGGATGAAGTTTTGTGCTGGAATTATTTTTTTTCTAGATTTTACCACCAAGAGCTGAAGTTTTACTGCAAATATAGATATTAGTTTCAAATATTTGTTTCTCATTTTCTTAAAAAAAAGAAAAAAGCCTTTTTGGATCCTCGGAAGGTAATACCATGTGTTTACTACTATCATGTGCAACTACAGCTACAGTTTTCCGCCTTTATAAACTTCCTTTATTCCATTATTGTAGTAATTATCTACTCTTTTTGAAAGCTAAACACATATGCAACTTAGAAAAACAAAGGCAATTAGATGAAGTTTTGTGCTAGAATGAGTTTTTTTTTTTTAGATTTTGCCAGCAAGATCTGAAGTTTTACTGCAAATATAGATATTAGTTTCACATATTGGTTCTCATTTTCTTCAAAACAGTCCTTTTGGATCCTCAGATCATAACATCATGTGTTTACTACCATCATACCACCTTTAAAAACCTCCTTTATTACATTATTTTCATAATTTTGTAGTGTTTTTGAGATTTCTGTTTAAGTAAACATATGTACAACTTCCAAAAACAAAGGCGTTTAGATGAAGTTTTGTGCTGGAATTAGCTTTTTTCTAGATTTTACCACCACAATCCGAAGTTTTGGTTTGGTTACTGAAAGAAAAGTCTCTTTGGATCTTCAGATGTGAGACAGAAAGGTAACATCATGCATTTACTAACATCATCGTGCTGATTCTACAACTGCAGCTACAGTTTATCATGTCTAAAAAACATCCTTTATTCCACACAAACACACAAGAATTGGACACAAACTGGGCACATGCACAGAAACGCTGTACCTCTAAAGAAATGCACTCTGAGGGAGGAGTCCATCTTCTCCTCATCCTTGTCGTCCCCCGTCCTCCCCTGAGCCGGAGATCGCCTCCTTTTCCAACGCATCTATCTGTCTATCTATAAATCTATTTAGAAATATATCTATCTATTGATCTATATCTATCTAAATCTATGTTTTTGTACGACTTTATGGACACTCCCCTCTTCTCTATCATCTATCCGTCCACTTGTTCGCCTTCTCCCTTCCCTCCCTTGGTCTCCTTCTTTTTCCCTCCCTCTCTCTGGCTCTCGTCACCCCTTTGATTACCTCTCTCCCCCTCTCTCTCACCCCTCACGTGGTCTCTTTCTAGCAACAGTTCACATGATAACCCAAATCTCACGGTTTATGTTTTCTGCACACACACATTATAATATATGTCACTATTGTGTTTGTCCGTTCAGAATTACTTTGTAGTACTATGAATATATTTGTGTACAAATCAGTGTTTATCGCCTCGCTGCGGTCGGTTCTGCTGCGTCAGCCTGCCCACACACACACACACACACACAACACACACACACACACACACACACACAAATAAACAAACACAACACAGACAGCAACAGATGTCGCACAAACAAACACACACACCTACGAGCACTGCTGACTCCTCAAACTCCACACACTTTGTGATGGAGCGCCTCTAAATGCCCGTCACTCTTAAGCTCTGTGCGCCTTTTCTCCTCCCGGGGTGCAAGAGCGCAAGACGCGCTCCATTGTTCTCACAGCGCGCTGAGAAACCGTTTGCCGGGATCGCCCGCACGTTCCCCGGCCCTGGACTCATAAACTGCCTGCCATAATCCTCCCCATATCTGGACTCATCTCTTCCCTGTTGTAACGCGTCGAGGGTGCACACTCGGCGCCTACACGTCTCCCTTCACCAAGCACACCCGGACAGTAACACTCACCTCTCAATGACTGTGCAGCCTCTGTGTCGTGGGCCAAACAGAGGCGCGTCCGGGCCGTGGGATAAATGGGGCAAGTGGCGCGCAATGAGGCCACCACCTGACCGGGACTTTCCCATTTTCCGGTTCTGTAGTTATTTTGTGGTTTATTATGTTTTCAGAGTTGTTTCAGTTACCATAAGTTGGGTAATTTGTTTTGTGTAATTTTGGTTTAATTGTATTATGGATTTTGTTCTTCCTTATGGTTATTTTGGCCTTTTCTTATTTACCCCCTACAATTAACTTTTGGTTTGCCCGGGGGAGGGGCTAGGGGGGTATACATGGGCCCTGAGTTGAACAGCCAGGGAGTTGGTGCTGGAGGTTCTCTAGGCGATGTGGCTGCCTGCTGTAAGGTTTCAAGCTCTCTGTAAATACTTCTGTTTTTTTTTCCTGCTGTGTCCACCAGTTTTTTTGCACTGTAAATATTTATATACACTTTTAAAGGATTTGGTGCAAATAAAAGAATTCACTGTTTTTGGAACTCTTCGGCCTTGCCATCATTTTCATAATTTTTTTAAACGAACCCGTGACACACTTCATTGATTTTTTCTGCTGCATGCTGTAAATTCAGTGTTTCTATTTTTTGCTGCTCTCATCTCGCTTCACAAGTTTTAATAACGTTTGTGTAATTCCCATTTCACTTCTCATTTATGTCCTGTGTTTAGGCTGATTAGCAATTAGCAAAATGAGGCAAACTTCTGGACTCTTTGGTTTGTTTCTCCGGCAGAGTTATGTGACAATCAGCGTACATTTGTTTGTCTGTCTGTCTGTCCGCAACATGACTTAAAAATGGACTAACGGATTTGGATGAAATTTTCAGAGAAGGTCAGAAATGGCACAAAGACCAAGTGATTAGATTTTGGCAGTGATGCAGCTTATAGTCTGGAACCACAGATTTGTTAAAGATTTCCGTATCATTGCAGGATAGCGGCACGGCGTCACTGTAACTATGACAACAAGCGAACACTACATCAGCTGCCTGCTGACGATCACACGAATGCGATCCCACGACAAATGGACCGCTGCAGACTTATCTGGACTTATCCGTTGGAAATGATACAAGGAACAATTGATTTCATTGTGTGAGTGTTTCTGAGTCCCATTAATTCCCGCCACCTGCTCCATATTTAGGTCACGTGATTTGGTATCTGTACATAAGGCACACATGCATAACACACACCTGTGCTCAGCGAAAGCTCATTTTTTTGTGTATACATTGACTCAGCAGCTTTGGTGGAGTACTGCGCTCTCTGAGTGCTTTTCTTGTTTGCTGTTTTCAGAGCACGAAATACATGAGACTTGTAATTTTTTTGCGTGCAATTTTTACAGCTTTATTGCAGCTCGCAATAGGTTGGACTGAAGCACTGGATTTCTGGAGAATTTAGAAATAAAATCAAATAAAAATTGTTGAAGAAAATCCAATTGAGGCAACTAAAACTTTTAAATGATGGTTTAATTGTTTACGAATTTTGTTTTAGATTGTATTCATTTCTTAAAACATGAACAAAAACACGAAAAAGCTAAAAACTTTCAAATGTTTGTGTTCATGACTGTGGTAATTAAGTATGACACTTTGTTAGAACAAATTAATTTTTTTGAGAAATTCATTCAAAAACTTACTTTATTCTACCAACTGCACAATTCTAGGACCACTAGAATGCAAAAAAATCACAAAAAGTCAAATGTCAGACACATTTTTAACAAAATTTCATATTTGACAATGGATGTAGGACAGAAATCAAAGCTAAATTGTAAATTTTTTTGGTTTACAGAACAACTCTTTGTGCTCTGAGTTTATTACTAATATTTCTTACATGCCCATTTACATATAAAGTTAAAAGCTACTCTCTGTTCATTGATTGAGCTGCTAAAATGGTACATCTTGGCTTTAAAGTTACAAATTTAGATCTTCCTGTCTCAAAATGGCTTAGATGTAACTTTACACTGTTGCTTCCTCTAGAATGTGTAGCTGGTTTTAAGCCAAATAAAAGACTCGGAGGAGGGAATTTGTCATTTCATTGCATCAAGAAGGTTCACAGATATTAAAACCACCGATTTTGGAACTAATAGAGGCAAAAAATGAACAGAAAAAGACACAAACTATTCATTCATTCACTGAAACATGTTTCTTAGCCTGTTAAGCACTAACTTTGACAAATACTTTACTGTAAATAAAAGAAATGATCAAAAAAAGTGATAAATTAAGACACAATTTGAAAAAAAAAGGAATTTAAAGATCTCTGGTACAACAGTGAATATTACAGTTTGAGTGAAATTAGGTTACAAGGTAAAAGAAAGCCAGTTTAGCAACCAGGTGAACTGATGGGGGGCTGAGGCCCCCAAAGCTTGTTCAATTATTTACTGATGGAGACACACCCAGAGTTACGACATACTGTCAGAAAGGATCAACTTATAAAACATATGTATGTAAACTTATCTGCACCTTCTTGCGTCACTTACACATCCAAGCACATTCTGTTTTTATCTTATTTTATGTCATTTTGTTTTATTTTACCTTCACTTTCCTTGAGTTGTCTTATTGTTAACTTCTTTATTGAATATCCACGCTGTTGTAAGAACTTAATTTACCTCCAGGAGTTAATAATGTCATCTAAGTCATTCAGTCTGTAAACTTATCTGCACCATCTTATGTTATTTGCACATTTCTGTACCACTCTTTTCTATTATATATTTTATATATTTATTTTTCTTATTTCAGTTCATTTTATTTTATTTCTATTTTATTTTATTCTGTCTTATTTTATTTAATTGTATTTTGATTTTTTTATTCCATTTTATTTTATTTAATCATTTATTTTATTTCATTCTACCTTCACTTTCCTTGTGTTGGCTTGTTGTTCTCCCCTTTATTTAATATACACAATGTTATAGTTTCCCTCCAGGAATTAACAAAGTCATCTAAGTCATTTTATCTGTAAACTTATCTACACCTTTTTAAGTCGTGTGCACATTTCTGTACCACTCTTTTCTATAATATATTTTCTATATTTTTTAAATTTTATTTCAGTTAATTTTTTTATTTTTATCTTATTTTATTTTTATTTTATATTGTCTTATTTAATTTAATTGTATTTTTATTTTTATTCTATATTATTTTATTTAATCATATTTTATTTTATTCTATCTTTACTTCATACCCTAATATTCTATGTTGTTATATTGTTTACCCCTTTATTAAATAGCCATGCTGCTGTATCAACTTAATTGCATCCAAGCAACAAATTTGCAAAGTATTAGAAATAAACATGCACAAAACGCATGTCATATTTAGAATTTCATGTTGCATTTATGCACAATGTAATGGATTAATTCCTATGCTGTATGTGCAATTTACAGCGATTATGACATGAATTAAGGTTAAAAGGATAAACTGCATCATAATGTACAAACTAGTGCAGCTACTTTTAATGGCATTGAAGTGATCTAACGTATAATCACGAGTCTGCAGCACAATGACACGAGTAAATAAGCTGTGTGAGAGCGTGACAGGGCAGAGAGCCGGTTTCCCACAGGGCACTAATGAACACCGAGGGCACTTAGAGGGCATGCAGGAAGACACACACATATACACACATGCAGCAACACACAAATAACTCGCAATAAATTGCATGGGCGACTGAAGAACACTCCTTGTCGAACAAACTCGGCCTGTAAAACGCAATTTACAGAGCAAGAAAGCATGTTAATAAAACACACCGGGACAGTTTAGGTAGATGGGAGAGTCGTCGCGGTAACCATGGAAACCTCTGTGCTGATGTTCAAAATAATTGCTTTTGAATTTGTGTAGGAAGAATCAGGATGTGAAGTAACTCTGGAGGCAAGTCTGATGTGCCAGCGACAGAAAATTTCCTCAAAAAAAGAAAAGAAAAAATACCAACAAGCGTGGGAGACACTGACACTGTATTGTTGTGTTTTTAAAGTGTTTTCCCTGCTAAAGAAAGGCTCACTGTTTTCGCAGAGTGCCTTAAATGAGAACAAATTGGCGGCTTTCCACAGCAGGAACTCGAGGCAGGCACAAGGTGGCGCCGGTGTTAACAGGAACGGACCCCAAATTGGATTTTTTAGCGTTTCTGTTTCGTTGACGATGACTCTGAATGCAACGTAACAACAACAAATACTAGTTACAAGATGCACGTAGGAAACAGAACAATGGAGGATTTGTTATGTTAGCCTCCGAGTTTAACAAATCAGCATCAAGTCCCACCATCTCTCTCCTTTGAAGATCTACTTTTCAAGAGTTTAAATGAATTGCTGGTGTCACTTTTCCACATCTACGATGTCTAACCATCACAAGGAGATTTTTAGTTTTAGGTATCTTTACTCCATCCTGCCTCATAGCTGCTAACTATTATTATTTCTTCATCGAGGGCAATCACAGACAATTAAAATGTCAATAAAACTTAGAGACACATACTGATAAGAGCTGAAATAACTCTTGGGCTTGTACTGATCTCAACTTTGAGACTTTGCGATTGAGGCAACCAGTGGACACTAATGGAAGAAAGGATATGACTGATTGATATCTCATGCCAACACAAGTTCTCCGAATGGTTACCACAAAGAAACACCATACCTGGTTTTAGTTCCTACCATATTCTTATTGGTGAAGGCTCAGCTGGTATCACATAACTTATACTGGCCTGAAGTTAAAGTTAGCTAACAGGCTAATTTTGTTAGCGACTGAAAAAGAGGTCAGACTGTTTCCAAGATCTGCTTCACTCCAACTAGTCGATTCAGATGGCTGCCTTCAATGCGTTCAGTTCTGTTGGAGTTTTTCATTTCCCCTCCCTATTTATGTTTTTCTTTGGTTCTTTATCACCATCATTCAGAGGGAAACCAAAGGGAGCTCTGGATTTTTGGGTTCTGTGTTTAAAATTTGTAAAGTACCTTAGCATGTTTAGCTCTGTGAGTTGAATTGAATTGCTCAAAGGAATGCAAAGAAAACATGGGATTTGTTGGGTTTCTCTGCAGAATTTTGCAATCTTTTACCATATGAACTGATTTAACATGAATATACTATGAATTAGTGCTATATAAATAAAGTTAAACTGAAAAGGACCCATCCAGGTTTACCACAAATTAATACTGCTTGTACAACAGGTTAACTTTTCCTACAAAAACTACTTAACCATTACATTCGGTTCGGGTCAAATCTGACCAGTTTTGACATTTGACAGCAGTAAAAACACCCTAAATATCATTCTTTTAGCCTGAAATGTGATGACGTCTCCTAAAGTGACCCAAAATACACAGAACTGAAAATATTTTAAAATGTTATACTTTTGAGATGGATTTTAGATCTAGCAGCGACTCCAGCCCCTCTGATAAAAGGCTAGGGTTAGTTTCCTACCACTAGATTGAATGCAGAGACTAGTTAATAATAAATACTTTATTATTTTATGTGTTGTGCTCTAGGTGGTAAATGTTGAATTAATGTTGATAATTCTGAATTCTCATGACACAGCGGCGTGGACAGCGTTTAATGGTTGCAGTGGTTAAACATGGTTATATTATAAAGTCCAACAAAAAGGACACGATACTGTGTAATAGGAGATGTTGTCCTCCAAAAACGAGTGTTGTAAAACTTAAAAAATATACATTCTCCCTGCTCTCTGAGACATTTATTAAGGATTAATCATACATTTATTATTGTGGCATAGGCTATTCAGACATTCTAAATAGATCTGTAGTTTAAAAGTTGGTATAGAAGCTTACTAAGAGGGAATTCTTGACCATACTGTGAAGGCATAAAATATGAATAGTATGCAAGAGTTAAGAACCACTGTTTGACTGTCAATACAATAAGTGTTGCCAGCTTGTTTTACAAATATGGTAAGTATGCCAACTTTGAAACCCCAATCACCACCAACCCCTACAATCCAGACAACACTGACTTTTCCGCAGCTTCAAACAGAAATCCGACGACATATACGCAACGTCGGACTGAATCTCGAAGCCAAATCGGGATAAACGTGACTCACAAACAACAGAAACACAAACACAACCCGGGTGTTGACGGGACGTAACAGGTCTGCGTGATATTTACACACAACTGACTGCAGAGCATCACGGTGGCTGCCAGGTCGCAGGAGGTGTCGACACATTCAGAACCAGCAGGGCGTCACCGTCCATGTGTTCGGTGTCAGAACTGTGTGTTCTGTCGCTGCGTCCCGACTAAAGCTCAGCCTCCTGCCAATAAATAGTTCCCCGACGGTGCACCAGGACTCATCTCCTCACTGGATGAGTCACAGCTAGACTGAAATTAAAGGCTTCTATTGTCAAACATGGAGTTCAGTCGAAGGATATCGCTGTTGAATGTAAACGATCAGATAATGAAAGTTAAGTTTAGAGTCCTTTGGATGGAAATTGTGCCACTGTGACGTGAACATCCTGTGAAGAGTCTTCATTATTATAAAATACATGTGTAAACCAGCATTTTTATTGTTATTGCTGCCTTTTTAGTGCTGTTTTATTGCCATATGTATTGTTATTGTTATATTACTAAATGATCCATTGAAAATGAGTGTATTTTATTTCCTAGTGTCCATTTTTTGCTCATTAGTTTTTGTATATTCACTTATTTAGTACGCACACTGGAGCACTGAAGCAGCAAATTTTAATATTATTGTTTATATTATTAACTGCTGCCCACTTTTGAGCAAATAGTAAAATATATATTCGAACTGTCAGACCACTTTTCTTTCGAAACTTTATTCGAAAAGCTTAAATTCCAGGTCTAACCCCATCCTGTAATCAGTATTATGTCATAAATATCACAGTAACTATAGTGCAGGGCTGCAGCTACCAATGGTTTTCAATGTTGATTAATCTGTCTTAATTCTGTCTCTATTTTCTTGGTTAATTTGTTAGTTGTTTGAGCTATAAAATGTCAGAAAATGGTGAAAAATGTCCAAAGTCAAAGCCTGAGATGAGGTCTTCAAATGTCTTGTTTTGTTAATGATCTAAAAATACCGTTTACTGTCATGAACGAGGTGACAAACCAGAAAATATTCACATTTAACAAGCTGAAATCAAAGGATTTTGAGGGGTTTTTTTTTCAAAATGACATGTTAATTTATTCGATTACAAGTAAGTGATTAACTAACTTCTACTACAGTGACAGTTTTCCTGCTGCTTCAGACACATTCAAGTACATTTTGTTCTACAATTTACTGATGGAGACACATCCAGAGTTATTACATAATGTAGGAGAGGATTTGGGTCGGAACAACTTGAATTATTTTAGTCAAAAAAAAAAAAAACTATTTAAAAAAAATGCTTGTTTTTGAATTTATTCAATGACAACTAATTGATTAACTGTTGTACTTCTACTACAGTGGAAGTTTTTCTGTTTTTCTGTCTCAGACACGTTTTAGGTACATTTTGAACCAGAGTAACTTCATCATCATACTATAAACTGTTGAAGGAAGTACCACTGATTTGTTTGCGTGCATTTCAGGAACTGAGGACAACTGTAGTTCTTAGAACACTTGCTTTTGATCCCCTTTCATTGTAAATACTCTCTAAGCACAAAAAGAAATGTACAGTAGGTGCAGTAGTCATTGGTCAAACACACGAATGCAACGTCATAGTCGGGTGATGTGCACCAAATGAAAGAATAAAGAAAACTGAACGTTCAGTAGTTCCACTTAAACATCTATTCAACTGAAATGAAACTTCTATCATAATACATGTTTTAGCTGTATTGCACAACCCTAAAATCAGCAACCGCCCTCTTTAAAAGCCAAAATGCTAACACGAGAGCCGACACCTCTTAACATGAGCCTACAACTCATAAAAAAAAACCCAATATCCTCCAGCCAACCACTACTGCTGCTGCAAATGCAAACAGGAAAAAAAAGCATGTACTGTTCATTTGTGACCTTTCCTCCCTTGTTAGTAACGGTAAGACATTTGCAAACAAACGAAACACAAACATACACCCAGTTGGCAGGTAACTAAGCTAAAACTAATCCTCCCAATCAGTTCAATTCGTTGTCATTTTTGAGGTTATAGTTTCTGTTTCTATTATTTCATCCATCCCGTTTATATCAGCGAAGGTGGACTAAATAACAGAAACAGCTCTCTTACTAGAATCCCTTTTTCTTTATCAGGTATCATTCTCCTCACACAATGAAGTGATATTCCCCTCAAGCCACACACACACACACACACACACACACACACACACACACTCTGTCCGTCATCTGGAAGTGATTGTGTCCGCCCTTACAGCCCGCCTCAACCGACGCCAAGCATGTTGGTGTTGACAGCCGGGCCTTTGTCCGCTAAAGCTGTGTACAGACACACACTGATGAGGCCTGAACAACACATGATGTTCACTCACTCGTATCCACGGCAACCGTCAGTCACTCTTACAAGCTCAATTTACTCCCGACTTAAACTGAAGGTTTTTACACATGTACACTGAGTTGTGATCATCTGAACTGTTGGATGAAAACAAATTTAATGCAGTCACACTTAAACTCATGCTAAAAAATGATTCATTATTTGTGCTGATGTGCCTATTCTAGATATTTATATTAAAAAACTTAATGAAAACACGATCAGAATGTGCAAGATGACATTTTTCCTGTTGAACCTGATTGTTTAGTGCACAATTTTGCTTCACTCTCACCACTCTCAGATCAGATAAGCTAAGCTAAGCCAAGATAAGCTCTTATTAACCCCACAGTTTGGAAAGTTGCATTACTACAGCAGCAAGGATAGTGCAAACGTTGTAGGAATGTAGTATAAAAATTTTTTTTAAAAAAAATACACAGAAGTACTAGTTCTAAAAATACCATTATTGCACATTTCAGTGGTATCACACGGCTTTTATTATATGTTATATTAGAATATATATATATAATTATTGTATTTTAATAAAAATATTTGTTTTATATTATATATACTATAATATAATAAATAAGTATTGACAATACTAGTATTGCACAGATTGTACATAAGCAAAAAAAAAACTAATAGCATATATTCTAGTGTGTGTAGAAAAATAAATATTGCGCTGGGTTTTGAAGGTGCAAAATATTCATAATCATGACAGAATGTGTTGATGCTGTACCAAAGAGTATAGTTGTCAGGGTGTTGTTTTCAAGCAACTTCTTTTTTTCATTACTGTTGTTGGAAAGACCAGTGAAAGAAAAGCTATGAGTTAAACTGTAAACAAAAAATCTGTAAATAAAATTGTGAAAATTTGGCAGCATGGGTGCCAGAAAAAATTCTGTAACAGTCAAAACCTGTAAAAATAACATCAAAAATCTGTAAAATAATGATATTTTTAGTGAATTTAAATAGAGTAAAACGGTAATTTTAAGGTAAAAAAATAGAACAAATTACTATATGTAAATGTGCAGAGTTTTTGATTTTTTTTACAGTTTTAGCTTGTTTTCTTCACAATGTGTCATGTTTTTGCTATAATTTTACTAGATATAACAGACAAAATCTGTTAAAAAAAAGTTTAATTTTTCAATCCTTCATTTTCATAATTTCTCGTTCAAATAATGGCAAGCATCTGTAAAATGTTTATATTTCTTGCTGATTCGACTGCAGTGAAAATAGTGTCATTTTAAAGTCAAACACTGCAAAAGCACTTATATATAATTAAGACTTGCATTTATTTTAATGTTTATTTTATTTAATTACATTTTTTTCAATGACAATTTTTATTTCCAATGACAAATTATTTTTTCAATCACAATCTATACTGTCTCTGTTTGAGCTCCATAACACAGACTCAGATTTAGCTTCTTTTTTTTTTAACAAGGCTACAATTCAAGATTTTTTTCATTGTTTTTTTAGTCTACAAAATGTCAGAAACTAGCAAAAATTGTTGATCAGTGTTTGTTTCATGAAGAGTTTACATTGGAATAATGCAAATTCATCTGGTGTTACTGTCTTTAATGATTTGTTTGACATAAAGCCCTGAACGTCGTCAAAACATGAGAATTTAGTGGAGATTTGCTGAAGTCAGATGTATTTCAAGGCGTCGAGTTTTGTGGCTTTCACTTCCTTTAAGTTATTTTCCGTCCTGGAGAAGCTGACATAACAGAAAATACTTGACTATCGCAAGTTTTATAGAATACAGCTGCTATTCCAGTAGCAGATGATGACTTTTGTGGAAGCTTCTTCTTGGTAAACGCACCTAAACTGCTGCTACACGAGCTGCGATAGTGGAAAACTACAACCATGATGCATTGTCCTGCTAAGCTGCACAGACGCCCACCAGAATGCACCTTGCTTTTAAATTATGGTCTAAACACTGTCTTCAGGCCTTGTCCTCAGGTTAGCACTGCAGAGAAATCACACAAACAGGGAAAAAAAAAAAGAGTACAAGTGGAAAATCTGCACGCACATCTGCCCTTGTAGGAAACTTGCTGCTCGGCACATGAACAGTATTTCATCACAGGGCCTCTTCAGAGCTGCATTATATCACCGCTGTTACTCAATCTTCTGCACGCCTGCCGTCTTTGTTATTTCTCACAGTGTGGAGAAATTTTGGGGATCATTGGGACGATGCATCAATCTGCTGCTCGTTTTCTGCAGGAAAAAGTATCTCGAGCTCCCTTTCTTACTCCTCTGTCTACTCATTTTACATTTTTAATGTATTTAAGTGTTTGTAGCATGAAAATAGAGCTAATTATAGCAAAGAAAAGCTCTGATTATGAAATGCAACTTGACATAAAGCAGCTTTTAAAAGACAACCTTGAGGTGGAAAACAGGTAAATAGTCAAGTAGTGTGCAATGTTAATGCACTTTACTCAAGCCGATATTAGCTTATTAGATACATTATTTACTGAATAGTCATGCGTTTTAGTGAAAAAATTGCAGCTCAGTAAAGTAGAATCTAATTTTTTAAGTGTAATATGTCTCATTCTTTGCAATTTAATGGGATATTTTGACATTTTGTACACTAAAATGTACTTTTACTCATTTAAAATATTTGTTTTCGTGTGTGTACAAGTGATATAATGAGCTTTAAAAAAGAAAATTATATTAGTGGCATTTAAAATTTGAAATCCTTTATTTTTCAGCACATTACAAGCTCTTTAATTGATATGGCTAAAAAAAAAAGCAATAGTATGTGTCTGCAGAGCCGGAGGCTGCATGGAGAGGGCTGCAGAGAGAGGGCTGCACGTTTTATTTGTTTAACGTTAACATTTATATTTATGCATGTTTAACGTTATAAACATTTGTATTTGTGCATGTTTAACGTTATAAACATTTGTATTTATGCATGTCAGAGAGTCATAGAGCTAATTTACCTTTGTGTTTGTGTATTTAACTTTTATTTTTATTTAATGTTATTGTATGAAATAAATATAAATATATATGTGCCTCCAGAGTTGTCCGTGTGTATTGCCTCTTTCCAACCTTTCAGATTGTGCTGTTTGAGATCTCAACACCACAAAGGCCGTTACATGATTCCATTATTTTTCACCTGATAATTACACAATTTGTCCAAATACAGGTTGTTAAGGAATTAATTCCAGGCTTCTTCATGGAACAGGTATTGGGAACTTCATCAACATAGACCATCAAATAGTAACCAACAATTTCCCGGCACTCACAGAATACTTTACTTTCGTGTATCGGTGCACATCTCCTTCAGAATAAAAGCATGGCTCGAAACACAATGAGTAAAGGCGTATAAATTTCATGTTGCCTAACACAAGTCTTTACAACTCAGTCATGATATTGTAATAAGTGCTATTTGGGTGAATTAAACCTTAAAAACCTTAGGTAGGATATGAAATAGTACTTTGTGTGGAATACTCGATGTGGTCCTGAAAGTGCAGCCTCCGGCTCTGCAGACAAACTTACTGGGGCCAAAATGAAAGTGGCATGGTTCTTGAAGAACCTTTTAAATTCTAAGTATATTTTGAGTGAAATCATCCTTTAAAGCTGTAAGTTCTGCATTTAAACCGTAACTTGTGTACTTTAGTGATCATCTATTGTGGTAACTTAAAAAATGCTCTAAATGTGTGACCAGAAGTGTGTAGCCCTCTCTGTGCAGCCCTCTCCATGCAGCCCCCAGCTCTGCAGACATACCCTTCTCGAAAAAAGCGCAACTTTGCGTGAAAAACCTGATTTTTTTGGCCACTTGGGGTCAGCAAACACAAGCTGCAAACACAATTTAAAAAGAAAATCACTATCCTGTAAGCAAAACATTATTATATTACTAATATATTGTCGAATTTATGACACTTTTGTACATCTACCAGTTGAAAAAGATGGCTAGCAGTCATTTGGAGTTGTATTTCACCTGGTGTTTTCAAATCCAATGTTTATTTATATTATTTATTTTTGGTCTCCACCGCCTCCTGCTAGAAATGTGGATTTTTAGGGACTTTACACTGTTTTTTGAGAAATTCTACACTGCAAACATCTGCTTGCTTTGACCAAAAAGAGTTTAAAATTACATTAAAATCAAACATTTTTCAGTTGTCTTGCAGCAGCTGACTTATGTTTCCAAATATGTACTGAACAAGGTTTCCAGTACTTGCATGTTAGGGGGATTTTTCCTTGCAAAAGAAGTCTCACATGAAATGAGGCAAAATTACATAACTGTCTTCTTCTTGTCAATCTTCTCTTGATCCTCCCATCCTTCCTCAATGTTACCTCCTGTTTTCTCATTTTCTCACTGCTTTCTCCTCTGTGTGTGTGTGTGTGTGTGTGTGTGTGTGTGTGTGTGTGTGTGTGTGCGCGTGCGTGTTTCTACTTGTTGACAAATTGCCACTGATATTAGAAAGAGAAACCCTGCGTGTAGTTCACAGCAGGAAGTCAAGAGGGCGAGACACACACACACAAAAAAAAAAAACATACACACTCTGGCTGCATTTAAACCTCACAACACCAACAACACACAAGCTCCGGGCGGTTGCTATGGCAACGTGTGCGACCAGAAAAGTGCAGGAGACTAAGCAAAATATGAAAAGTTTGGGCAAGTGTGCATGTGTTTGTATATGTTTGACTCATGTGACGACAAAAAAAAAAATAGTCATATTGTGAGATAATTAATGCAAGATAATGCAGCGTGCGTGCGTGCGTGCGTGCGTGCGTGCGTGCGTGCGTGCGTGCGTGCGTGCGTGCGTGCGTGCGTGCGTGCGTGTGTGCGTGCGTGAGTGCGTGCGTGCTAGGTCCCGGCTCTCAGCCAAGGCAGGAAGTTGTTAGTAGGTTTTCTTCTCCAACTCTTTACGTGGATCTACAACTGGCGTTTTTCTTTTTCAGGGCAACAACAGCACTTTCCCTCTAACACTCACAAACCCACACACACACACATATACACAATACCTCTAACTCTCTGTGTGTGTGAGTAATTAATAGCCACACTGACCACAGACACCACCACAGGCCCAGAGCTCCACCTCCACCTAATCCAAGCTTTAGAACTAGTGATACACACAGAAAACTGAGCAAAAACACACAAGGAAAATGTCTGCACACACATCCACACATATATTCGATCTGGACATAAAGGCGAGTCGCATAATCCGCTTTTTAAAATTTGCAAAAAATAAACCGTTTGTGGAAACCAGATTCTGTGAAAAACAAAAAAATTCTACATTTCTCGACACATCTGTAAAGGCCTGAGCGACTTGTCTGCGACTAACGCTCAGGTAAAAAAATTTCAGCGATGTTTCAGCTGAACTGCAGGATGTGTTAGAAACAATTAGAGCAAAATAAAACACATTCTATTAATTAAATAAGTCTAAATAAGAAAGTTTTACATTATGATTACAATTTGGTTATTTTTTGTAAAGTAATTAAAGAAAAAGATTTTTTTTCATTTTTTTATGATTTACAGCATACATATCTGTGTCATACTACAGAGAAGACATTTTTGAGTTTTCTCTACTTCTACCCACAGTTATTCTGTTTCCGTAGAGGCGAGTTACATAATACACCGTATTCCATCTCATTTAAAAAATTGTCAAAAATATACAGTTTGCCATAACCAGATTCTGTAAAAACCGAAAAATTCTGCAGTTCTCGATGCATCTGTGAAGATATGAGCGACTCAGCTGTGACTAACCCTCAGGTTAGAAAATTTCAACAAATTTTAAGCTGAACTGCAGGATGTGTGAAAATGAAAACAAAATAAAACATACTTTATTGATTAAACAACTCGTGTATAGTTCAAAAACAGCATAGATCTAGTTCCATGATAAATGTAAAGTAATTAAACGGAGAAACAGATTTTTTTCCCAATTTTTTCTTATAATTTCTAGCCTATATATCTGTGTCACACTGCAGAGAAGACATTTTTGAGTTTTCTCTACTTCTAGCCACAGTTGTTCTGTTTCCACAGAGGTGCAGGAGTTTATATTGCAGCATAAAAAGAGGCTACAGTGAGTTAAAATATAAATACAAAACAACTGCTTACTGAGTCAGGCAGCTAATATCACCTTAAAGCAGAACATATCTGCCAATGTCTAAACTGTAGTACTGAATAAACATACAGCTTGTAAGAATGACATGCTCGCAGTTTTTGAAACAATTATGGCTAAAACATGCTATATTTAACGGTTTTTATTGTTATGTAGTTTAGTTGTCCGAGTTAGAAAACCCAATAGCATCGCAGCACAACAAAATATGTCCACATTTGTACACAGAATTCGAGCTAAGAGTTTCAGTTTTTACTGTAAATTTACAAAAATAAAGTCTCGATTTTGCATCAGTTGTACTCAAGTGCATGAAAAAAGATAAAGACTTCCCCCTACGGTTTTCTATAATATTAGCGAAGAGTATGCCGATGAATCGATGAATATTTCCGCTTAGTTTTGTTAGAATCTGCAGATGAGATTCACTTCTGGCAATTTGGCAGCTCTGAATACCAAAATTCAACTAAAAAAAACTAACTAAGTGTGAAAAAAATAAAAGCCTCCTGGAGCGAGTTGGAGTGAAGTTTCTGCTGCTGCCCTCTGAATCACCGCCTGCATGAAGAGAGATGGTGGGGGAGGACGAGAAGTGAGCATTTTGACACTGAAAAGATGTTTAGTCCGTGACCTTGTATCCGTGATATAAAAATAAATGAAATTTTAAAAACTTTTGGGATTACAGAAGAGGTCTGAAATGAAAGCCGAGATGTCCGGTGTCATCCGGTGCCACTGAATGCGGCATTTTGTGGGATCAGAACCTGAAGTTAGATCTGGAAAGCAGCTTGAAAAGATGTTTTTAGGAGAGTTCCTATGTCAGAAACACACCGGAGGATGGAGACGGAGGGAAAAGCAGCGACGGAGGAGGAGAAGGGGAATTACTGAGGGGCCAACAGGGAGGGATCCTGAGTCATGAGGCCGACATCCACCCGTGGGAATGAGGGAGGAGGAAGAGGGGGGAGGTGAAGCCTCTTTCTCATCCAGCTCTTGATTAACAGGATTTAGAAGGAGTGAAACAATCGCTGAACATTTGAATGTGAAGCTGATTCAGCAGCTACTTTACAAAGCCAATAATAAACACAACATTAATGCAGAGAGTGACGTTTTATCAGGTAAAAAATGACATAAAAGCACAAAAATGACGGTTTAATTAAAGGATAACATGATGATTCATTGTTCTTAAATGTTTTTTTTTCTTTCAGAATAGGTTAAACTATGTCATTGCACAGAATGAACACGTTTTAGGGCTGCAATTTACTATTTTTGCTTATTATTTCATCAGTTAGTCAATTAACTGTAAAAAAAAAAAAAACAATGGCAGTTATGATTTCATACATCTCAGGGATGCATCTTAAAATTCTATAACCCAGTCTAAAAGCAAAGATATCCAGTTTACTATGAAGTATGGCACAAAAAAAACACAAAATCCTGAAATTCAAGAAGCTAAATTGACAAAATGCTAGACTTTTTGTGTAAAAAAAAAAAAAAAAAAAAAACAAAACTAAAATGCTAGTAGCTGAACGATTTCTGTTAAAACTTGCAACTTCCAGTGAATGAAACAAACAATAAAGCTAATCCAACTGCCATGAAACAGTCCTGACGCAAAAAAGAGCTCAATACAAACATATATATACAAATCAAATACACATATTTGTCAGTACTAGTGTTGTAGTCGAGACCACCTAAACCGAGACCAAGACATGGCCGAGACCACAGTGTATCGAGACCGAGGCAAGGCCAAGACTTTGAGGGGTCTAGACCGAGTCGAGACCGAGACCATATTAAATTTAACTTAACCATTTTATTCAGTACTTATTCAATGTAGTTTTTAGGCAAGTGTAAGGTTGCCTGTAATACTCTTGTGTACAACGACAAACAACCATTCAATATAGAACGTATCAAACAAATATTTAATACTTGCGTCTTCATTTTTGTCTTGTTTTCAAAACAAAATCAAGCCATGCACAAATATGTACAATTTTCTACAACATATCTTAATCTAGAACAGTGGCCTCTTTATTTCTATTACACTCCAAATATTTCTTGTTTGATAAATCAGATATAACTGAACTTTGGTGATTTTTTTTTTAAAGGTGTATTATTCTAAAAGAAAAAACCTGGAACCACTATTCCATAAAATAGAAAGAAAAAACAATGCCAAATAAAAGAAAAAACAATGCCAAATATCAGCATCTAAAACGCAATGAAATATAACATGTCAATGTATCTTCAAAGAGGTCAGACACTGAAAGGCCAAACTACAAGCATTTCCCTGACAAACTGCTGAGGCAAAATACTTTGTTATTCAATCAGTTAAGTTATTGGTTACATTTGAGGCGGGAAGTTTTCATCCAATCACAACAAAGCTGTTACTGAACAAATGAGACAGTTGCGAGGTAGTTCAGTGCTGTCAGTGAAGCCACGGTCTCCGCTGGTCTAGCAGTAAAAATCCAGAGTGCGAGACAAGACCGAGTAAAAATGCGGTCGAGTGCGAGACAAGACCGAGATCTTCAAAAAGTGGTCTCACGACCGGTCTCGAGTACTACAACACTAGTCAGTACTACTCCCTCGTTTTACTCAGTGAGGATACACCTGTGCATCGTCCCTCATCAGATGCATTTTAGGAACTGAATTAAATTAAAGCTGCATCTGGAGTGATTTCCAGGTCACATGTTGGAGGACAGAGCAGACAAGGAGGCTCAAAACAGTGAAGGAGAGAAAAAAAATATTTCCTGCTCTAAATATAGTCATTTTATGGTCAGGAAAGGTGTAAATGTGATGTATTATCTAGACTCACTGTAAACAAAAGTTAAGTGCTTCATTAATGTAGACACAAATGCTTCATATTTTGCAGCTCTGCATCAAGATTAAGCGAATTATTCCAAATATTATGTAAGTTGCTGGAGAGGTTAACAGATAAGGGGTCTTTTAAAGGTTAAAATGCAAGAAATGCAACTCTGAAAATACACAAAAGCCTGAAAATTCAGTCAAAACATGTTACAGAACTTAGTCTTGGGTCCACATCACCATTCTGACACATTAAAATAGTAAAAAAAAAAAATGGAATGCTTCCTTATGATTCTTGGCACAAATCAAATTGTATTCATGTCAGAGGTCTCAAAAGATGGCGAAGCGTCAAGCAAAGATTATTTGTTCAATCATTGTTCAATCACCGTTGTGGGAGTTATAGTTCTTGGAGAAATTGAACCCTTAATGTTACTTAACAGGTGCCTTTTTCAGGCTAAAATACAACAAAATCCAGGTCTGAAAACACGTAAAAGTCTGAAAATTCAGCCAAAACATTTTACAGAACTTAGTTTTGGGTCCAAAACAATCAATAAATAAACTAAATCTGAGATAGTGCCACAACATAATTCCTGAATTCAGTGTGAAATAGACCCTTTTCTTCTCTTGAACTATAAATAAATAAATAAACCCAAATAATAGATGAAAAGGTAGAATAATGTTGAAAAACTGTAAAAACTATGAAAATATCGGAAAAATAATGATACTTTTGGCTGATTTACAAACAGCAGACTATTGTAATTTTATGGGCAAAACATTGTAAAAGAATGCATCACCAGTCCAAGTTAATTTTAAAAAAATATTTTTAAAAACTACCATTTTTTGAACTTACATTATATTATTCATAATTACCAAAATAAAAAAAAATTACCATTTTGTAATCTTAATATATATGTTTTTTCTAATTCCATTTTCGCTGATTTAAATACAATTTTTAAAAAAATAGTGTTATATTATGTATAAATGTTTGAAACAAACTACCATTCAAAAAAATACAGACTTTGATGTGGATGTTGTTTACAGTTTTCTTTATAAATTAACACATTTTCAATGTGAATTTAATAATTACTTTCTGTTATTTACCAAAACTGGTAAAATCTGGAAAATAACTAAGTTTAGGAAAATCTTACAGTGAAAAGGTGTTTCTTTTTTTCTTTGTGGCCTTAAAAACAGGTCATTTAAAAGGCCACACACTCAGTCCTTCAGCTGTTATAGATATTTACTGATATTTTCCAGCGGTTGTGCAGCTGACAGTCTCTCTCCAGGCCTCGGTTTCATCCACTGAGGTCACAGCAGGTGCGTTTCCTTCGACGGCGGAGGGAAAACACCTGCCATGATATCAGAGATCAGGATTTACTCCGATGCTTCTTCGAACTGGGACTGTGAGACCGAACAGGGGAACATTGTCACAACAAATCGGCCTGCAAAATCAGTTTTGGGTCAAAGAAGGAATGCGGTTTCCCAGAGCATAAGGCTGGAAAAAGGCACCAAAAGAAAAACACTAAACTTGGGTTCCCATTCACATACTTGGGATACTCCTGCCCCACTTAGGCTCAACGGCAGCCAACAGAAAATGGCAGGAAATAAGCCGAGTATGAGAAACGCTGCAGAGGAGGTGTTTCAGAGGACAAGCTACTCTGAGTGGCAGCTTCCAGTGGAAAGTGAAAAGTGGACAGCCGGCTGACATCCTCTTCCTCAGTATCAGTGCAACTCCTCCCTTCGTCCTGGGGGAGGAAGCCGGCTCCCATCCCTCCGGCGCTTCACCGGGAGGCTCAGGAGATCCGACTCCTGTACAAACTCTGAACCGGGTGGAAAAAATCCCCTCATCAGTCCTGGAACATGTGTTTCAGCGTATGAAACGGCTTCACTTTTTTTTGGCAGGTGGAAGGAGTTGGGGGGGATTGTCAGCGGTTGTTATTGGAGGAAAAGGTTTTTTCTGTCCGCAAATGAGGGGAAAAGAATGCGAGTTTTTCTCATCCTTACAAATTCGAAAAACCCCTTAACCTAACCAAAGTCCAACCACAGCGGGCCTGTCAAGCCCGATTTTTACACGTCAACGGCGTGTGCATGAGGCTGCGGAGTGGGAGATAAGTCGCATATAAAGACGTGTTCAGTTTCAGCTGCGTCGTAAACCAAACGCACAAAAAGCAAGTGTGAGGAATGGATTATGCAGCGCATCTGTCCGCCACAGTAGGAGTGTTTTACACTGACGTTCTGTGTGTTTAAATCACATCGCTGTAGTATTTCCTCCTGTGTGGGAGTTGGGGTGCATTTATTCCAACATTAGCTGCTATTTGTTGGACCTGAGGACATTTATACTACAGAAACTAAAGCTAATCATGCAGAATAATGTGCACAATACACGCTGACCGATGAGTTCTCTTGGAAAATAGTATCACACTTCCTGGGAGATCCCATGAAGCTCTGTGCACAGACAGTATGAGGCCTTTGTACAATGAAAGAATCCTAAAACAGAAACTGATTAAAACATGAAAGCTGATTTGTTGAACTTATAAGATTGGCAGTAACAGATTTGAATGCTGTTTTACCCTAAAAGTGTCTTACAACCTACAAGGGGCCCTCAGTTTACGACGTTTGGCGTTTCTTCGTTACATGGAACTAGTTGGCTAAGGGAGGATGAATACGTCGTCACACAGCGTTATAAGACGGCTTTGTTTACATTCGCTGGTTGTACTCCACCTTGGATTGTGCTACATTCGTTAACTTTCTGCCCTTCATTATGGCTCCCAAGCGTAAGTCAGACTCTTCTGATGGCAGTGCTTCGAAGAAAAGGAAATCCATCTCCATGGAAGTGAAATTAGATACAATGAAACGCTCGGAACAGGGCGAAACACCGACGAACATTGGCATTATTATATCAAGTTGTAAAAAAGGGGCAACATTCTTTTGTCTTCTTGTAAAATGACTCATTGGTCAAGTCATTGGTATTCATGACTTTTCCAAAGAACAGATTGATATCGTAATACACGTAATGGCTTTGTTTACATTTTCGCCAGAGTTCTGACTTAGGGCAAAGATCGACTTATGTCAATCCTTAGAAATGGGATTTCGATGTAAGTCGAGGACCCTCTGTATAAGAATGAGATTAAATTTGAGATTGCAGATTTTATCTTAAACACTCTACCCAAAAAAGTCTCTTTTGTTCTTATTCATTCTTTAAATAATGTCTTGTTTTGTTCATAGCATTAAGATACAACACCTGTCATCTGTATCTTCAATCTCTAATAAGAAACTTATATCTACTTAAACGCAATTGTAGTCGTTTCTTAATGATTCGGTGATATTGAGCCTATTAACTTTTTTTTTTTTGCAGATTTTCTTCCCACTTTTGCCATTTTCAGCCTGCATCATAGTTAAATTCCTCAGGATTTTGGTATGGGAATAAACCAGTGCATTTGGACTAAAAGCAAAATAATCCTCATATGTTGCAAATTTTCAACAAAAAGACGACACAGAAGCAGCTTGTAACTTTACACATGTAATGACGATATGTAGGCCTCTTTGCACACCAGTTTTCATCACCATTCTGACACAATAAAATGGCAAAAGACTGCAACGTCACCTTGCGATTCTTGGCACAAATTAAATTCTATTGATGTTAAAGTTGGTGAAACATTCTCTCTGTGTCCTCACCACATTTCATAGCTGTGTGAGTTATATTTTTGGAGAAAGGATATCTTTTTATGGTTAAAATGCAAAAAAAAAATAAAAAATCAGGTCTGAAAACAAAAGTCTCAAAATTCAGTCAAAACATTTCAATTGGATCCAAAACAACCAATAAATAAACAAAATCTGAGACGGTGCAGCAACATATTTCCTGAATTCAGCGTAAAATAACACAAATTGTCCCAATAGTGTCCTCATTTTATATTATTACGATACAACACACCTCCATTAGTGAGCATGAAGGAAGTAGCCAAACTAATTGCACAAAGTAAGAAGAAAAACTACGAAGATGAATAAATTATGCATTAAATCCATCTAAAATTCCTCCAAGACGTGTCTTATCTCGAGTTAATGACACTAAATTTCTGCTCCCTGCTTTGTTTCACTACTTCAACTTGCCATCAAATGTTATAACATGTACAAGTTTAAATATTTATGATTGGAGGATCACATTGTAGAAAAGTGGCGGACAATACCGAGTGAAGATTTAAAAATTGAATGTTTGGGTCTTGATAAAATGCAGATCAGTGTTTTCCATCTTTTGCTGAGACAGTAGGAGGCAAGAGAGAGGCGGTGAAGTGAGGAAGATGATGGGCCTGGGCGGCTCTATTGATTATTTAGCCGTGTGCTGGTGCCCACGTGTTAGCGATACAGTAAAAGCCCACACAGGATTTAGAGGAGAGAAGAGAAGATCTGTGCATCAAACACAGATGAGCTCGTGTGGAGAAACAGTCGACACATGAGCGAGTTCATCTGCAAAGTGAACCGAAAGGACGAGCTGCATTTTGTTTAATCTTCCTTCCTCGCTTCCTTCCAGCTCTGCATCTGGTTTGTGTTTGGAGGGACTTTCTCTTTCTGTCTTATCATCATACTGTACGTGCACACACACATGCACACTCACACTGCCGACAGCCTCATAAACTCACACTGCTTGCTTTATTCATTTGCTCGCTCTCGAGTCGTCGTGCAAACAAAGAGAAAGCCGCCTGGCGAGAAAAAAAAAAACAAAGTTTGCAGAGTAGAACAGGTTGGCAGCCACAGTCTAGATGTCCCATCATGCATCTGTGCTGCATGGGAACTGTGTCGACTGGAGGTTTATATGTGTTTTGGTGATTAGAAGGACTGTATCATTTTTCACCAGTTCCCAGGGACGGCATCAGAATGTGCTCCAGCACAAAGTGTTCCCTTTTGCTCTTTATTTGTCACAAAGGTTACACATATGCAACTATGTGTGGTTCTGTAAACAAGAAATAAATAGAAAAAAAATTAATAATCAGTATCACAATACTCTCTGACTCCACATTGCCTGGACACCATAAATCTAAAGATATCAAATCACGCAGCATGCATTTTACAGGCAGGTGAATATGCTCTTTGTTTAGTTTATAATCATGTAGAATAATAGTTTGGTGTCTTGGTGGCCTCCCTCACTAGTCTCTATTAACTCCTTCAGAGGAGTCATAGGTGTCTTGGTGGCCTCCCTCACTAGTCTCTATTAACTCCTTCAGAGGAGTCATAGGTGTCTTGGTGGCCTCCCTCACTAGTCTCTATTAACTCCTTCAGAGGAGTCATAGGTGTCTTGGTGGCCTCCCTCACTAGTCTCTAGTAACTCCTTCAGAGGAGTCATAGGTGTCTTGGTGGCCTCCCTCACTAGTCTCTAGTAACTCCTTCAGAGGAGTCATAGGTGTCTTGGTGGCCTCCCTCACTAGTCTCTAGTAAGTCCTTCAGAGGAATCATAGGTGTCTTGGTGGCCTCCCTCACTAGTCTCTAGTAACTCCTTCAGAGGAGTCATAGGTGTCTTGGTGGCCTCCCTCACTAGTCTCTAGTAACTCCTTCAGAGGAGTCATAGGTGTCTTGGTGGCCTCCCTCACTAGTCTCTAGTAAGTCCTTCAGAGGAATCATAGGTGTCTTGGTGGCCTCCCTCACTAGTCTCTAGTAACTCCTTCAGAGGAGTCATAGGTGTCTTGGTGGCCTCCCTCACTAGTCTCTAGTAAGTCCTTCAGAGGAATCATAGGTGTCTTGGTGGCCTCCCTCACTAGTCTCTAGTAACTCCTTCAGAGGAGTCATAGGTGTCTTGGTGGCCTCCCTCACTAGTCTCTAGTAACTCCTTCAGAGGAGTCATAGGTGTCTTGGTGGCCTCCCTCACTAGTCTCTAGTAAGTCCTTCAGAGGAATCATAGGTGTCTTGGTGGCCTCCCTCACTAGTCTCTAGTAACTCCTTCAGAGGAGTCATAGGTGTCTTGGTGGCCTCCCTCACTAGTCTCTAGTAACTCCTTCAGAGGAGTCATAGGTGTCTTGGTGGCCTCCCTCACTAGTCTCTAGTAAGTCCTTCAGAGGAATCATAGGTGTCTTGGTGGCCTCCCTCACTAGTCTCTAGTAACTCCTTCAGAGGAGTCATAGGTGTCTTGGTGGCCTCCCTCACTCGTCTCTTTCTAGTTACTCTGTCACAGGAATCATAGGTGTCTTGGTGGCCTCCTTCACTCATCTCTTTCTAGTAACTCCTTCAGAGGAATCATAGGTGTCTTGGTGGCCTCCCTCACTTGTCTCTTTCTAGTAACTCCTTCAGAGGAGTCATAGGTGTCTTGGTGGCCTCCTTCACTCATCTCTTTCTTGGAACTCCTTCAGACGCACACTGACGAACAGTGACAACCATCAAACCAAACATACAGATGTATGTGAACATTTTTAATAAATGTTCCAACACAGAATGAAAGTGTTCCTCTGCATAGCAACATGGCCTCTGATTGGCTAATGGCTTAATTGTCTATTAAGCTTGCCTGGTCTTGTCGTCATTCATCAAAATGTGCATCTAGATGTCACCAAATGTGGAGCTTAAAGTACAGTATGTGGACTCATACTTTTGGATATCCAAATAGAGTATGCTTAAGACTTAAAAACCCTGCATCACAAGGATACTAGAGCTGCAATCAGTGATTATCTTCAATTTATTGATTGGTGAGTTTACCATCACAGAAGAAGGAAAGGAACCAGGAAGCATCCTTTTCTATCTTAAACAAATTACTCAAATTGATAATTCAATTCACAAAATATGTGGTAGCTAATCAAACTGCTAACAACTAATCAGTTAATCCACCAGATATTGATGTAATCAGGATGTATTGTACTCCAGCATGTATTGGTTGTTACCATGAAGCTTCTGGATCCTTGTGAGTGAAGAACCACAACTTTAAAGCCAACCTACTGCCAAACGTGAAGTAAAGATGATCAGCTCGTTAATGACAGCCCAGGATGGAAGGATGGAAAAATATTTACTTGTGTCATCATCCGGGACATCTAAAGCAAATCATCTTTGCAGTCAAACCTGTTGCTTCTTAATGTTTTCTAGACTTAGCTGCACATTTCAAGCCGCTTTACTTCCCACACTGTCATGCTTGCTAGACTCACTGCACATAACAAAATGACATAGCAATGTCACTACAAATGCTGATTATTACAGAGATACACCCAGACACGAGACTGACGCTTTAAACTGCACGTGGATTAATAGAAAGAGATGATTCTGTGTGAAAAAAGCCTTGAAAATCTGTTCTGATTGTCAGGAAAAGCTTGTGAAAATGAAAAACTTACTGACAGTGTGCAGTAGCACCTAAACTGCAGTTATTCAAGGCCCTCAAGGCTGCCTTTATCTACAGTTTCTATGAGCAGAGAGCGCCTCTAAGTCAGTGTTTCATTTGTAAAAGCCGCTGCTTCGTCACAATTCTGCCTCACTGAGCAGTCAGACTAAATGAAACATCTCATTCATACACAGAATTAATACAAAAATACAAAATATGAACAGGAAATCTGAATTTTGAAACCTATTTCATGGCTTCGCACCAACAGAAAGTACAGACTCAGCTCTAAACTGAGCATCTGAACAGCATAACTCCAAGTCAGCGGAAGCTACAGTGCAAGCTTAAATGCATATTTGCAATTGACAGTTGTGTCTTTTTACAGAAAAGTTCAGCTCCTTCATTAACAACCTTCCTAAATTGACATCAACTCCTCATTTGTCATTGAAAAATCCTCAATGTGCTGCATGAATATGCAAATATGTTTGTTTTCAGGATGTCTACTTGTGACGTAGAGGCCTCAGGTGTCTACATTATGTCAGACTTAAGATAAAAGCAGCAAAAACAGCATCTGTGCATTCATGAAAGCATGCACATTAAGTCACAATTATCACATTTATGAGCAAAACAGTGACTAGAAACTCAATTTTAATTCCAAAACTGAGCAACAACATCAGTTTTGGGTGCAAAACAAGCAATAAATAAACAAAATATGAGACATCTGTGTCACAGTTGTGTCTTTTTACAAAAAAAAGTTCAACATTGGTCACTGAAAAATCCAGCATCTCCTGTCTAAGTAAACAAATATGTTTGTTTTCAGAAGATGTACTATGTGAGGAGGCCTCAGGTTTCCACATTATGTCAGATTTAAGATAGAAAACAGCAAGAACAGCATCTGCACATTCATCCAGACATGCAAATTAAGTCAATAATGACATTTATGACCAAAAGAGCGACGACAAACTCAACTTTAATTCCAAAACTGAGCAACAACATCAGCGCAATTTTGAAGGGGGGAAAAGTTCACTAAGGCAGGAGCTTAAAGGTAGAAGGAAGGGATGTGGACAAAGTGACAGGTAGAGTGACAAAACTCTAAAACACGCGTGACACCTCTGCATTTCCAGCGTTCACATTCCACTCTCCACACCCACAACGTGCTGCCTTCAGGAGCATCCTGTAAAACCTGCAAATCCGAGAGCCACAAGCCACAGAAAGTTAGCTTATTTAGAAAAAGCAGCTGTCCCAAACTCAGCATCTCTCACATGAGCTCCACCTCCACATTACGCTCAATAAATCGTGTTAAATTCTTATTTTGCTCAATCTTTGGGGCCCACTCCAAGTAAATCCTGAGGCAACTGAGTGCAGAACGCCCCACTGCCAGCTGACAATAACAAACCCTCCAATAATAAACCTCTCACTTACTCACACTCCAAACAAGGAGCAGCGTGATGACCCCTCTGTGCCATGGAGAGTCCAGAATCAAACTCTCAAACTAAACCACCAATCTCTTCACAAAACCCACGAAAGTGAGCCGCTTTCACAAAGTTTCAGAAAAGCTGCTTAAACTCTCCACCTGCAACGACAAGCTGTGCAAAGTCACTTCAGGTGTGTTTTCTCTCCTTCTCTTTATTTATTCTGGTGATGAAGTATAATTTGCTTCTTACTTCTCGGTGGAGGTTTGCTGATCAGCTCGGCGACGTGCCTCTGCAGTCGGACCACTCTGCCCTCCAGCGCGCCGGACCGGTGGCAGATGGACACCAGCTCTCCCTCCAGCTCCTCCAGGATGCTCACCGAGTGCCGGGACAGATCCGAGAGCTGCCGCAGCACCGAGCACAGGGAGAAGCCGCACACGTCCGCCAAGTCCCCGAAAACCTCCGCCTGCTGCCGGGGACGCGCCTCCAGCAGCCTCCCGCCGTCGGGCTTGCACACATCTTTCGGAAGTATCGTGCGTTTACAAAAAGGCATGATTTCTCCCCAAGCCCAAAAATAAAAATAAAAAAATAACAAACTCCGCAGATAGTCTAGTTATATTCCCGTGGTCGTTCTCCCTGCGGGTGGCGCACAGACGCATGCTACGATTCCTCCAGAGGGGGAAACTGCGCTGCTGTTGGAGAGGCTTGGCGCGAGTTGCGCGTCGTGCGCACTCATTGTTTTTGACTGCGAGCGAGATTTTCTCTCTTCTATTTTTTTTTAGGTGGAGAGGAGAGACTCAGCTGCTCTGATGATTGCTGTCAAAGCAGCAGAGTGTAATGCGCAAAGCTTCCAGTGGAGGCTTCAAAATCAAAGCTCCGATTAATGGTTCTCCACAAACCATCAGGTTGTTGGGATTATTCACTTACCTTTAAACTTCCCAGCCGTATAAAAGTATAGTTAAACTTCATGGAAGTGTAATAATAAATCAGATAAAGCCTGTAATAGGAAACTTCTTTTATGAGAGAATCTTTGTAAGTCATGATTTTACGCACAAACTTCTGGAAACATGAGTAAACCTGTCACTAAATGTGTTTGTATACCTAGTAATCTATTTTTTTCAGCTGTTTTTCCACTTTTATCATCTTACTCATGCTTTGATTTTGAAGACATGAAGCCCAATCTTAGATCTGACTTTATCCGGCTTGACGCGGTGACACAGGGCGCAACAGTCTGCTGGTTAAACCTGAAGAGGAGGAAGAGAAGAAGAAGAAAGGTGAGGAGGAGGAGAGCTGGACAGCAGGATGGATCATCTCCTTTACGCACCGCTGCGCGTAACTGCGCGCACCCACGTGTGGATGTGCGGGTGGATGAAAGGTGAAGTCAGTGAGTGGGCGCTGCTGTCCGCAAACTTTTGGGTACTTTTTGAAGTAGTTTTTAATGCACCAAAACCAGGTGGATTAAGAGGTGGTTTGTTGTGGAGGAACTCGAGTGGAGGCCCCGAGCAGATCCTGACCTCTGAGACTATGTTGGACCGATGCAGCCAGAAAGTCCCTGCAGCTGTGATTCAGCATCTGGTGGAAAGGCTTCGTTTGTGTCAGTGTAATGCAGTCCAGTTCAACAGCTCCACAAAAATGCATCCTTCAAAATCACCATAAAGTTGAAACAAAACAGATCAAACATTATAACCTTCACTGAAGTAGATTCTGCTGCATTAATTTGAGCTTTTTGTACCTCATTACCCAAAAGTAAAATGCCCAGTCACATACTACTGTTTATTGTTTCACTAATTTCTGCATGATTGTTTGTAATTTTGGTCTTTTATACTGCGTCATATACTGGTTTTAATGCATCCTAATGAGAAGAAAAAAGCTCAACAACATGTCCGTAGAGGCTGTGAGCCGTAAAAATTAGGTCGGCTTTAAACAACTGGGTCTGGAAATGAGGAGAAAGAAGAAAAACCGAGAAAATTCCCAAAGCAGAAAATAAGTGAACCAACCAAGTCGACATGGAAGGCCTGTAGTCTCTGACCAGATCTTTCTTTCTCTCTGTAAACTGAATACGAGGCACAGACGTCCACTCCAGGAACACATTTCCAGATGGGGAGAGCAGAACACATTACACACTTGTGAGGTCATTTTATCGGAGCCTGGAGGTCGTTACGGCAACAATTTAGATCATTAATTCATTATTTAAGTCTTCGAGCTGCTCACATGTGAGGACTTGCTGCTGTCTGTTTGATCATTTTGGAAATTGATAGTTTTTTGTTTGGCATTCTGTTGACCTTCAAAATAAGAGTCAGACAGAAATCACAGCAGCAGCAAAGCTTTTGATTTAGAGTGGTGGATGGAAATTCTCACGGAGTTTTCATTATTTTCTGACATTTACAAGCATCAGAATTGCCAGAGCAGCCCTGTTATGGAGCTGAATGTGTAAGATTTAAAGACACAAACAGAAAATGCATGAAAATACCTGTTATTTCATAATGCCACGACACCCTAACAATTTTATTAATTTGTCTGCACTAAAAAACTGCGTAGGCATGTTTATTTTCTTGAAACTTGCAGTCTTACACATTTAGCTAGTGCTTTACTTTAACCATAGATGGTTAAAACTGCAAAAGACTTCAACATGAAGGCATTTCTAAACATCATTATACCTGCATTTCAACCTTTTAACCTCATGGAGGCTGCATGTACACTCAACCTAAATCAAGCAGTGCATTCTCCCAACATCAACAAATATTGATTGAGTTGGAGGTTTATTTTATGTTATTGTTCCAGAGTTTGGATGGGAATATCGCAAATTCTGGTTAAGGCCTCTCTCACTCAGGTCAAATCAGGACAGATTTACCCTCAGACTAAAACAGATGATGTGTGTGTTTGTAGTTTTTATATATATATATATATATATATATATATATATATATATATATATATATACACACACACACAGTGTTTGCATTTTTCTTAATCCAAATTAAGGATGGTGCATGCTGTGCAGATTGCAGAGCTGATTTGATTTAACAGCAGTTTTATGTCCCTGAAAACAGAAACCAAAGCACAGTTTAGTGCAGCCACAAAAGGGGAAAAGTTATGCTTCTTGAATTACTTTGCTAAACCATGACGCTGAAAACAGCTGAAATAAGTTTATTTGTAAATATTAAGTGAGTAAAGCTGCACACGATTGAGATCAGTTCTTCAAGCTAGTCTATTCTTAGTTTCTGCACATTTCTACGCTCTCACCTTCATCTCTCTGCCTCTCCTCGTCCTTCTCACTCTGAAAAACAACAACCAGCAGCTGAAGAAGATCCAGCAGCAAACATAGCGGAGAGTCGAACAGATTCCTCCCTCAGGTGCTGCCACACCTGTGTGAAGGAGCAGCTAATTAGAGTTTTAACGAGCAGATGTCATCATGGAGCTTCAGTACTTCATTACTTACAACGAAGCAATGATTATTTGTATTACACGTCAAATTATGTCTTATATATCTAAACATTTTGGATATTTTTATCACTGCAAATCAGAAAATAATGTCAACAGCCAGAAATAAATAACATTTTCACTCCATTCTTAGAAATAAAATGTTCTAGGACTCAGATTGTGAATGATGTATGAACAACCCATTTTGTAAAAACATTCAGAAGATAGATAAGAATAAAACTGGAACATTTAGTGCATTTAAGTGTTAAAGAAGTGGAGATTTGTGGCACTGAGTAGAATATAAAAAGGCCTTTAAAGATGTGTCATGTAAAATTCCATACATTTTTACTAGAAGCTACCATTCTAATTAACAGGTATAAAAATGAAACTTGCCCAGTTGAACATTTGCATTAAGATGGTTATTTTTTACAATATGTTTTCATAAATGTGTGAATATGCAAGTTAAATGTGCAGAATTTTGCATAAATCTCCAATAAACAGAGTGTAATAAAATCGGCTGCAGATCTTAATGTGTTTTTTGGAGGTTTTATTTCCACTAGTCTGAAAATAAAGGCATGTAATGGGGGGAAAATATCTCAACAGTGAACAGTGAAAAAATTATGTTTTTGCCTGCACTGAGTAAAAAAAATTTAAAAAATCTAAAAGATAGTTATGTTGACTGAAAAGGCCCATCTGGAGCACTGCCCAGCACGCCAGCCCTGTTTATTTCACCTATTAGCCTCACCTTGAGTTATGTCAGTGCTATTACATGACATTAGAGTTCAGGACAGCCACAGAGGAGTCAGGGCAGCTACTCATCACGTACATTACATAACACAGTCACAAGATCCTCATTTAACGGGGAGGTGTGTCCTTTCCTGCTTTTTTTCATCGCCTCTGAACGCATCCCAGATCCGAGCCAAGCCTCTCCGGTTAACCAACATTATTCATTCTTCTTCCTCCTCACAAAGCGGCACAAGTGTGCGGAGGAGAAAAAGAAGACGACAGAAGCAGTGGTCAGAGCCTGTCTTTAAGAAATCATCTCAGACACATGACGTGGCCCCCTAGACTCCCAGCAGCAGGGTGGAGGCCACTTTCAGCTCCATCCTGCCTCTCTGGAGCTTCATGCTTGTTTGTCTTCATCCAGCTGCTGGCTCATGTCCTCTGCTGTCAATTTTACTGTTGTAAAATGTCTTCCGTTCACCGCTTTTTGTGAGAAAACATGCAGGAATTGGGAGTTTAGGCCCAAAATGAGATGTTCAGACTCAGATACTTGCTGATGCTGATGTTTTGTGTGTCCATGCACGGCATATGTTTTTCAAAATGAACAGATCTACATTTTGTGGGACGTGGCTGGCTGCGATATTCTCCTGTTTGTTTGGCCGTCGATGTGATAATTGTCTGTGGTTGCAGAGAAAAACCTGCCATCTCACCATAGACCTGAAATCAAACTAGCTGCCTCAGTGTGTGTTGGGATTTAGTTTATTTACTTTAGCTTAGCTTAGCATAAAGAGCTGCTAACCGAGGCTAACAGTCCAAAGAGAAAACAATCCTCGGGGAACCCGACGAGGTTAACTTTTTTGGTCATTTCTTCACAATTTTGGATATTTTTTATTAAAGTTGGACAAGTTTCACATCATCCTGGATGAATTTCTATTTCTCTGGACAAAACTTGAGTCATTTTCAAAAATTTTTGACTCATTCTGGACACATTTTTATTAATTCTGAGCAGGTTGTGAGTCATTTTTGACACGTGTTCAGTGATTGTGGACAAGTTTATGTCATTTTGTACAATTTCTGGGTCACTTTCAACAATTTTTGACTAATTTTGGTCAAACTCTCCAGAGTCAGTTATTGTCTCTCCCAGTCTGAAATCAAACCAGCTGTGTGTTTGTATTTATTTTTATATTTTTTATTTTTATTGCATGGTGTTATTCGTTTGTTTATATCACAGATACCACAGGTTCATTAACACTCTTTGCTGTCCATTGACAGATTAGCAATTGTAACATGACAAATTGTGTTTTGCTTTGTTCGTTTTTAGAATTTCCCCCATGCTAACCCTAGCGTAGCATTAGCGCCAACTCTAGTATGTGTGGGCATGTTAAAAGAAGCCGCACATCCATTGTATAAAAGCTGCTACTGGACGCTATCAGTTTAGCATAATATTAGCAGCCGTCTTCTACTCATTATTGGGTATTTTCACTCCAGCATCCTCAAAGATCGCATCATGTTTGCAAACCTTCTCCTCTGAGATGTTTTTTCTTTTGTAGCATTAAAACTGAAACATACAAACATGCATGTAGCTAAGCTAACAGTTTAATCTTGCATGTTTCTGTGTCATACTTACAGGGCTAACTCGCTCCAGAATGTACTTTGCATTGGCATTAAGCTCAACACAACATGTAGATGCAAAAAATGCAATTTTTCCATCTGTTTTGTTTCTTTCCTGCTCTCTGTGCTCACATATTTTAATACAATTCATAATGAAGCTGTTTTCTTTCGTACGTTTTTCTGTTTTAGTTGTCAAACAACCGAACAAGTATGAAGCAGTGACTGAAACATGTTCTAATCTGCTATTCCGCACCAATAAACTGAATTTATAGCCTCAGCGTTGTGTGAAAATTCACGGAACAGTAGTTAAAAACAACTGTACTATGAACTGAGAGATATTTCGGGTCTTGTACTTCACATTTGCTCCGCACTGTCAATCAGAGAGAGTCTTCTTCCTGAAGAGAGAAGGGACAGCAGCAAGTCAGCTTCATTTAAAAGCACAGACAGTAAAGCAGATCTAAATTAGGGGTTTGTAGAGAATTAACCATCTTTGCAGTATTTAGAGCTGAAAAATTGTGTCTGTGATTTTCAATAATTTGCTAAAAATGCTGCACAGAATTGAACCTTGCAGAATTAACAACTTACTTTTGCAAACATGAATGCATCCTGATCTGTCACCTCTAGGGTTTGGTTAACTTTAGGTAAAAAAAAAAAAAAAAAAAATATATATATATATATATATATATATATATATATATATATATATATATATATATATATATATATATATATATATATATATATATACAGAACTGAATGCGGATGGGTTGAATAACAGCTGATGCATTGTCCTAAAACTGGCAATTACTTGTCAATACAAGATTACTGACTGGCTGTGCTTCCGTTGTGAGAAACATCATGTTCCTGTATTTCTGTTGCACGGCTCAGATCCGGTACTGACCAGGAATCGAACCACCTGCTGAGAACAATACCTGCTCAATGCTCTGTCGCTTTGTCTTCAGAATCGAACACAGTTAGGTGATTTGGCCTTTGACCTTTTACTGTTGGTTGTTTGTAGAGCTGACACTAGATCCGTTCTTTGGTGGTGTTGGATTCTTCTTCTAATTTCACACCTGAAGCCGAAAACCTGTTCAGTAATTCATGAAAAAGAAGCAAAGATTACAGAATAGCCACACTCTAGATGTTTTTCTACCTTTTCTCCTATCCTGTTAACATCTTGCACCCTCTCAGATGTATTTTACAACCTTTTCATAGCCATAGCACTGCAGCTCTGGCAAATATCTATTAGAATGATCTATTCTGTGAGCTTCAATATCTGGATCCAGGCCCATTTGTTGAAGAAGGTTGTAGAATGCAGTAAAAAACTCAAAAAATTGCTAAAAGAGCGGAATAACTGACCTACTTTAGAATCTACTGCACTTATCTAATTTGATTGATTTACTGTTTAATATCTGGGCAGTATCCGGGTTCTAGTCTTTCATACTATGGTCTTTTTATTTCACTTTTACAGTGAATCTGCAGCTGCACGGATCTCTTCCTGCAGCTCGACTTCGGTTTCTATCTCAGGGGCGTTTAAGTGCAACTTCTCTGCTTTCTCCGGAGCCCAGTGAAAACTCCCCGGTCCTCCACCCAGAGGCTCGTGAACGAACCCTTCCTCCCTCTCGCCCTCCTCCTTCTCTCCGTCCCCCCAAACAAAGCACATCTGGAGCTCAGAGCGCCCCCCGGGCCCCCTTCAGCAACCCCTCCCAGACGTGAACTTGGCCTACCTAAATGTTTTTGTTCAGGCAGTCTGTCTTGCGCTGAGGGGGGATGGAGGGAGAAGGAATTTCAACATCAACTGCCTTTTATTGACACAATTGAAAACATCAACATGGGAAACTTATGGGAGCGTGTGTGTGTGTGTGTGTGTGTGTGTGTGTGTGTGTGTGTGTGTGTGTGTGTGTGTGTGTGTGTGTGTGTGTGTGTGTGTGTGCGTGCAATAGCGATAAAGAGTGTGGATATAAACTATAACAGACTGGAGGAAGTCAGAAGGGAGCGGCTGCATTACATCATCCATACGGTTACCATGGCTTCACACCAATCCTATCCAGCCAATTAGTTGTCATGACAACCAACGAGTCAACTCAGTCAATCAACCAACCAGCTAGTCACCTGACTGACCGACTCAACCAGATGGGGCTAACTAGTCCTGGAAGCCCCGCCCTCGCGACTGTCATCGCGCCATTCGTCCAATCAGCCGACAGTCAGTTCGGCAGTCAATCACATGGAGGCAATTGATTAGAAACAGCTGTCCTCACCCACTGGCTCTTCCTCCTCCCTCCTCCTCCTCAGATGACTGAGTTCATTGTTTCAGCAGCTCAGCCCACTTTCTGTTCTCGCACAAGGAGCACGATCCAAATTTACCTCCATTACTTGGTCCTCTCCACCTCCTACTCCACCTTCTTCTTCTTCTGTCTTTTCAGTCTTTACATAAATCCATCATGATGCTCCAATCCAGTGTGACTCGTGTAGGTGTGGAGAGGTTTATTTCAGTGGTCCTCAAGCTCAGGGTCAAGATCTTCAAGATAAAGGATGACAGTATCATAAAGAAAACTCTTGTCCAATTTCAACTTTTTCTCGCAAAATACTGGATATATTACAGTGTGTTTGTCGTCTTTTTGGTTGAATGAACTAACACTTATATGTGCTTTTGAAGACCGATCCATCTCTTTATTGAAAGGGGTGAAAAGCCAACACCTATTGTCAGTCACATTGCTAGAAATCCTCTTCAACACAACTCCATCAAGAACAAATTTAACAAAAATGGGCAAAAACGCTGCTTTATTTGGACAGGTCAAGACCACACTTACATAAAACAACATGTCTTTGTCCTCTTTTGGCTGCACCAGCTTTTATAAATCCATCGCTCAAATTATCTGGTTCTTTAATAAAAAAAAAGTTGAAAACACATTTTCAGAACTCACAACTCACAAAATGCATTTAAACGAGAAGCATCCAATCACTGAGCTTAGAAGAAGAAAATGCACAGAGTATTGAAAACTCAACCTACAGGTGGAGTTCAGCAGCTGCAGAACCACATTTTCATTTAAAAAAATACACAAATGAAGCCACATTTAAGGTGTTAAATGCTTTACTGATCCATATCATGCCTCAGTGTGGCGTCTTCTTCGTGGTAATAGAACCTGATACCCATCGATACTGTAGTAAAATATTAAGTTGGATCAATTAAAACTGGTGAGTGCAAGATAAACCAACAGGGAATATTGTTAAAATCAGATGCCTCCCACTTCTTGTGTCTGTAATAAACACCTACAACTTTGCTAGTTTCAGAGCAAAGACACATTCATGTAAATATAAAGTACATCCTGCGGGAATTGTTGACTTTTTCCAACATATTTGCATTAAAACACTGGAGCAACACTAAAGTTTGACAGTGAACATGACACAAAGACCAGGCCTTTTTGAATAATGTCCACAGTAACAGTCAACATGTTTGGTGCAGAACAAAAGCAACTTTTTCAAGAGAAGAACTTCATTGTTGGCGGAAATAACATGGTTCAGGGTTGCTTTGCTTTCTCAGGGGCGGAGCAGCTTGCATTTATTAGCCATGTTTTCATATAGTTGTCAAACAAATTTGAAGGAAATGTTTGAAAAAAAGGCTGTTTGGTGTCGTCACAAGGCGACATTAAGCATGAAAAGCAATAAACAGACTAGAAGAAGCTATAAAATTTGTAAGAAAAATGGACCAAAGTCTTCAGGCAATTATGCAAAACTCCTGCAAGAAGTATTTCTGCTAACTGGGGCAATTCTAGCTTCTGAATGCTACATTTATTGATGTTTTTCTTAAATATGTGGCTGAAGTACTCCACCTTGATCTGCAGACTCTGTTTCAAAGTGGATCAGATATTGCCTGCACAAATAAACAGCATTTAAATGGAATTTCTCACAGAAAAACACAACGGGGAGTGTTTTGTAGTTGTTTGTGGTTCACAAATGTGCATCTACTGACTCTCAAAGTGCCGTCAAACTCCTTGTTTCTTCCAGCTGGGCCTGACAGAAGCTTCTCGCGGCTGGTTAGCTCTGATTTCCATCTCCAGCCCCTCGGCCTCCCCTGTCTGCTGACCCTCAACATCACACACTTCGGAGACTCCACTTGGTGCTTCTTGGCCTCTCCATTGCATCTTTTAAATATGCTGGGAGAGAGACGTCTTCTGGTTGAGTTTCCATTTAAAAATTTAAGAAACGTCTCAGTAAAGTAAATCGGTTGCTAGGAAACGTGGTTAGCAGAATGCTCTGAAAACATACGAACCACGTGAACAGGAGGTCACAGCACAATACATGGACCACAATGCCGGCTTTCTAACACTCCTCTCACGAGAAAAAGTGACATTTTCATCATAAATTCAAAAATATCGAGGAAACTGAAGACAGAGATCATGAACGTGGAACCAATAAATACGTAAAACTCACCTTTATGCCTCACTTTAAACACTAATTAAACTTGTAAAGTCGATTAAACATACTATATTTGCAAGTTCTGCGAGTGTTTAGCTCTAGAACCAGTTGATAAGAATGCACACGTTAAGTATTTAGAATAATTGAATCCCTGCTGTGTTTCCATACAGCTTTCCTGCTCTGGGTTTAATCTTCTGTTTGTCAGATAATTCAACATGTTAGTTTTCTGTTCTTTGAGTGGATGTTTTTCTTTTTTTTTCCCTCTGCAGCTCACATTTCTGCTGCTTTTCTTACCATCCACTTCAAAGCTGCTGTGTGTGAATCAAATGTGATTGTCGCTCGGCTCGCGAGGGAGACGCAGAACAGGACCAGAGCAAAGCATGCGCCTGGCGAGGCTCATATTTCAAATGTTCAAAGACTGTGTTTGTGCACGAGTGTGTGTGTGTGAGAGAGCATATTTGTTTGCAAGAACTGGTCCCAGGCCTATGAAAATGGGGACAACGCTGCCACTTTTGATTTGCGACTAAACCGCAAACCCTGAAAGTCTTCAGAATCTGCTGTTTCATGTCGTAGCTTCACCTCAAAATACAAATTTGTTTACGAGTCAAAGCGAGTTCATCGCCACAACTGAGGATCTGTTTTCACTTTGCTCTGACCTCAGATAAACTTAAACAGTTAAATCATTAGACGATCGTATTTCTGGCTGTTATTATAGCACCGCATGAGTCAAATGATTGGGTCAGATGTAAGGAATTTGCAACACCTACAGGTCGTAAACAAATAAACTACATTATTTGGAGGAAAAACAACAGCAAGTGCACCCAAAATATCAATAAGGATACAATATCATGAATTAAAAAAAAATAAAATGAAGGTGTAACTTGTAAATACTCTGCTCCTAAACTGTTACAAGAATTTTCCTGACTTTCTAAAGATTTTGGTCAATTATGTTTGTGGATTTTAGCAATTAATGGAGAGTCAAACTGAAAAAAAAAGATCTATGTTATAATAAACCTGAATCCCTCGATTCTGTCACAAGTTAACCTGCTAGCTATTTATATTAGCACATCAAAAATAACACTTAATCTGTTAGCACAGTGTTTGCTAACTGAATACAAGAGAGTATGCTAACATGAGCATATTAATTTACATGCTAAATTTAAATGCTACCATGATAGCATAGGGTTTAAATGCTGAGATTGTACAAGCTAAAAGTTGGTATTTGGACTTCGCTAACCTAAGTTCATTCAAATGATAGCATGCTAACAGGTTGAATTCCTCATACTAAATGTTAGCATGATAGAATGCTAATATCAGTATGCTAACAAAAGCATGCTAGCATTGTAAATTTTAAATGTAACTCAATCTTTCGTTGGTAACACAAGCATTCAGCAGAGCTAAGCACAGATAAAGCGATCCTTTCATATTAACATAGCTAGCTAAGCATGTTGGCAGGCTAACTGGACATATGAACTTGCTGTGAATGTCCCATACCAAATGTTGCCATTAGAAAATGTCAACTTAGTTTAATGCTACATATGAAATGCAAATGCAATCTTTGTAAAATCCAATAGATATTAATTTGCTATGCATGTCAACAATGTTAGCATTAGCATTCAGCTGAAGTCTAGGTGGTGCTCAGGTTAGCTCACAGCACAAACCAGGTTGACACGCTGAGTCTGAAAAGTCCTACAATAGCTCCTACAAATGGGGCCATGATTTACAAAATTACCATTATGCTGTATTTAGAAGGCCTGAAATTAGTGATTGAGACCATAAACTCATGAGGAAAATGTTTCCTGATAGAACTAATCAGGTGAGAAGTAGAGTCTGTGCACTTCTTTTTGCAACCAGAGGAGTCGCCCCCTGCTGGCTGTTTGACAGAATGCAGGTCTCTACATGTGCTTCAATTTTCAGATCACACCCAAGTTTTGAGTAAAATCATCCAAATTAGCCTCATGGTACCTCTAGTGGCAATAAAATCTTGCACAAAAAAAAAAAAACAGACTGTCTAAATGAGGCTTCTGCAGTAATATTTTGCAGATATGTAAAAATCTGTGCAATGTCAGTATTTCTATTCATACTGTGTTTTCTATATTTAGTACTTACGTATATGCTGTTTTTTTATTTATTTTTGTAGCACATTTCCTGAATGTTTGCACTATCTCTGCTGCTGTAATGATGGAAATTTCCCCACTGTGGGAATAATAAAGGCTTTTCTTATGTAATGGACATCTTAGAATAAATGTTGAACTTGTTCCCTTTTCTACAATCCAACAGACTCACTGTCCTCACCTCTCCCTGCCAACAATGATGGATTACTGTACTGTTCGGCGTGTCAGGGAGCAGACGGTCATGGGAGTGAGCTGTGGCCCTCTGAACACACCGACACACACACACACACACACACACACACACACACGCACACACACACACATGTTCCTGCTGCGCGTGTTTGTGTGTCATGAGCTGGAGAGGCGGGGTTGGAAATGAAAGTCATGGAGGGAGAAGGGCAGCGTTGATCTCTTGCTCTTTTTGCTGCACAAACACAGGTGAGCGTGAGGGCCAGAACAAGTTACGTCACACACACACACACACACACACACACACACACACACACACTGAGGTGGTGTTTGCCAGGCCAGGTTTCTGCAGAGCACGAGCAGGCTGCATCCCAGCAGTCACCATATGGACGAGTACTGAAGTCAGAACACAGAGAGAACGGGATGGAGGAAGAGGAATATTTGGAGTAAAAGATGGAGGGATGAAGCAAAGGATGGAGGTGGGATATCAGAGTAAGGAAGGAAGGGAGGAAGGAAGGAAGGAGAGGTTTGACTGGTGTGAAAGATGGATATTTGCAGGGGTGATTACGCAGGAAGCTATTTTAGTGAAGGACAGAAGCTGGAAGGATGAAGGCAATGTGGGAACTGAGGGAAGATGGGAAAGAGGATTGAGAGAAGAGGACAAAATGTTTAGCAGGGAGATGGGAATGAGTGTAGGAAAGGAAGCAAGGGAGGAGGAAGGAGGTGAGGAGGATGGAAATAGGGGGATGAGATTGGAAAAAGGAGAGCAGGAAAAGAGGAAAGGATTAGGAGCACAAACAGATGGATGCATCTGAAACTGTGAGCTTGAATGGATTAGAAAGAGAAGAATAAAACATACAGACCCACTGTAGTTAAGGTCCAGACTTGGTTAGTCATTTAAACTTTTATCAATAAAAATCAGATTTAAAAATGCCCATTCAGTCAAACTGTATTTATTATTATTATTATTATTATTATTATTATTATTATTATTATTATTATTATTATTATTATTATTATTATTATTATAATGTTAAAAAATGAAGACACACACAAACCTGCTGTAATGGATTTGGCTTCATGAGGTGTTAGCATTTTGGGTTTTGGACAATAACCATGTCAATTGTGACCAAACATATTTAGCAGGACACGTTTGAAAAGTCGACGAAGCCGAATGAGCTATTAACAGCTTCTTTTTAATATTTACCATCAACCATCCTAACAATTCTCACTGAATTACTTCAATACCAAAGATATCTTAAAAACCGAGGAATTCTCAAGCAAGTTCGGCGGCGTCCCTATTTCCGCCCCAGTACACGCAGCGAGTTTACACTTCGCGCAATGCAGATGTAGCCTCGTTTTTTCCTATTTATTTACATTTTTGAAAAAAAAATAGTATGCCGAATTAGCTATCAGCACTTAAAATTTTGCAGTGTATCGTTGCATGCACTGACACCCATCCTGAGACTACTTTACAACGAAAGAAATCCTAAAAACCGGAGAATTCTAAAGCAAGTTCTGCAGCGCTCCTATTCCCGCCCTAGTACACAGCGAGTTTCCAGTACGCGATGCAGATTGGGCCTCGTTTTTCTCATTTATCAACATTTTGAAAAATTAAGTATGCCGAATTATCTATTAACACTAATTCTTTACTTTGTACCATTGCCTGGACTGACAGACATCGCTAAGCTACTTCAAAACGACAGAAATCCTAAAAACTAGAGAATTCTCAGGCGAGTTCTGAGGCACGTTTCATTGTGTGTTGCAGATTGAGTCTCGGATTTTTTTAAGGCTTTATTAGTTTCCATTTCGGAGAATTAAATACGCCGAATTCACTACTAATAGCTAGTAGTTATAATTACAAAATCGTATTACACATTCACACTCCAAATCCTGAGTATAAGATAGTCTTCTTAAAATCCCGAAACATGGTTAATAGACTACTGCGGCAGGAATAGCAACGCTTCTGAACCTGCCTGAGAATTCTGTTTTTTACGGTTTCTTCAGTATTTTATTGTCAGCTGTCGGTACATTTAATGGCACAAAACAAAAATGAACTATTTTATAACTTTGGGTACTTTATTTGCGAGAAAGCTTTTAAACAAATGTTTTCCATCGCTTGTGAGAACAAATGTAAACTAACCAAATGTAATCTTGCCCTACCAACAGGAAGTTCCAGTGTTGACTGAAAGTTTAGTTTTTTGTTAATATCTTGGAAAATTAGGCACACAGCGTGATTTCTTCTGTGTACCACTGAATATACTGATAAATATCAATAATTACTAACGAAATTTTAATAACCCAAAGGTTCAAAAACAAGATTTAATTCCTGCTTGTCTAACATGATTTTATTCCTTCAAATATTCTAATCATGACACGTGAAGCCCCGTTTACTAGATAAGCTCTACAATTTGGTTCTGAACTGGAGAAACAAAACCAGTTACGCTTTTAAATTTTTACTTTTTATCTATAGACATTTGAAATTAAACTCCCACATTCCACCACAACTGCAATGCATTTATACACATTTGCACACTTTAGTCAAAAGCAATAATGTTGGACTAAAACCACGTTAATTTTCTTTGAGGTACCGGCAACACTTATATATTTTATATATTAATTTAAAGCATACCGACATGTTTTCCCGGATTCCTAAATATCCCACATCGTCTAATAAACCACACAAACAGTCTGGGGTTGTTTTGTAAATAACAGTTTATTTGAAAACCAGGCGGTCTGTCTTGTGGCCAGTTTAGCTGCTGCCCTGCTTGGCGGCCAGCCTCTTGTCTCTCTCCTCGGCGATGGTCAGACGGATTCCCTTTCCTCTGGGCAGGGACACCCACGGCTTGTTGCCCTGGAAACAAACACGATTAATTAGTCGATGTTGGTTTAAAAAGCGTTCTGGGTCAAACACCAGCAGGTAGAGTCTCCAAAATCTAGATCTGTGGTACTTCTTTCTAAAATTAAAGATATTTTCTTTCAATTTATGGACAAAATGATAACCAGCTGATTATGAAGAAATATAAAACAGCTGTGACAAGACTTGATTGTGCTTAGGTTTGTCTGTCCGTCACTAAGGTGCAGTAATGCTTGGAGTCCATGCAGCTGAATAAATGCCACAAAACAAAGAGACGACTGAGCTGCTGACAGATTCGCGACCACATAAATGTCAGAAGTGTTTTATATCTCGACAGACCAGGTCCTTCTAAACATTAAATGACTGATTTGATGGGATGAAGCAGAGTTCATAAAGTTTTAACACTGAATATCAATGTCTCCTGGCTGTGAGACCAAAAAAAAAGTAGCATTATACTAAAAGCTGTCTGCGTTAGTTGGTTTTTGGCTAATTATTCTCTCTTATGGACACCTACTGTTGACTGATCTTATGTTTTATTAGTGCATCGCGCTGCATTTTACTAGTTTTAACATGAACACAAAAAACAAACCTTAACTTTCAATTTGTCAAACAAAAGCTTGATTTAACTGTGTGTTGAATCTACATGTTATATTACTATTGTGAGCATTTATACCTGTGCTTTGGTATGTTTTTGTGGAGTTAAAGCTACTTTTACTGAACATATTGCACCACAGAAAAGAGAGAAGTTGTCGGAACCAAGCGAGGCTAAACACGGGTTGATAGAGAGGTCACACTGATGGAAACTTGTCCGTTTTATTGGCATTATGAGCAAACAGAAGCATCATTTTTGTACTCGGTAGATTCAACACAAGTATTAACCAAGCTTTACACTTGTACCCAATACTGCAGGTTTACCTTATGTGTAATTTTGTCAGCTTTACTTTGTGAACACATTTTACTGGGACCCACCAAGGAACTTAGCTTTAAGCTAAAACAAACATTTTGGTTCAATGTTGTACATTAAGCTTTACAGATGACAAGTTTTGAACTGTGGGAAGAAATTTTAGTTCTGAAGGTTGGAACTGTTCTGTAACGGAGCTCAGAACTTCTTAGAGGAATTGGTTGTGTGTTTTCAGTACTGATCAAAACCAAGAAATTTCATCATTGCTCCAAAGTCACCAGAGCTCAGATAACTGATCTGAATCTGATTGTCTCAACTCAAATGAGAAGATTTGGCTTGGAGTGCATTTGTTTATATGATGGAAATTTAATTTAAACCATTCGTAAAATGCATTCCATGCATCTTCTTCTTGAATGCACAGACAGATCTCCAAATCCTCATCTAAGACACTAACAGAATATGTTTTTGCATCCTCACCTTGCCAATAATGAAGATGTTGGACAGCCTGGTAGCAAAGCTGTTGCCTGTGCTGTCCTTGACGTGCACGACGTCAAAGGATCCAGGGTGACGCTCCCTGTTGGTGATCACACCGATACGCCCCAAGTTAGCACCGCCAGTCACCATGCACAGGTTACCTGGTGGGAGGAGAGGAGACAGGTGAGAACTTTCCATCATAATGAAACGGAACACATGAGGGAACCTCCAGCTGCGACAGGTTCAACCTACCGGTGTCAAACTTGATGAAGTCTGTGATCTTGCCGGTGTCCAGGTCAATGCGGACTGTGTCATTGACCTTGATGAGGGGGTCGGGGTAGCGGATGGTGCGGGCGTCGTGGGTCACCAGGTGGGGGATTCCCTTGGTGCCGATGATGATCTTCTTCACCTTGCACAGCTTGTACTGCAGAGGAAGAGGAGCTGGGTTAGGAAAGGAGCACGGACCAATGGTTGACTTAGTGGAGAGGTCACTTGTGTCCAAGTTGTAACTTCTGGTAGCAGCTGTTAGCTTAGTGTGGAAGTTAATTGAGTCTTGGTGAAGACTTAGCAGCTGTTTAACTTGGGTAAGGAGTTACTTGTCCTGTGTGATAATGTACACTACAGTTTAAAAGACTGGGGTCACTTAGAAATGTTCTTATTTTTGGAAGAAATGCAATTTTTTCCATGAAGATAACATTAAATGAATCAGAAATCCAGTCTAGACATTGTTAATGTGGTAAATGATTATTCTAGCTGGAAACAGCTGATTTTTAATGGAATATCTCCATAGAGGTACAGAGGAACATTTCCAGCAACCATCACTCCTGTGTTCTAATGCTACATTGTGTTAGCTAATGGTGTTGAAAGACTCATTGATGATTAGAAAACCCTTGTGATATTATGTTAGCACATGAATAAAAGTGTAGGTTTTCATGGAAAACATGAGACTGCCTGGGTGACCCCCAACTTTTGAAAAGTAGTATATGTTTTGTTAAAGTTTCTTTTGTTGGTTATCAATGTTGCTATTGAGTCTAAGTTTGGCTATAGAGTTGTTTGTTTGGTTTTAACTCTGTAAACTCTGCCGTCGTTTGGTTTTATTTGGTTGTTTAATTTTGCAACACCCACAAGCCCTGTTTCCTTTGTATTATCACTTTTCTTCTGTGTTCATTTCACCACTAAGCAATAAACTGCTTTCTGTTTTTTGGTGCACCCAGTTGACCCCAGAGAGCTGAGTCATAACAAGAGATCTAATGAAGCCGCTCTAAATAACATACACTGTTAAGAATCAATCACACGGCACAGAAACTCAAAGAAAGAAAGCACTGCCACTCTCCCATCTGCGTCCGAGTTAATTCATCTCAGAAGAGGATTTCGACCAGATTTGACCAAAGGTTTTGCAGATTAAACTGGTTTCAAACACCAGCAGCTGACCAAATCCTAAGAAAAGCAGCCACACATACAGATTACACCCAACAAGTCCGCCATCCTGCTAGGATTTCTGGAGATTTGGTGTGTTCTTGCCAAATGGGTTCCAAGCATGTGGTCACACCTGCTATCACTAACAGTGTTACTGGTTTAAATCCAGCTGATGACATCTGACAGACATCTACTTTTTATTTTCCACCTTCTATAATAAGAGAGAATTAACTGCATCCCCCAGGGTAGACAGATGCAGTGAAATGCACGTTGATCTCTGATAACTCAAGTAATTATTAGCATATGCATCGCTTGTGCTCGAGAGTCTTCTAGCAAAACACGCATCTGCTTTTTTAATGGACAAACACTCTATTGAGATTTATGAAATCAAATGTCCAGCTCTTACCTTGGCCTCCTCAGCGGTGATGCGGTGGACGGTGAAACGTCCCTTGACATCGTAGATCAGGCGGAAGTGCTCACCAGTCTTCTCGATGCTGATCACATCTGCGTAAACAAACAGCAAATAGCATCAGTATTGAAAAGGTGATTAAATTTAATGTTTAAGTGGTAGTCACATTGGAATCCCTTCTGCCTTTAATCACAGGCAAGTTTCCAACCAACTGACAGCAGAAACTATCATGACAAGAAAGCTACGTTTCCGGAACTTTACTCGCAAAAGTTAAGATAATATCTGAACCAACACCAACATAATATTTACCAAACTATATCAATTAAAGTCAACAAAACTGCAAACTGTGGATAAAGGTTAGACTCAAGTTCTGTCATTCAAGCCTTTACCGCCTCATTTCTGCAAATACTGCACCAATATCAGTCAAGTTAAGTCTCATTTATAAAGGCTACAGCAAACTTATTAGTTTCCATATCTCGGTAATAACATACTTCTTTGAAGTGAAAGTGAATTTATAGATCAAAGTAAGGCAACAGGAGCAGTTTGTGGAGAAGCCAAAGACTTCCTAAGAAAAGGGACAGTTCAGTTCAGGCATGGCCTTTTTCACAATCAGGTTAGTAGTTCAAAAAGTTGCAGGACATCCTTTGATTAGATGTAAAGCCAAATGTGGATGAATTCAGAATTTGCAATGTCCTTTTCATTGTGGTTTCCCTTCTACAAATGCCATGAACCGTCAAAAGACCAAACTTCTCATACTATAAAAAAGCATTCAGATAACAAAACCCCTGTGCTGTTTAAATAAGAGGAAACATTGCTGATACATAAAATGCAATCAAAACTGTCATTTAAGTTTAAGGAAAACACCAGGCTAAAAGAAATGCTTCATACAAATTTCAAAAAGCTTTTCAAAAGTCCTTGTCGATTACATTGAAATAGAAACTCTGTAAATACCTGCCCTGCGCTACGCAGCCCAGAGTGTTTGGTTCTTATAAACAGAGCATCCCACAGCGAAGGCTTCCCTCGGATTTGGAAATTAAAAAACACCACAGCTCCCTATGAGGCTGCTGGCTGGCGATGAGGTGCAGAGAAAACTGACAGGGTGACAGAGCTGGAGGAGGCGTGTTATTGCAGCCCTACTGTCCGCTCTGGTTTGGTTGCCATCACTAACAACTTTCAGAACATGACACATCTGCAAAAGACTGAGATAAAACTATGATGTGATGTTACTCACACAAGATGCTCTGTAAATTCAATTAGAAAATATCTGGACAGGAGTGGGAAATCCAACCCTTACACTGTCCCTACTTTGGGAACAGCATCAGACAGACATTTGTTTTGGCAACTAATCTTTCCCAGTTTCTAATCACCGCAGTGTGGCATTTAATGTTGCCCCATTAGTCTCACATCCTCCTCTAAATAGTTACTTCTCATGAAAAAAAAACATTTAAATCAAACTAATTTAGTCCCCTTACTATCTCACTTGGACACTTCTACCCAAAGACCAACTGGTTCCAATCCTACTGGTCCTATGTGACATTGTTTCATCCACAAACGACATTTCAAACCTAAAGTGACCTTTCAGACAACACGTTCATATCTGATAAACATGTGACACACACCTGAAGCAACAGCTCATGTCCCCGCTAGACTTTCAGAAACAACACTTTTCCAAGTTGTCTAAGGAGCCTTGGCCTTAATAAAATCAATTTTATTCCACAAAAATGAAACATTCATTTACAAGTCCTCACTTTAAGTGCAGATAAGAGAAATATTTAAGTGCTGAAGTTGGAGCTCAGAACTTCTTAGAGGAATTGGTTGAGTAGTTTCAGCTCATTGCTGATCAAACCCACATAGTCATCACTGCTCCTATGTACCAGTCCTAAACATCCAATTTACAGTTTAGAGATCGACTTCATCTCATTAGAACACTCGCATGTGAGTGTATAAGATGCAAAACTATCCAAAAACCCTTAACGTAGAGTTTGTAAATGGTTCTTAAACTCACCCATGAAACCAGCAGGGTAGGTGACATCAGTGCGGACCTTGCCGTCGATCTTGATGAACCTCTGCATGCAGATCTTCTTCACCTCATCCCCAGTCAGGGCGTACTTGAGGCGGTTCCTCAGGAAGATGATGAGGGGCAGGCACTCCCTCAGCTTGTGGGGACCGGTGGATGGACGAGGAGCCTGAGAGGAACAAGCCAAACAAGTGTTAAACCAAGTGGAACAGAGGATGAGAAATGACATCTTATATAACTTCATTTAGCAGCAAGTCTTGTTTTATATTTAGTTGATTAGAGCTTTTACGTATTTTCAACCAAATGGGTAATTTTAATGAGAAGGGACGGTTGTGTTTGCTCTAATAAATGCTTATTAGAGCTAAAGAGGAAACGTGACCACAGTATGCCCCTCTAAGCACATTAAGATTTCCAACTACAGCTCTTTGAAAAGCTACAGTCATAAACAGTAAATTTCAGGATTACTGTAATCTTGAATGACATTAAGTCAACCAGTGATGAACCGGAAACATAAAAGCTCACTTTTAACTGGAAATCGGCAGTTTTCTACTTAGAATTTAAACAATTCACTTACAAAATTTAAGGTATGTTGTCCAGTGTATATGACCCAGAGTTATATCTGTCATGTTAATAGTTTTATAAGCTCATGTAATCTCACTTGTGCAACAATCATTGTTTAGTGGTAATGCTTTGTCACATTTTGGGTTGTTTACACTACGAATATCAAACTGAAGCTTGATTTAATAATAATATTTAAGATATTCTTCACAAATCGTTCAAGCCTATCCTGAATGACACTTAATTAACTGTGGTCAAAGTTCCTACTTCTGTTCCATTTAGCAGTCACATGGATCACTGCGAACAGAAGCTGAAATCTGAATTAAACAGCTGCAATTGTGTAAATGCATCAAAACAAACTGGCTTGTTTTAACCACAGTGTAATGAGCCCCAATTACATTAATGCATATACAACCCAAATTTGTTTCTCTTGTCTAGCATCTTTACATTCGAGTCACAGAGCAAAGCAATGAGTTCTAAATCAGTTTATGGAGATCACAGATTGTCAGACACACAACACAATTTTTACCAAGACAAGTTAAGCAGTATAAGACTATAGTGTGCAGCACGATAAGATTTACTCAATTTCTAATGTCTAATAGTTACATATTGTGGTGAGGTGTATTTGATATTCCAGCTGGGCAACAGATTAAACATTTTCTCTGGTGGTTGTTGAACTGATGATGCTACAAACTGGAATTGTTACACACATACCGGGAGATAACTGTTCAGATAAGGTTACACTATCCAGCATCACATATGCTTCAATGGGACACTGCCGCCTTTTGCTGTACACCCATTTATCCTAATATCAGTCTGTCACAACCCATTTATTATACTTCTACACAACATTCAAGCTCTAACGCTAAATCAAAAATGACACTGATTATCAATAGATATAAATAGGTGATGGAAACGTGACTTACAAACACTCCAGTGAGCTTGTCCAGCATCCAGTGCTTTGGCGCTGCGACGCGCTTCAGGTGCTTCTTCGGTCCTCTTGCCTGGAAAAATGAAATGAGAGTCGGTCAGCAAATGGTGAAAACAACCGACGGCTGTGTCTAACACATAAACTATAACCACAATTCCATATATGAGGAGTAGGTTCTTTTGTAGAGCCCAGTCAGGCGGTGTTGTGTGACCGGTTAGCATGATGCTACTAACGAATGCTGGTTAGCACAGCCGGCTGCGGCCTAGCCAGACTAACATTGGCATAGCTGTAATAGTCACATTTAACGCGTCTTGTTTAATTTTAACGATAACTATCAATTCAAACTCTGAAAAAATAAATCACCCAGGGTCATGTACATCTCCACAATCACACAGCGGGTATAGCTTGATTTGGCGAGCTAACAGTGTTAGCCGCAGAGAAGCTAGCAAGCCGTGGCTGGTCAGAGCCAAGAGGTCCGGTCATTTTAAAACATCTTTTCAGAGAATGAATCGTTGCTTTTGGTAACAATATACACATTTGCTGCTTTATAAGAGGTGTATTTTTAACTTCCGAATGATGTTTATTTAATAAAACAACAGCAAAAAGTGATGTTTAGAGATTATTTCAGAGAGGAATAGTGAGAAGAAACAGCTCACCATGTTGGAGTCTGCGGGGAAAAGGACCTCCTAGCTTCCGGTATTAAATGATAAGGCCTCCTACGGTGGCCTGGGAGGGACAAAACAACTGAAAAGCGCAAACGACATTCGTTCAAGCTCCTTGCGTGTGGATATATTCACCAGTTTATCGTTTATTCCGCAGTATAAACATAGCTTTTTGCGCTTAAATATTTATTTTCATCTTAACTAAATTTAAATATATTTTCTTAGCTTTTCTGTTTTCATTATTTTTTCAAAAATGCTTTCAACCTTTCAGTCTTTTATCAGGTGTTAAAAAAGTGGGTAGTCAGCATCATCACTGACTTAAGAGTAAAGCAGGCAGCACCCTGCAGGACACCCAGGGTCCCCTAAAAGCTCTAAGTTTATTACATGCAATTTTGTCTCCATATTAGATTAATAACAGATTTATTAGAAATTTGACGATGGGTTATTTCATGGAAAATAAATAGATAGACACATGAAATTTACATGACTAGAAATCACATTCAAGCTCTGTTAAAAAACTGTATAATTGACTGACAAACAGATTTTTTCTATTACAAACTCCATATTTTACTTAAATGGTATGGTAAAAAAAATTGCAGGAAATTATTGCACAAACAAACAAACAAAACAGCTGATTCTGAGGGGGTCATTTAAGAACTTTTTCTTTCAGGTTTGTGTTTGATTTAATATAATATCATACTCAATAAGTCCACTCCTCCAGAGTGTGGCTCTGTCCACTGTGCCTAAACTGTTATTTTCTGTTATTATCATGTTTGGTGTAAAGTTGTGTTTCATCATATTGCTTTTTTTTTTTTTTTTTTTTATCAAAGCAGAAATTATGCATAAAACTAAAATGCATAAAATTAATATTTTTCTGTGCTGGAAGATCAGAAGCAGCAATTAGTTCCCATTATCAAAGCATCTAACAGCTGTTTAAGGTTATAAAATATCAGAAAACACTGAAAAATCCCGATGTGAAATCATTTAAATGTCTTATTTTGATTGAAAAAACATCAAAATCAAAAAGATGTTAATCTTACAATATTAGGAAATAGGAATTAGATAGTGCTTGTATATTCAAAGAAAGTACCAGAAATGTGCATAAAGTATTTTTTTGTTTTTTGAAGGGAAACTACATACTGTACAATGGAATTCAACAACAAAAACTCAATACTAGTCTTCTCACATCTTTTGAATCATTGCTTCCACCCACAAGGGGCATAACTGGCAACAATAATTTGAATAAAATAAAATAACAGATACAATAATAGAGACAATGTTTCACATTTTCAAATGTTGGGGTCACTTTAGGAAAAGTCATCAAATGTCAAGTTGAAAAAAGGTAATTAATTTTTTTTTTTTTTTTTAAATGTTATTAAACATAGTGGCCGGGTCATTTTGGACCCTAAGACAACATGGGGGTTTAAAAAAAAACCACCCTCCTTGCTTCCCGAGTCGAGTGTTTTACCATTTTCTTTTTATTTTTTAAAGAAGTGGGTCAGAAATTAAGAACAGAGATGGGTCTCTAACTCGCTGCAGGCTCCAACATATAAAAACGGTCTGAATAAAATGTAGATTAATGGGCCGAGTCTGTTGAAAGCACCTGCCCTGAAGAACTAACCGGGGCACGCAAGGAAAGAAAACAAGGACACAAGAAGAAGTGGGCCACCAGAGATAGAATATATCTACACACAGGAGCGTTTTCATTGAGCATAAACAGAGTCCAGGTTTGTCCCCAGCTTTGGGATTAGAGTTGCTCCTGCTTGGGGGGAAGCAGAGATGCCTTCAGAGAGGAGAGATGGCATGTGTGCTTCAGCTGGCAGGAAGACTCACACCCTGGAGGAGTTTTATCTCCGTCCGTGTAAACAGGACTGAGATCTGCAGACGGAGCTGGCATTTCCTGAGGAGGACGGTCCAGAGATGGGCATGCATGATACCTTCCATCTTTACAGTAGATTTATATCATAGCAGCTTTAGGTGACTTTTTTGGGGGGGAGACACGGAACAACAGTTTAAAAGCACTTTTGCGTCCAGAAGTTGACTTTTAACCCTAAATAACGTATCGAGCTCTGGAAATATTTGTAATATTTCAATTTAGAAACTAAACAAGACCAGAAAATAGGTTGAAAGCTCAGGGGGAAATGTAGTTAACAGCTCTCTATTGTTGTTTTAAACCCTTTTTGTTCAAATATGCTAGTTTTTATTTAAACCAACCAACTTTCTGTATTTACATGATAAACAAATAGCTTCTTAGCTAAAACCTAATTAATTTATCACACAAATGTTAAATTTAAGAGGATCTTACAGGCAACAAACAGGTGAAATTATAGGTTTATGAGTTCTTCTGTTGTAATAATAATAATAATAATAATAATAATAATAATAATAATAATAATAATAATAATAATAATAATAATAATAATAATAATAATAATAATATATGTATTGCTTTCAGATTTTACTCAAAATTTATATTATAGCAGCTTCAGGTGACCTTTTGGATAAAAAAGGACTGAAAAACAGTTCAAAGAGCACTTTTGCCTCCAGAAGTTGACTTTTAGCCCTAAATAATGCTTTTAATTCTCTAAATATTCCTAAAAATTCAATGTAGGAACTAAATGTGCAACAAGACCATAAAATATGGTTAAAAGCTCCAGGGCAAATGTAGTAATCAGCTTTCATTGTGGGGTATTCATCAATCCATTAGTCAAGGACCTGTTGTGTGTCGTATCCATTTCACCTCCAATAAAAGCAGAATGTACCCCATTAAAATGTACCATACTGCTACTACTAATCAATAAACGGTTTGACTTTGTCCACCACTTTCTTTGGTTTAAATACCTGCAGAGTAATGAATACAATAAAACAGAATAGCCACTTCATTGTCATTCATAACATACACTAGTTGTCAAATCTTTAATTTTCTGCATTTTTGGTGAATTTTTATACTCTAGCTTATTCCATTCTTATTTATAGTGGAAATGTCTTTGTGTATATAAAGCAAAATATCACATTTTGTATTAAAAACTATGTCCATGACATAAATTTATGCACAAAACTCTATTAAACTTCTCTCCTTTACTGTATAACCTGCTCTGTTCATATGTTTAATGTTTCTTTTAATGTATATTAGAATCTCTGACCATACGTGTATTTTAGAATCTAATAATCTTCAGAATTCCTTTTTGTTCAAACATCTTCTCCTGTGCTTGTGATGCTTCTCCAGTGTGTTTATTTAAAGCAGTGGACTGTAGCGCTGTGTACAGCACAGACTCCCTCTAGGGGACAATAAAGTTTATTCAAAGCCCTCTGACTGCAGTGTTCTGTAGCTTCACCACAAGAGAGCAGCATAGTGCTGCTTAGTCATGCAAAAAGCAACAAACTTGCAACCTTGTGAAATAAGATACATGTAGTGGAGTAAAAAGTACATTATTTGTCTTTTATTGTTGTAAGTAAAGTACAAATACACTCTTATTAAGCATCAGTAGCCTACAGCTAAAGATTTAGAGTGAAAATAACTAAAAACATGCGTGGTTTTTGGCGATAAATTCATTCAAAGTGTGATGTATTTCCTGTGATTAAATTCATTTCCAAATTCATGCATAAATGAATAAAAAACAAGTAAAAGGACAATTATTCAACTTTTGGTGTTTAATAACTGAAGAAATTGTGTTGGATTACATTTTTATGCCTTGTATTAACCGGATGCTTGCCTATAAATCGGTAAAATGGTTTTTAAAAATTGCATTATCTCCATAAATTAGCAGTAAAAACCTACTTGCACATAAATGGACCCGTAAAAATAAATGGAATAGTTTAAGATATAATGGAATGCACTCACAGGGTGCATTTCTATGGGTTTTTTTTTTTTTTTTTTGCTTCTCTACCAATTCAGATTCTTTAAAAATCTAAGTTTTGTTCTTAAGTGCATAAACAGATGGCAGTAAATCAATGTTTGATCATTTATCAAGTAATATAAATATGCTTGAGAGCAGTAGAGGCATGCATAAATCACTAATCTGGTCTTCCAATTATTATTAGTGTTGTTTTTTCTTTTTAATATATGGGCAACAAAAGATAGCAAGGATTAATTTTCAACTGAAGAAAAATGCAAAGAAAATAGTATTTGTATTTTTCTTAATGCTTTTACCACATTCAGCCAGCAGGCTGCGCCCTTGTAGTATAAAACTAATAGTCTGCAACACATTCAGACATGTGATATGCCTACAAATAGAAACATATCTGTAATGATTTTCCTTGTTTGACCATTTACACTGCTATTTATTTCATGTTTTACATTCTGTGCGTCTGAGTTGATGGAAAATCTGTTTGCCTCATCACTAAGATGCTGTTTTACAGATGATATTTGGTGGTTTGTCTCCTGTTTTAATAACAAATATTCACTCCAGTTCAGTTTATAACTTTCTTTATTCCCCCCCAAACTTCAGAGCCGTAACAAAAATACAAGTTTTTGTTTTCCAATATGATCTCAGTCATTTACATATTCATATAGATGTACAAGTGAGAGTCGGTGAGCAAAAAGTGCTTTAAAAATCATCTTTGAATAATAATAATTTCATCACTAGAAAGAAAAAACTAAATCAAAGAAAGAAACTGCAGGTAGAACCAACAACAAAATAAGACATGAATGTACAGGTTTAAAGGCAGGTCAGTATTAAATCAGTGCTTCGGTTTGGAGAGCAGAGCGGTGGCTTTATTACTGTAGCTTTTAACAGATATATCGCTGTTTGTGCTGAAGGTTTTCACAGTCCTTCATGTGTTGGGACATTTATAACAACCCCCGAAGCCCAGAGGCAGCTGTCGAAAGCGAAACGAATCACAGATGTCACATGAAAACTGTAAATCTGCTTTATTAGTTGTAGCTCCAAAATTAACAGAAACTGTCACAAGGTTTTTGGTGATAAGGCACCATTTAGAGGAGCTTTTATGAGCTGCACTGGTCTGCTGATGCTTCGTAGATCAGATAGGAGGCAAAAATAATAATAAAAATAACACGTGGGTTACCTGGTTTAGGAAATTCCACCTTTATCGTGACACTAAATGCATCTTTTTAGCTGTGTCATCAACGACAGACACTCCTCCATTGGAATGTTTGACCACAGCAGCACATCTAGACCAAAAATGAATTATCCAGTAGGTTTCTTGAATGCAAATATTTGGTAAATGACAGCATTTCTTTTGGATTTTGACTGTGAGACAAAACAGGGCATTTTTAAGTGTTAATTTCTACTTTTTGAAGAACAATGGTTCACATTTTTTCTTGCATTTTAAAAAATTTTGCCAATATGGACATGTGACACAAACCGTAATTCCAATAAAGTTACGCCTAGAGGTTTGAAATTTAATCAAATTGTGGTCAGCTTGATGTAGACATCTGTGATGATTTGCAGAGTCCTGGCATTAAACACTTTCTAGTTATTGTCTTTCAAACATGACATATTACAGACAAAAATGGAAGATATCTGGATGCAGTTTATAGCAATGTGTCTTAGCCTCATGCTAAACAAGCACAAATTTAGAAAATAGAAGATGGTTTGCAGGCTTTTTGTAATGAGCGTTTTCATTTTCTGTTTAGCCAAATTAGCTAGATTATCACAGAATGTAACTAGAAAAGCACTCAGAGAGTGCAGTACAATATAGAATGTGGCCATTTAATATAGACGTTCCCACAAACTAAATGACCTTGCACTGAGCACAGGTGTGTGTTATGCATGTGTACGTTATGTACGGATACTGAATTGCGTGACCTAACTCTGTAGTGGGCAGCAGGAATTGATGGGGCTCGGAAACACCCCGACAATCAATTGTTCCTTGTATCATTTTCGTTGTTAAGTCCTGATAAGTCCACAGCAGTGGATTTGTAGTAGGATCGCAATCATGTGATCGTCAGCAGGCAACAAATCTGTGGATCCAGACTAGGAGCTGCATCACTGCCAAAATCTAATCACTTGGTCCTTGTGTCATTTCTGACCTTCCCTGAAAATTTCATCCAAATCCGTTGGTCCGTTTTTGAGTAATGTTGCTAACAGACAGACAGACAGACGGACAAATGTACGCCAATCATGACATAACTCCGTCGTGTTCCTTGGTGGACTAATTACTGCAACATAATCAAATCTTAGGAGAGTCTTTCTTTTAGAAAATGTCACAATATGGACGATGGAGGAGTCATTAAAGTCGATATTCTTTCCGTCATCGCAGCTAAAACACACAAAACTCGGAGAGTTTGCTTTGAAACAGGAGTAATGCAGTAATTAGGCGCAAACTGACCCCCCAAAAAATGAAGAATACTTTGCATGGCTCTGAGTTTTCAACGCTGCGATGACTATTTTGGTTCAAAAGGTTAATCTGCAATATCGGAGGTCAAGGAGAAAAAGGAAATGAAAGCCCTCAAGACAATTCAAGTAGCTTCTCAGGGGAGGAGAAAGGAGGGACGCTCTGGTTCACACAGCAAAAAAAAAAAAAACCCAAAACATCAACTCAGCTGGGATTAAGACCGGACCGCAAAACAACACATACACAGACACACAAAAATGTCGACTTGAGGCCGTCTTCGATGTGAAGAATGTTTTTCTGACCCACTTAGGCGGCGAGACGGAGGAAGAGAAGAATCCGAGTGTCTGTCTGTGTCAGTGGAGTGGTTGTTCTAGAGGAAATACCCACCAGATCCTTTTAAAGGAGAAAAGGATTCTGTCAAATTACTCCTTTCAGCGGGTTTTCATTAATGGCTGCTTAAAGACGGACGGGAACAGAAAGTTGGACTGTAACCGAGACGCTTATCGACATTAAAAGTGTTAAGAAATATGTGTGTAAGCCGAGCTGTGTGGATCTAAATAAATTAACGAGGCTCGGCGTGTTTTTCCTCCTCCGTCTGCTGCTTTTTCCGCCTCTTTTCCATCAACATCACTATCGCCTTCACACAAACACAACAACCCCGTGAAGTAACTGAACAAGTGCCTGTTTCATGGCTGCAGCTCCCGTTTCCCCGCTGTAACACCATCCCCACGCTGCCGCTTCCTTTCCAACGGCTTGTGTCTTTGCGAGGATAAAGGTGTGTTATTATGTGCAGGTGTGTTATTGTGTGTGGTCCGGGAGGAGACCCACAATGCCGAGATGACAGACACGCCGGGCCGAGGTGAAAGGCCTTTGTTTGGGACGCTCAGCTCCAACCCTCCGTCTCCTCTTACCCCCATCCTGCTGCATCCAGTAAATCCCCTATATTTGGGTGGAGGGTCGGGTGTCGGTTTAAAGCCCCCTGGATATTTTAAGTCCGCAGCAGTGAGAAACAAACACCTGGTAGGTGCAGGGTGGACTCTATAAACCAGTTAGTGTTCCGTCCATAATCATAAAGTGAGATCATTTGTGCACCAAACTGGCAACCACATCTGGCAGCATCATGGAGGTCCAATAGTTCGCTGTTCTCTCTCGTTTTATAGAAAGTGTTCAATCCAAAAAACACTCTGTAGTTGTTGCTGCAGCATCTATAAGCTTTAAAATATATCCAGGCTGCAAAGATGTAGCAGAATTAAGCTGAAAATTCATGTCTTAATCAATGATATCTTCATTTATATTAAAAAAAGACATGAATGCATCATATGGGAAACACCACTGCACACCCCACTTCGGTGGGGTTTTTTGGCTCATAATTGCTCTTTAAGAGGGTTAGTAAGCACGATCAGTCTGAGTATAGTAAAGCTAATGAGTCTGTGTTTCATTATTACATAGAAATCTAAGCAATTTCTGCTATTTGATAAACTGAAATGCCTATTATGCTTGACTAAATGATAAAAAAACATGTTTTTAGTGCTCTTTTGTAGGGGGACCAAAAAAGTCCTCTATGCAGGAAAAACTGTTGTATTAAACCAAAATTAGAGATAAAAACGTATGAAGCAAAACTACACTTTCAGAATGCAAACACATGGAAATTATACCTGAACAGTATTTTTTGTTGTTGATTTGCTGTTTTAAATGCATTTTTAACGTAGCGTCACTCTGGTTATTGATTTAACCCCTAAAAACCTAATTTCAGTGTATTAAAGTTACATATTTAGAAGTCTTTTGCATGAAAATAGGTCCTTGGCTTAGATGTTGCATTGTCGCCTCTAGAATTTGCAGATCTATGAACCTCCACTGCACATAAGCTCACCTACATATCTGCTTTATCTACTCTAGTCTATTCCTCTCACACATTCGGCGGGTTTTCTGGCTCATAATTGATCTTTAAGAGGGCTAGTAAGCATGATCAGTCTGAGTATAGTAAAGCCGATGAGTCTGTGTTCTATTATTACACAGAAATCCATGCAGAGGAACATTTCCAGCAACCATCACTCCTGTGTTCTAATGCTACATTGTGTTAGCTAATGGTGTTGAAAGGCTAATTGACGATTAGAAAACCCTTGTGCAATTATGTTAGCACATGAATGAAAGTTTTCATGGACATCATGAAGTTGTCTGGATGACCCCAAGCTTTTGAACAGTAGTGTATGTCTTCCAGCTTATTAAAAACACCATAGGGACAAGCTAACGAGTTAAAAAAAAAGGAGAATTTCACCACCCAGACACCACTGATCTCTATTTTACATGTACAGAATGTGAATGTTTTTCGTGTGAAATTTAAGTCGTGAAGTGCAACCTGACGTGAAAACAACCATTAAACGTGTAATTTCACATGTAAAAGCTCACTTTGCACAACAACGCCACGTCAAAGCTGACTTATTAGCTTTTCTCCCACGGCTTTCAACCGTATCGCATGGCGCTGATTGGACATGCAAGCTCAGTAGCGGTTATGATGTAACCCAACACTTTCAGGACTTCTTCAGAGTTAAGCGCCGAAGTTCATCCGCATGTCACGACCGAGGGAAGCTTTAAATGTGACTTTGGGTTTCACTCGTGCTCTTTGGTTAGGTTTCTTACCAGCTTCATGGCTCATGTTCATGCTAGTTTCTGGCAGTTGCAGAAGCTAAAATCTAAAGTGATTGTTGTTGAAAAGCAAAACAGCAACGACTTTTTTGGATAAACGGAAGTAAAGGACCTCCAGTATGGTTGCCAGGTGGCGCACCGCATCCTTAATAAGACAATAAAACAGCAGGAATTAGCAGAAACCATGCTAATGCATTAGCTGCTAGATTCTACGAAACTTCATTTTGGTCTGAACTCTGCAAACGGCTGGTCAAAGGTGTGCAAACAGCAGCGTTTGATGAGAAAACAGTTGACACCTCCTGCTCAGGAACATAAAGTTTGTAGATCATAACAAACTGTTTGACACAAATATCAAAGTGACAGAGCAGCAATATCTAAAAGCCGAGGGCGTGTGAAGCTGACTGAAACCCGGGATCACTGACACCGCAGGTCAGAAAACAAAACATGCACATGTAGTGGCGACTTGCATGACCAGAGCCAGACACAATTTACTCCATTCAGGGACCAAAGATTCCACATTTCTTGATCTAATTCATTATGTTCAAAAAAGCAGAGCTGCCACAGAAGCTCTCCTTGTCCAGACTCCTGATGGATATCAGCCGCTGTCTTAAATAACATGTTCTATGAATACGACTGGTTGAACTAAATTCAAACAAAAAAAAGAAAGACAAGTACATTGAGATAACCAGTCCTCAGACAATCAGTTTCTTTGTGAAGCTAACGGACAGGAGTCTCTTTCCCATGAGACCAGAGTCTAATATTGTCTATTAAGAAAACAGGAAGCGCAGTGTTTGCCATCCTTCGCAAATCTCCCATGAAGCCGTGGTTCCCATTTTCATTTTCCTTAAACGCTGGTGCTAAGAAAAGAGGGGAGCCGGTCCAACAGGTGTATCTTACCGACTGTCTTTATAGTTTGTTTCCAAGAGGGGGGCTCAGATGTCCCCGTTAGCCCCTTGCATGTCAGTCAGCTCGTTTTCATTAAGCCCTAGTGATGGAGTGACGGAGGAAAGAGGATAGGAGCAGCAGTCCTCCACTCCTAGCTTCTGTTCATACTCTAATGTTTGTGTGGCTGTTCAACTAAATGGGGAAATACAAATCGGAGCAGCTCTTGTTTCATTGCAAGGAAAGAAAAATGCACTGATTGAAAGAACTCCATTGGAAAAAAACAACAGAAAAATCAAAAGCAAGCTGTGTTTGCTTCGTCTGTCAGCCTGTCGCGAGTATGAAAGCAAAACAGAAATGAGGGTTTGCCTCTAATCTCTTTATCATTCAGTGTCTCTTGTGTTTCCTCGTTTTATCGACTAAGAAAGGGAGGAAAGAGAAAAACCAAACAGGGAGAGACGTCTTCTCTCTCTTTGTCAGTTTCTGCTGTTCGGAGGTCAGCATCCGGCAGGAACGTCTGACATGAAATCAAACTCATTCTGCCCCAGCCAGAGCTCCGGCAGCTCGTTGGCTCGGTCCAAACCCAGCTCCACCACCAGGGACATGAGGACCTCCTCGTCCACCGGGTCAAAGTCGATAATTCCACCGGCTCCGGAGCTTTGGTTCCCCATGCCGATCCCCATCCCGCCTCCACCGAGGGCCCCGGTCGACCCCAGCAGCTGGTTACTGGTGCCCAGCGGTGAGGCGCCGAAGCCCCTCTGAGCCCCACCAGGCGCAGGGTGTCCGGTGGCGGAGCCGGCCAGGTTCTGGTAGTGCGAGTTGAGCTTCTGCAGCTGCATGCTTGCGATGAGGTGAGGCCCCGTCTGCAAGCAGAACGGCTGAGGTTTGGAGAGCGGCGCCGAGGTCAGCGGCGAGCCGGGCGAGGAGGGGGGACCGGCGGACGGCGAGAAGGGCACGACGGAGGTCTTGGAGGACGGGTAGTGGAGGAGGGAGGTGAGAGGTGAGGAGGAGGAGGAGAGGTCCTTCATCGCAGCGTGGGCGTTGCCAGGGAACAGCAGTGAGGTCATCACCAGGAAAACCCAGAGTCTGCAGGAGGAAGAAGGAAGAGATGTTACGCAATGACATCAGAGTGGGACACGAGGAGGAAGAGATCAGCTGGCGATTTAACTCCGCTGACATCAGCCAGGATAGATGTCTTTAATGATAAGACTTCAGTGTAACAGACACCTGCAGGGATTCAGACCTACAGCGGAACAGCCTCAAACTGGAGATTCTAATTAGTTCTTACATCTGAGGGTTTTAGAAGCAGAGTGGTTTGACGAATAAAACATCAGAGCTGAGTTTTACATCATTCCTGCAGCATTTTATGGTCTAGATTTTAGTGGCAAAGTGGTCTAATCCACAACCCAAACACAGCGAAACATTACAGTGAAATGTTAGACCATTCTGGAAAACACAAAACTTTGAACCTAGTTTTCTCCAAAACTACAGAAAGTGGGTCAGACCACTCTGCTTCCAAACCCTTCATCTGTTCTGGTACCTCACATCTACTGCATTTGGTTGGAATTAGGGAGAACGTCCTCCTTCCTTGACACAAGATCACAGAACGAATGCTTAAACTGAAAACCCAGGCAAAAATTGGGATTTTAAGTAAGTTGTATTGTTATAGTGAACGCGTATAAAGTCTACACTGTCAGTTTGAATTCTGAACGAACATATTTAAAAGGAAGAATTTGACATTTTCCATTTCTTTGACACAGTTCTCATTTTTGTCCACTAAATATGCAACAACTAGCTTGCTTGACTAGCTGTTTGAACGTTCAATAGCTGAGTTTGATCATTAAAAATTAACATTACAGACATCAACAATGTCATTTTGGCTAGTTTAATAACACACTTAGTATGTTTCTACATTTATTTCAAATATCTCTGTACTGTGAAGTAACATCTTTAAAAGGGATAGTTTCAGATTTTCCTGTCTTTGATACAACTCTCATTTTTGTACGCTAAATATGAAACAACTAGCTTGTTTAATTGCGCATTTAATAGGTGAGTTTGAACCATTTTGAGCTGAGTCATTTTGACTGACTGTAATTACACTGTTAGTAGTTTTTATATGCATTTCCATTTCATAAATCCCCATCGTTCTTACTTCTTAATTAAAATAAGGGTTTTTCTAATCAAAACACTATAAAAAAAAGAATATATTAGTTGATGCACATTGGATGCATGAAACAGAATTTCTGCTATTTAATCTGCACACACTTTTGATTGTTTTTCTGAGCAGCTCATATGTTGTTCCACAGACCTGCATGAATTTAACCACCTCTCCATGTGACATTTCAGATCAGAGCAGCTCTTCATGTTCACAGTTTTAGTGTCGCTGTTAAGAGCCTCTTTATGTCTGATGGAGAGCAGCTCCAGCTGGAAGCATCACACACAGGTGTGTAACACTTCACGGCCGCTTTGTTGTTTTTTGGCAGCGCATGTGTTCGTATCTCCATTGGTTATGTCAGTGACAGTGGTTGCATAATGGTAGCAGAGTTACTTAATAATCCTGTTTTTTCACTCTTTATTTGGCTGCACTGTCATTTTTAACAATTAACAGCCTTGAAATACATATACTCAAGTTTAATATTTTTCTTTTATCTGTTAAATATGACACTGCTACTAAAATAAGTTTTTAAAAAATGGCAAAAACATTAATTTTCACACCAATGCTGCAACAAAATATGAATCTAAAAGATAAATTTGCCTCAAAAAAAACCAAAAAGGACATTTCATTTAACTATCGTATAATGCAGACAGAATGAAAAGTAGGTGTTGAAGTGTAAAATGTTGGGTTAAACTGGCAGCATCATATGAATCCATTTAGCTCAGAGAAGCTAAAGCGTCTCCTTTTGGTATTAGCTTCAAATTCTATGGAAACAGTTGCATTTTTGGGGAGCTTCTCAGACAAGAGTTGCTTTTAAATTATCAGTATTTAACAAAGCAGAGCAGCAACTTGGAAGTAAATTCTGGTTAACATTTAGTCTTAATGAGCTGCATTTCACTCACTATTTCGTACTCAATCTGTTTTCTAACTACAAAAACAGACAATATGTAAATGAGAGCTGCTTTATTGGGAATAATTAGTATTAAAGTGCAGCATGCATGAGCACAGAGAGCAGGAGAGAAGCTAACTGACGCTGAGTTTAGGTTAAACCGAAGCACAACAGTCCTTGATTACTAAACTGTCAAAGCTAACGCTAACTTTAGCAACATTAGCCATTAACGCTGGCGAGTTTTAAACCAAAAATAAAAGTAAATCACTGGATCTGTAGGTCCTGAGATGCTGTGAGTGCATGAAGACTCGTGTTCACTCTTGCAGCCAGCAGCAGAACTTTTGGTGAGTTTTAGTTGAGCTGAGATGTTTTAGCTGTAGTAGCTGCAGGAAGTAAACAAGAAAAGCATTCAGAGAGCGTCGTACTCCACCAAGGCTGTTCAGTCGCTGTATCATTTCCGATGGCTGATGGTTGTGGCAGAAATCACAGCACTACAGAATGTGGCCATTAAATATAGATGTACCCACAAACAAAATGACCTTGCACTGAGCACAGGCGTGTGTTATGTATGCATACAGAATCGCGTGACCTAAATATGTAGTGGGCAGCGGGAATTGATGGGACTCGGAAACACCCCCACAGCGGATTTGTAGTAGGATCGCAATCAGGTGATTGTCAGTAGACAGCTGATGTAGTGTTCACTTGTCATAGTTACAGTGATGCCGTTATGCTATCTCGCAATGACACAGAAACACTTAAGAAATGGATCCAGACTATAAGCCGCATCACTGTCAAAATCTAATCTCTTGGTCCTTGTGTCATTTCTGACCTTCCCTAAATTTCATCTAAATCCATTGGTCCGTTTTTGAGTAATGTTGCTAACAGACAGACAGACAGATAAACGTACGCCGATCATCACAGAACTCTGCCGTTCCTTGTTGGAGTAATAAACCTGGTGGACTGACAGTTAGCTGCTCCTCTGTTCCAATTCTGCCACCGAAACCAACCGCCTTTTAATTCTGTGATAATTCTATGACCTCGACATCCCTAAATCAATAACCCACTTCTTTCATCACTTGAGATTAACCACACAGTAGCGCCTTCGTGACATCTTTATGAGCGCATTTCGTCTGAAAATAGCCCCCGAACAAACAAACAACACACTTCTCAGAGCGAGGAATCGATTGCACTGTGGGCCTCGAGGACTGGAGGATGGATATCTCATTCGGCCGATTTTATTTTACGGCGTTTCCCGGCCACAACAAAGGCAGCGTTGACTCAACGCCGGCTTTACTCGTGTTCTCGTGAGCTGGTAAATCACATCTGTCTGGGAAAACGAACAGGCGAGGCGACCCCGGTGCCTGGACGGCCGCATGACTCGCAGCCCGATTCTCTGATGTCTGCTTTTTCCCTCTTGACCTATTGAGCAGCAAATTAAGCATGAAAAGGCTGCGGGGAGACTGGCAGGGTTACTGGGTGTTTATGGGCCCATGTATGCATGCATTGGTGTGTGTGTGTGTGTGTGTGTGTGTGTGTGTGTGTGTGTGAATGGAGCTCACAACACAACAGAGCCTTTGAGGATCTCACAGAGTGATTGGGTCACATGGGAGGATAAATACATATGGGCCCTGAGAACAGACCATATGTCCGACTGTGTGTGTGTGTGTGTGTGTGTGTGTGTGTGTGTGTGTGTGTGTGTGTGTGTGTGTGTGTGTGTGTGTGTGTGTGTGTGTGTATGTGTGTGAAGCAGGAAAATGTCACTGAGATGTGTGTGGAGGTTAAAAAAAAAAAAAAAGTGTGTGTGTGTGCAAAGAGACTCCTGGAGGCTCATGTTAAAGTCCTGGAGCTGGTTTATATTACACACAGTTCAAACAGCATGTGTGCCTTAACACACACACTACACACACACACACACGCTACATCATGCGACTATCCTTTGAGTAAGTTAATCGCTTAATAATATGACACACACACAAACACACACCCCTCCTCCCAGCACTGGCTCTTATTTAGTGAGAACATAATTGCTACAGGCAGGCATGCAGCTGCACTCGGCTGACAGAGTTAACACACACACACACACACACACACACACACACACACACACACACACACACACACACACACACACACACACACACCAAACAGCTGTCAGTGGCAGGTTTGTGTGTTCATTATTCATTGACTGATTACTGTCAGGGCCAGGCTGCACATGGCATCTCTGCTCAACAGCTTTCCACCACAGAGAGGCGCAAAAAAAGAAACAAAACGAGAAAAAAGTGCAATTTTTTAGCTATAACGACAAAAGTAAGGCTTCGAATTTATTCAAATTAGCTGCAACTTGGCGTTAAAAGCCGTCACAGACTTGAGGGTCAGTGAAGCTACAGACATCACAGGTGGTTAAAATGTAGGTATGAAAAGTTTTCAGCCTCCAAAAGGTCCTGAATTTGAATATATGTATTAAAACTGTACAAGACGACACAAAGAGTGCAAAGTTAGCATGACTAATAGAGCCTCGATAGACATGTTCTGTTGCACTGATTGTCAAAAACGGTCAATTATTTACGTTGTCGACTAACCTGTTGATTATTTCATAATGGATGCAGAGTTCAGGTTAAACTGAAGCACAACAGTCTTTGATTACTGATTTCAAAATAAAACTTCCACCATCTCTGAATGGTGTTACAGTTTGTACAGAGCTCTGACCTGTGGCCAGACGCTGACTACAGCAACATTAGCTGTTAACGCTGGTGATTTTCCATCAAAAATAAAAGTAATCCACTGGATCTTCACGTCCTCAGATGCTGGGAGTGCGTGAAGACTCCTGTGTTCACTCTTGTAGCCAGCAGCAGAACTTTTGGTGAAATTTTAGTTGAGCTGAGATGTTTTAGATGTACTAGCCGCAGGAAGTAAACAAACCTGGTTAGCTGCTTGTTCTGAATGTTTCGTCTTCGTCTGTTCTAGTTGCCACCGAAACAAACGGCCTACACAATTAATAGTTCTGTGATAATTTGAAGAACTCGACATTACAGCAGCGTTGGTAAATAGGTGTGTTTCCTGAAAACAAAAACCCATTTCTTTGCAGTCTTTGTCTTTCTAAAATTAGCCCCTGAACAAACAAGCAACAACCTTCTCAGAGAAGAAGAATCAATTATTTTCTATTAGTAATGAGTTGTTTGGGCTGTAAAATGTCAAAAAATGGTGAAAAACATTGATGACAAATGTAACTACAGGTTTTTCTCACAATGATAAACCGTAAGTCAATAGATAATTAAAGTACAACTTCCAAAAAAAACCCAGGATGACAAATGTCTTGTTTTGTTTGTAACCCAGAAATATTAAGTTTACTGTAATAAAGAAAAAAAAATAGGTTTCAGAAGCTGGAATCTGAATATTTTGACTTTCTTTCTTGAATAATTACTATAATTTCCTAAAAACGTGACTTCTGGTGGCTCTTTGGTGCCATAAGAAGGTGAAAGTGCAACATTAAGTCGCACATTTAGTTTAATTATGACTTACTGACATTCAAACTCTTTCTTCATTGGTTTAAATCATTCCATGAATTACAAAAAATACGAGACCTTTTGGTTTACAGATGTCATCAATCAGGAATTATTGGTATTTAAGCTGCCTGCACAGGAAATAAGTGGAGATTTTAATTTCAAACTGTATCTTTTTGTCTCCAGGAGGATCAAATGTTGAATTTCATACTTTACCCAACAACTTAGATAGAAGCTGAAGAACATAATAATGTGTGTTTTTATGTGAGATGAGGACTTTAGGAAGGATGCTGTGAGAAACCCCTGGACCGGTGCCAGTGTTTTTTCCTGTTCACAGCTGACCTGCCTCATTGTGTTCCTCCACCATTTTTTTTTATGAGATTGTGAAATCAGGCCTGGCTTCGTTTCCCCCGTAAATGATTTCATTAGCAGTCTAGGCTGCTGTCTTGGCCGCGGATCGCTCTGCATTTGTTTTAATTATTGGAAATGAAAGTCTCGCTCTCACTGCCAGTTTAGTAGCTGTTAGAGAAAAACAACACTGACCTAGAACTAACAATGCAAACAAACTGAGGGGTAAAATCCGTCAGAGCCCAATAGGACGTCTTCAAAATGCCTCTTTTTGTTCATTTAATTCACAATAAATCAGAGAAAAACAGCAATCCTCACGCTTTAAGTTTGAAAAAGGGTTAACTAATAATCTTTCAGCATGAAATACTGCAGAATGACTGCAGTAAATTGTGCCATAAAATCACTTTTTAGCAGATCTGGCTCATATTTATTCCCTTTACTGGAGTTTCACTGGAATATAATGACCAGTTCTCCCAACTGAAGACATCTTTCAAGAAAAAAATCCACATTTTGGCTTCTCAAGTATGCTTTTCTCTGTTTAATATCATTACAAATGTAATATATTTGGGTTTTGCACAATTTGATGGTGCAATGGAAACAACAAACTAGAAAATATTTGTTTTTCAGAAGCTGGAATCAGAATATTCTGATTTTTTTCTTAGAAATTGCTCAGATCAATTCATATATTATGAAAATAGGTGGTAAATTTAACAGTTATCACAGCTGATGATCATGTAAGTCGTTTTTCAAGAAAAAAAATTAAATTCTGGCTCCTCAAATGTGCTTTTCTGTGTTTAGTATCATTGTAAATGTAATATATTTGGGTTTTTTAACCAATCTGATGGTGTAATTTCAGGTTATCTCATATTAATAAACCGAAAATCAACAAATAATTAAAGTAAAACATAGCAGCCCAACAGCAATAAGAGGAAAGTAAAACATAGACATTATTAAATCCTCACTGTGGCTCACAAAAGAAATAATATGTAGGAAGACACTGGACGTTCTTCACTCTGTAAACACCAGCCGAGGGAACAAACTCACCTCAACAACCATTTAGTAGCTGTTATGGAGCTTTTAATCCAAACACATGACCTTCATCACCTCAGATACGACGGAAACGTCCAGAATAGTTACTAAACGCTTCAAATGAGAGTAAAAAAGAACAATATTATATAAAAACAATGGCTATGTTGTGATTTTTCAACAGGCAGCCTGAGAACGAGAGCAGACGGACACACAAACCACCGACAACAAGAGGTTTCAATTACACAATTAAAGCCTGACGAGCAAATTGAAACGTCAGTCAGTCTGTCACACACACAGACACACACGCACACGCACACTCACACACCATATGCTGCCCAGCGTGACACATCCACCACTTGTTTTAATTGCCTCCACATTGAAGAGAGTTAATGAGAATGCCAATTTAAAGGGAAAAAAAAGTTGATTTCCCCAAAGTTTCCATCAAGCAAAGGAAAAAAACAAGCTTATAATTACTTTAAAACTCCACTTACAACTCCATCTTGTGTCACTTTTTGAGTGGTTTAGGAGAAAAAAATACTTTTTTTTTTTTTTAAAGCACCAACTTCCATGTCTCTTGCAATAAAGTTTTCCATTCATTTGGTAATAAAAGGAGCTGAGCCCACTAGAAGCTCTAAGAGAAGATAACGATGTGAACTTGCCAACTAGCTGCAGACAGTCTGACCTCATTCAAGATGTTATGTAAACTGTGGAGCAGCAGAAAGATGTTTGAGAGCTACTCTGACAGCTGCTGTCACCGTGCAAACACTCACCTGAGAGAAGAGCAGTCGAAACTGGAATTTAAAAAAGTAGATTGAAACAGTCCAAAGAGTCTGTTGTGGAGGTGAGGATTGAAAAAAGCCAGTGAGTTGCAGTCAGAGGACCAGGAGCTGCTGGAATAGACGGAGCTGACTGAGACTACGAAGGGTTCGTCAGCTCCTCAATGAGCTTGTGGCTGAATAAAAAGCATTTTGTGCGTCTCAGGCTCCTCACCGACCAGCCTGGTGTGAGAGTGAACAGCTCTGGGCCTCCACAAACCAGGGACTGGATTGCTGGATCTGGATGGAGCTTCTGCAGTCTGACAGAAAACAAAACACTGAAAATAAAAAAGCGCAGAAATCTCACTAAAACGTGGAAAACTTGGATAAATAATCTGTTTAGAAGGACATCAAATCACCATAAATAAGCATAAATTAGCATTTACAGGCATTTTATACAGACAATACACATTTTTTCTTGATCTGACCACACTCAAAACTGTAGAAATTAGGTTTATTTTACTAGATATTACTGGATTTACCCACTGATTTATAAACAAGTATTAATTGGCACTAAAACCACAGTGGACTCAACGAAACTTAAAATAATTTCAGTGTTCAGGTTTTTTGAAGGCAGGATGTGCCAATCCAGGCAACAAACAGGCTAAAATACTGTTTTGGGTTTTTTTTTTTTTTTGGAAAGTTGTGCCACAGATCTTAGAAAGAGACACAAAAAAGCTAAAACAAGACGCCAAAGAGATGTGAAATAATCACAAAATGGCAATGAAGAGGTGCGAAACAGCCACAATGTGATGCAAAATGGCCAAAAGGAAATATAAAATGATCAAACTTTGATGCAAACCAGAAGAAAAACAAGCTAAATCAGAAAAAATAACCAGAATTTGACACTAAATGACCAAAATGGGACAGAAAATGGTAACAAAAAATGCAAATTGACCAAAAACTGATTATAAACAGACCTAAAATGGTAAAAAAAAAAGAAAAGAAAGAGACAAAATGGCAACAAAAAAGACGCAAAAAAGCCAAAATGTGATGCAAAATGACCTCAACATGATTACATGCAAAACGTGACACAAAATGATATAATTACCATATAAAAATTACACATAATATGACACAGAAGAGATGCAAAACAACCCAAATGTGATGCAAAATAACCCCATAGAGACAAAGAGTGGCTACAAAGACATACAAAGTGACCAACATGTGACAATAGACAACCAAAGTGTCCCATTTTGGTTGTCTACTGGTTGTGACTATAGACAACCAAAATGGGACAAAAAACAACCATAAAGAAAAGCAAAATGTCGCAAATAGACACATAATTGAAAATAACAAACAAAAAAATGATCAAAATAAGGCAAAGATCATTTTTTAAAAAAAAAAGAGCAAAACAGCAAATATATGATGCAAAATGTCAAAAATTGACAAAATTTGACATGCAAGAGACACAATAAGCTAAATGTGACACAAAAATACCCTCAAGTGATGGAACAGCTACAAAGATATACAAAATCTGACAACAAAACAACCATAAGGGGACAAAAAGTACCATAAGTAGATGTACGATGACCAAAAGAAACTAAATGGCAACAGAAAGATGTAAAATATGATGTAAATAACCACAAACAGATGTAAAAACATACAAAATCTGACACAAAAGAGGTGAAAACAACCATGATGACACAGAATAACCCAAATGTGACACCAAGTGGTCTTGAAGAAACACAGAATGGCTACAAAGACGACATACAGAGTTGACAAACAACCACAAATACACACAAAATGAGCAAAATAACCCCAAAAAATGACCACAGACATACAAAATAGCCACAAACAGACACGAAATGATGCAAAACATCTGCAAGAGGCACATTTGGAGACAAAGAAAACACAAATCAGTTTCAGTGTGAGTGTGTTGCTCCTCTGTGGGATGAGTGAGGGGCCTATTGTTTCATAATCCATCCATGCTTGTCAATGCGGGGAAATCGGATATATGCTGACTGAAAACACCTGTGTGGACATATGGGACCAATAACTGACAACAATGGTCACAAGTTCTGCATGTAAAATTAGAACAGCGGTGAAGTCATCAATAAACCGTAATGAAGCTCAACAATGAGCTGACACAAGCTGCAGCTTTACGACGGCATCATAACCAGGTAACAACAATAACTAATGAAGTTCAGCTACAAATGTTGAAACAGCGAAAACAGCTTTCAGTCAAAGAAAAACACGTCACAGACACTCCTGAACTCACAAATCATCAGAATCAATACATAACACAACCTGCGCAGAGAAAACGCCAACATGTGACTATTTTAGTGCACCAAATCCAAATGACACTGTACCTACAGCTACTTTTACTATGTAGCCTGTCTACAAACTCCATCTGTAATGCAAATTTGTGGATGTGTGTTAAGATCAGCTCGCATATGTAGATTTCTACGGAGGCAGGTGATGCAGATTGAGACAAAATGACCCAACTGAAACAGAAAATGACCTCAGAAAGATGCAGAACGCAACAAACGCATGCAAAATGACTGAGATGTGACACAAGACAACCAAAATAAGATTAAGAAACAACTGTAAAGACATGCAAAATGACAACAAAGAGGCACAAAATGATCAAAATTGGGACAAAAAATGACCACACAGAGACAAAGTGGCAACAAAGACATGCAAAACAGTCAAAAGGTGGTGCAAAAATGACAAGGAGACACAAATTTTGATACTAAAGAGACATTATAACCTAAATGTGACACAAAAATACCTCAGAGTGACCAAATAGCAACAAAAACACAGGACAAAGACACAACTGTAAACAGATGCAAAATGACAACAATGAGGCACAAAATTTGCAATATGAGAGCCAAAATGATCAAAATCGGGACAAAAAATGACAACATAGAGACAAAATGGCAACAAAGAGATGCAAAACAGTCAAAAAGTGGTGCAAAATGACAAGAAGATAAAATGCAAAATTTGATACTTGAGAGACACAATAACCTAAATGTGACACAGCGAAATACCTCAAAATGACAGAACAGCTACAAAGACACATTAAATGACCAAAATATGACAACAAAACAACCACAATAGGACAAAAAATTGGCATAAAGAGATGCACAATGACCACAAAGAAACAAAATGCCATCAGAAAGATGCAAAATGTGGCATAAAATGACTGCAAAGAGACACAAGATTCACAAAATAAATGCCAAAATGGTCAAAAATGGGACAACAAATGACCATATAGAGAGAAAATAGCAACAAAGAGATGCAAAACAGTCAAAAAGTGGTGCAAAATGACAAGGAGATACAAGAAAATTGTAAAATCTGACACTAAAGACACACAATAACCTAAATGTTACACAAAAATACCTTAAAGAGACACAGAATGCAACAAACACATGCAAAATGACCAAGATGTGACACAAGACAACCCATATGGGACAAAAAAAATAACCATAAAGAGATGCAAAATGACAACAAAGAGGTACAAAATTAACAATATGAGAGCAAAATGATCAAAAATGGTTGTTTATGAGACAGAAAAACCCCAATGTGACACCAAAGGGCTGTCAGAACCTTAGTGGATGTTCTGACTTTAAGAACCACCCCAGTAGAACTTGTTCTCCTGGGTAGGTGTTTCGGAGAGGCACTGAAAAACTAGTGTGGGGGGTTCCACACTAATTGGTCAAACTTAGGCGCCATTTTTTCTGTCCTCGATGTCTGGCAGTCGTCTCCTCTCCAAAAACACCATCAGTATTTAGGTGTCTTCCCATTACAGGAACCAAGAAGTGGTAAGACGACGATGTTGACTCTGACAGTGCTGCAACAATAAATAGTATGTATTTTGTACTTCCAGCTCTATGAGCATGTGGAAAAAGAACAATTGAGGGCTTGTTATGATGCACTATGAATTTAACCCATCAGAGACCCACACAGCAGCTTTTCAGGTCTTCTCACGAGTACACCTATCCTGAAGTAGCAACCATTTTCTCTGCAAAAAGGTTCTGTAGGGACGGTTCTGTGGTCAGAACATGTACAAATGTTCAGGTCTTCCTAGAACAATGCACAAGTTCCTGTTGAAGTAATGACTTATTGCAATATTCACTGTATATGTTACCATAACAAACTCAACTGAACAATTTCCAACACAGAACTGGAGTTAGGTCAAGTAACAACTATTTGTTGTTGTTTTGGTTTGTTTAAGGTGTCAGATCCAACACCGCAAAGAAAACTACAGCTAAAAAGACCAAGTTCCTGCAGTGGAAAGAACTTAACGCTGTTTGGACGTCAGTCACAAATAGTCATAGTATCTGTCTTTCCTGTGGGAACAAGTCAAATTGTTCTCTGTTAAAAAAGCTCTGGATCCAAACCAGGGTGAATCCATCCTCCGGAGTTTGGAAGCTGCCGCTCTGCAGGGCAGATGTTGCTCATTCTGAGGCAAACACCATCAGGAATCAAATGGACCATTTCAGAGCCTCAGTCTTTGTCTGTGTCACTCAGCCAGAGAGGGAGACGTTGGTGGTCCATGGGCTCATTAGCATAACTACATGTTCTCACTAGAGACGTCTTCCTGTCGTTGGAGAAAGTGATGAATGTGTGCTGAATGATTTATCACGCAGGTTGGAGCTCCAGAGAGGCTTGTACGGATGTTAAAAGTTAAAAAAAAGAATTCTTTTAGCTTTAAAACTCAAAGACACAACTGAATTCATTCACACAGATGGAAAAATCCAGAATCAAAAGGCAGATTATCAATATGTTGCCTGTTTGCATGTTTATTGTGCTTTTATGGGGGGAAGTTTTTAGGTCATGTGATTATGTTTGCTTTTATTATGCCATAAAAAATACACACAAAACATGAAGCAATTCAAGCTGGCTGAGTGTGCAGGGAGGCAACATACAGAAAATCACACAAAAAGGCGATTTCAATCTTCATTGTGTCCAATTTCCTGTCAGAGAACAATCAAAAGAATGTGGTTTGTGCTCATCTTTTACACCAGAACACAATATTCCAGTAGCATTAGAGGCATGGGTGTGGGCTTTATTTAAACATTACTGGAGAAACAATAAAAAGTGGGTTTGGGCATCTTCTTATAGGAAATTTTGAGCATTTAACACTTAATTTCTTGGATTTTGGTGAATTTTAATGCATGGATTTGCATTACTTTATGGTGGAAAACTTTAAGTAGCTGTTCTTTCCTACAGGGGACAAATGTTTAACGCCAAAAATAACAACAAAGAGATGCAAAATGACCTAAAAGATGATTATAAGCAGACTTAAAATAAAAAGAGACAAAATGGCAACAAAATGTGACACAAAATGACCAAAAGATGATGTACAAATGTACAAAATTTGACATTAAAGATAAATAATAGCATACATGTGACACAAAATAACTAAATAAATAAATGTGATGTGAAATGACCACCAGAAGACATAAAAATGACCATAATTTAACACAAAAAAGACGCAAAAGAGCCAAAATGTGATGCAAAATGACCCCAAAGAGACACAGAATGGCTACAAAAACACACAAAATTGGACAAAAACAACCATAAAGAGAAGCAAAACACCACAAATAGACACATAATTGACAACAAATTAAAAATGGGGGTTTGGGTGTCTTCTTAAGGGACATTTTGAGCATCTAACACTTAATTTCTTGCATTTTGGTGACTGTTAATGTATGGATTTGTATTACTTTAAGGTGGAAAACTTAAACACAACACAAATGTTTGATGCCACAAATCTACTTTCTACTGACTGACTGATTAAATGTTTAAAATTTCTGCTAAGTAACACCTGATTCTTTACTCTCTTTTTTCTGGCGCATTTTATTCAAACAAAAGGCTGTTTGGGGAAAGAAAAATCACCGAAAGTGTCGTTGGGGAGCCCTCCAAAATAAAAAAACAAAAAACAAAAACAGAAACCTCTCTCCCTCCCCACCTCCCACTAAAAAAGAACAAGCCCCTTTTTCCACATTCACCATTCATCACCATTCATCTCCGCGGTGCGCTGGACGTCATTACGCGCCAACAACATGCGTCGGCGCGGTCAAGTGCCACGCGCTCAGCCTCTCTTCCGTTAAGCAGATAAAAGGTGGCATCTGTCTTTATTGTGTGAGTAAATCCCCTCCGCCATTGACCGCAGACACTTCACATGTTGATGAGGAGGAGGACGTATAGACGGAGGCCCCCCGGCCGCTTTGTTCCCCCGGGGGAGACGTTATGCAAATCAAACAAAACCGTTTGTGATTTCCATCGTAGCAGACAAATAATTTGGGCATGTTGTTCAAACTGCCAGTGTGGATGTTTCTTCCAAAGTGGCTTTTTTTTTTTCAATAAACTGTCTGACATTTTAGCGATAGCATAGCTGCAGAAAAACTTCCAAAGTAGATGCAATCTGTTTTTTTGTTTTTTGGAAAATCCCCAACTTTTTAAGCAGGATTTACAAGACATGCAAATTTATTGCAAATGGCACCTTTAATGCAGAAGACGAGGAAGGACGAGTGTTTGGTTTGTCTAAACTGACCAACAGCGCTGGCTCTGCTCTGGAGGGGCCCGGTGCTCATTTGCATAAAAGTCGTTGGGAAAGTTTTCTTTTCTCCCCATTGAGCAGTAAAGGTGTGTTCAATACGAGCCACAACACGAAGGAATCCTGATGCAGAAAACAATGTGTTGCACAGATTACAGACAGAGAATGAAGTCGTCTCTTCACTGAAACTCGAGGACTTCATCGCCTCATGACTGAGCCAAACTAAACCCAGTTATTCCTTCCATTCGCATATCGGAAAAAATAAATCGGCGTGTCTAGAGGAGGAAGAACCAGAGCCAAAAAAGCCTCATCAGAATGTGCAGGATGATATTTTCCCTTACAGAATGCATTGCATCACACCGCTGCTGGTTTATGTGGGGTTTTTAAAATGACAGACGATCTGCATGGACTTGTACCACAGTAATCTGAATTCCAGGCTCCGACTTGGCTGGAAGTGGACAAAAGTTATGTAACGCTCACTGTATACTGACTCAGGCTGGGTGTTGCCAAGAAACTCTGATTTTGTCATCTGATGATTAACTTTAATGCCTATAATGCATTGATCTACTTATATCTCTGTGTTTACTGATCAATCAGTTGCAGAAAAAGTGTCTAAACCTGCAGCTGCATTACAACTAGTTGCAATTAAAGCTTCATTGATTCTCACTAACCTTAATTCTAGTTTAAAGATCAATTCTCTTCAATTCAACATATCTACACTGACTTATAAATTAGGTTTTGAACTGTTCTAAGTATCGCAAACTGGAAATATGGATCATTAAAATGTAAGTACAGATATTTTGAATTAGACTTTTGACAACGCGGATATCTATAGTTATGTCAAAAGTCCGTTTTTGCCACTTCAAGCCAGCTTGATGTCGAAATTCTAGCAGCTTTTGACCACAAGTCACTGATAAACAAAGCTCTTGTTCTCTTTCTGTTTCAATGCATTTTCTCATAATGTTACCCACCATTACTCTGCCAACACCGTTCAAATGCTTAGTTTGAGCAGCATGACAACATTTCAGGCTCATCACAGTGGAATCTGTGCTTTCTGCAGCTATTATTCTGGCTAATAGAAAACTGAATTACAGATTCAATGCTTTTGACCAGTCAGAATGTAGATACAGAAATCTGCAATAATAATAAATCAGAGTAGTCAAAGTGCAGTTAGTCAAAATGCCGCTGTTGTTATCTGTAATTGGAATTTCACAGTCAAACTCAGCCGTTAAATGTCGATTAAATGACTTCCTGTGACATATAATCATGGCTATGGTGCTCCTTACTAAAAATAAACAAAGTAAACATGGATGAAGCAGAGAGGAATTTGTATTCAGTCAAAAGTCCACATTGGGATTCACAGATGTTCATGATTTTTCTGACTTTTGATCATTCGTTAAAGCATATAAACACTTTAATGTCTCAAACAGGTGGTGAACAATGAAACATGAGTCTAGATTCACATATTTTAAATGGCGATGTGTTGTTTTCCAAGCAACTTGTGTCCTATTTCTCAGTTTATATAATTTTCAGCAGTTAAACTTGTAAGTGTATGATGCTTAAACCAGATTGGGAGCTTGGAAAACAAAGATAGATACTTCCAGGAAACCACAGTGACTTGTCAACACATAGTAGGTGGGTTTCTTCCAAAATCCACCAATAGGCCCAATTATGTTGGGTCTTTTTTTTTTAATTGCCAAGATTGCAGCATTTATTGATTTACAAGACACTGTAGTAGCAAGAAGAACTGCTGGATTCTCAACTTTCCAACAGTCCTTGAATCAATAATTTGTGATTCTCGGTTTCATTGGGGAGAAACAACTAGATCGAAGCCATAAATTGTTATTTTATCAAAATCACTTTTTACTACATGTCTTTTTAAAAAGATTTCAATCGTTAGCATAAACCAGATGGTGTAAAAAGCACTTTAACTTAGAAAAATTGCAAAAAAAATACACCATTTATCATACCAACAAACTGTAAAAGCAGAAGGAATTGTCAAATTTTTTCAACTAATTGCGTGTAACTCATTTTTTCAAGAAACTTAACCAAATCTCAGCTTCAAATCCTAATCATTAACCAAAATCACTTTATTCTACAAGTCTTATTTTAAAAAATATATAAAAATAAACCCTTTGCATTAACCACGTTCTGTAAAAAAATAAAAAAATTCTGTGTTTAGCAGCACAACTGTGAAGTCCTTAGTGTGTCAGCTGTGATCAAGACTCACTTGACAAAAATTTAGGGACTTCTGGAAGTCACAAGTTGGACAGTACGGCTAATTTAATAAGAATAATAAAGACCTAAGTCTGTTTATCACCATGGCGATCATTGTTGTTGATGTGCCGAGCAGCCATCTTTGATTTCGAGGTCAAGTTGGTGAGATTCTTCCTGTTATGCAAGCCGACTAAAGGTTTCAGTGGAAATTCCAGACTGGGAACTCAAACAGTAAGTGTGCTACCTCCAGTAGAAGTGTTAAATCTTAAGGTGCAGGATCATCAAACACTGAAGGTCAAATGAAACATCTCAGCTCCAACATTCAGGACATGGGAAAGTTTTGGAAACATTTTTGGTATTTTCTATATTTTCAGTGTTTCTTGGACACTTTTCCAACCATAAAGGCCCCAATTTCTTTCTAAAATAAGAAACCAAACTTGGCTTTTTCTTAAAAAAAAAAAAAAAAAAAAAAAAAAAAACAATCTAGGAATTCCAGCGGTGGCCCGAATCCTCTCAGGGGGCCTTCAAGTTTTTCTAATTTGACACAGAAAACTACATAAACACACAGCAGCCTCTCATGTCTCCCATGTTTACAGCGCTTCTCCTCCCCCTTCTCCAGCTTTATGAGATAGAATTTCAATCGTCTCCCCTTTTCCGAGCTCGTAAACGGTGTAATGAGTTTCATTTGCTTCGGCTACGTGGGGCTCAAACCACCACGGCGACCGCAGCATGTTCATAAAGATCACAGGGAATCCTCTCGCAGCCCACTTCTGTTCAGCACATGCCGGCTCCGACTGGTGACTCCTACATTTGGTGTGAATTTCCAGGCCATTAATTTGGGGAACATCACTTCTAAAGGAAACTGCCCGACATTTGTGGTTCCTCTTTCAAACGCTCTCCATTAAAGCCTCTATTAAGCAGGCCACGCTGCATAAATCACTGCCCGAAGCGGCGCAAAGACACATGACAACAACACGCTCTCCTGTCTTTTATTTCAACAAACCGACAGTTAGAAAATGCATAAACACACAAAAAAGGTAAAACATTCAAACATATTGACAGATGAACTTCCCCCAATAAGCTTTCTGTGACTTCTTTTCATGTTTGCTAGCAGTGAATGTGAGGATCTTGGTCAGATGGTTGCGGTTTGGTGAGAATTAAACCTTTAAAACTGTCTGTTTCTCAGATGACAGCTTGTTAATGATGTCGGCAAGTAAGGCAGGAAGTTCCAGGAAAATCCAAACTATTGTCATATAAATCTTTAAAAGTTTCTAATAGTGGATTTTAGGGGTGAAATTTACCATGATTATAGTAGTTTGACACAAACTCTTACCTCAACAGCCACTTTATCAGCTTTTCAGGAACTTTTTATTACATCCTGCAACAGAAAACCAACACAAGATGCAGTTAAGAGCACCTATAAAAACTAATCAGGAGACCTTAAAGTGGGATTTATTTGTAAAAATACTGTTTCTGTGGTCGCAAATAAGCTTTCTACAGTAATTTCTGAATCCTTTCACTTGGACTCAAGTCTAAAAGGATGAATTTAACCACCTCGAAAAGTAAATAAACTTCTTGAGGTCTAATTTCTTAATAAATGTCGCTTGTTTTTCCAAAGTCAGATTCCCACCTCGGCTTCATTAAGGAGGATTTGAAGATTTTGGTCGACGTTCAGTTTGATGTGCAGCTGTTAAAGCTCTGCCACATCACTAACACTACAGCTGATTCAACCAGACTTTTACACACATGGAAATAGTAATCAAATGCTTCTATTTTTAGAGGTGTTAAGGGATTTCAAAGCCCTGAAAGAATGCAACTTTACTTCTAGATATATTTACAGTCTCTGCTGGATGTTTGTGATCATTATACAGCTGCTTTATACAAGAAAATACAGTTAAGACCAGGTTTGTTTGTTTCAAGTTTTCTGTTTCCTCTCATGTTGTCCAAGTTTCAGCCAATGTTTAGAGTGAAACAGTGTAAAGACGAGCTGCACATATTGTCTGCCAATACAAAACCAGTTGTGGTATTTAACAAAAGAAGGCAATTATTTAAAGTTGTAAATAAAAAATAAAAAAGGAACAATACAGAAACAAAAACAATGCTTAGACGCATATATAAAGTCAAATAATGGTAATAATTAGACTTAAGGATCTAATTAAAGAATAGTTTTTGCTACACAACAGATTCTAGTGATTGAAATGAGCCATGATGCTGCAAAAATTTGACAAATTAGTCGTGTTTCCGTGTTATTTTACAGAAAAATGTATGCAAACTTTTGAAATGCAGCAATGAACAAACAAAAAAATACAGCATATAAATTTGGCTCACTTCCATCAACTTATTTGTAACAATTAAACTCATAGTGCCATCAGAAGGTAAACTTTACAGGCTATCTTATACTTAGAGTTGGAATTGAAGTCAATCAACTGCAAAAAAAAAAAAGACAAAGATACAAAGAAGAATGGTGAGAAAAATGGCTAAAAATAATTGTTTTCAGTGGGGAAAATTGTAATTACTCTTTCATGTTTGCTAGTCACGACCATATTTTATGCTGTTGGGAATTGAAGACATTAAAAGAATGTCGATGTCGAAACTGGTGAAAAAGTTGTTTCCAACTCCTATAAAGCTCAATAACTCTCACTCAAAAAGACAAAAAAACTTTTTGGGGGGCAAAATTAAGAAACTTTATTCAGATTTTGTCATTTCCATTAACTTTACTGATGCGATACTTTAAAATGCACATTCAATATGCTGTGGAACCACAGCTGATGGCAACACTGAGATTCTCATTTAAGATTTTTAGGACAGACTCACATCTACAAACATCACCATCCTATCTGTATGGGCTGCTGTGTAAAAGATGTCGGTGTCGGTAACTACATAGTTATGCTGGTGGTGCTGTAGGTTCCTTCCAGCTTTGCCCCCAACGTGCCAACTGGAAATTTACTACAACATCTGTACACAAACTGCTGTTCTCAGGGTTTGACATCAACATGTGTCCATCTGATTGGAATCAGATTTCAGAACACCTTAAAATGCGATTTGTTTTTCTTTTGTTGTCTGGACTTTATAAAATCAGTGTGGATTCTTTACTTTTACATGTTGGTTTCCACTGCAGGAACTTGGGGCTTCAACATTTACCAAAACAGACCCTTAATCTGCTTCTATTCTAATAACGCTGATAGTAATGTTTGAGAAGACTGATTCAGATTCTTTTCTCCCCCAAAAGTCCTTGAAACTGGTTCTAGAGAAGCAGATCATGCGGTCGGAACATACAAAAAGATTCGGGTCAGCAAGTGTCTGCAGTGGTAAACAGTCTAATCTGGATATGACCAAATCTGGATTGAACAACGCTACAGCTGCAGACGACTTTCAAACATTTCCAGTCCTCCTGAGGAAACCGGTTTCTGAACCTCCTTGTCCAGTTGGTGCCAAGCCGTTTAAAGCTGCTGTTTCTTTCTAAATCCTCCCTAAATATCATGCAATCTTTGTTATTGTCCGTCCAAAGAAGTTTCCCTGGATATTTTTCATTTAAAATTCCAAAATGTTGTCCAGATGTTTTATTTTGCTCAGGGCTGGAGACTAGAATGTGGCTAAAATGTGTAACCGGCTAGTTTCCAAACTTTTCCAGACTGTCTTGTTTGTGAGCATTCCAAGTTTCTCTGGACATGCTTTTCAGGGTCGAGGTCTGGGGAACACGGCTGTTTGTCTGTTTTAGTGCTCATCACAGCAGGACCCTGAAACTGGACCCCTGAACAATCTGTTTTTCCGTTTAGTCTAATACAGCTGACCGATGCATCCCTCGATACCAAACACTCGGCTGCCGTTCAGCTTTACGTAGCCGCACTGCACATACTATAAACTCTCACATTCACGCAAAGACACACATCTTCCCAGGAAAACGAAGAATTAAAAACAGCGAACATTGTTCAGCAACCACATCGCCCCCCCTCCCCTCCCCTTATTAAACTGTTTTCCCCTGGAAACACTCGGCTAATGTTTTCCAAAACCTCCCTCCCTGGTTCGCTCCGTGTCTCGGGGCCGAAGGGGTCCACTCCATATTGTCTTCATTAAAGCCGCCGAGTGTCGACCTGGTTTGGAAACATGGCGTGTGGGTGTGTGTGAGAGTGTGTGTGGAGGAGGCTGAGGCTGCCGACTCCTAAACCACATTCTTTAAATTCCCTGTAAACAAGAGAGACAGACATGAGAGGGGTGAGGAGGGGTACAAACACATAAATAGGGAGGACAAAGAAGAAAAAAGGGAGGAAAAACACACAAACACACACACTTTTGCAGCGATGAAGATGCAAAATAACATCTGGCTGAGGTGCGCGGAAATACAAGCATGCAAAATGAGAATCGATATGGAAATGATATCTTTAAGCAACACCGAGTTGATTTGCATGAACACAGATTGGTTGATAAGTCACACAAAGTATTTCGACACAAGAGCCGAGTTCACTTTGCTGCCTTGTTTGTCTTTTGTTGCGTTTAAAAGGCCTGATGGAGAAACGTCGACATGTTGCGCTGGGGGGGATGAGTAATTGCCCTGACGCAGCGAGGGAGGATGTCCTGTTTGTTGGCCATTGTGGAGCTGTCAGTGGAGTCCTGCCGGCTTCTGCCTTCCAGTGACAACAAATTTTATCGAAGCTGGAACAAATAAGTTGTTTCCAATGCATGTGTGTTTTTTCCTCCTAAAGCTGCACTGGACACTTTGGTCATTTTAACGAGGTCAATGCGAAACAAAAAAGCTGTATTTCTACCGTTTACTCAACAGATGAAACCCTCCCTTGTTGTATGCATTGTTGTGCTGCTTTTGAGCATGTCTGACAACCAAATCCTCACATTTGATGGTTTGTTCATCAAGTGGCACAAAGGATCCAAAGACGACATAATTATCCTGTCGTTGATTTTCAGGCTTTTTAATCTTCAGTTTGCCTTCCTGCTACTTCCAGTTTTTCTACCACACACATGATTCTAAAAAACAAAGAAGCATGACCTGACCTCATTTGTTTGACTAAAACGCTTCAGCTCACATTTTACTCCCAAACAGGCGATCCTCTATACCCCGAGTTCTGCCTTAGGCTCACGTCACGGACTATCAAAGTCAAGGAGTGGTAATTATAAATGCTTATTTGTTCTCAGCATATCCATATTAATAAACTGTCTCTCTATAGTTGTAATTTTTGTGAGCTCTGTCCTTCTATTTAGGTTTCACATGTTGTCAAAGATAACTTGCATTCATACAAACCAAACACACTCACGCATAAGCATCTAGATTTTTCTTGCTACACAAATGTGTAAGAAGCTTAACTTGACTAAAGTTAACTACCAGGATGTTAGCATTGGGTTAACAGTGTAACAGACAGCTGCATTTTTCTTCTTAATTGCAAATCGTCTGGCAGCTTGTCTGTAAGTTTGCGATCAAAAAGTTCTGGGACTCGTCACGGTCTCATGAAGATTCTGATTTCATGCTATTAATGGCGGGATAGAACGGGTATCTTCGTGACCACTAGTATGTTACTCTCTCTCGTGAAAACATCCCGTTCTGTGTTGATCCAGAAACCAGATGATTGAACCATCGAGTGGTGACGAGAGGAGGTTCCTCACATTGAAAGAATCTCGAGAACTGGGCAAGGCATGTGAGGTTAAGAGCTTGTTGTTTTCTTCAACATTCATGTGGTTTTGCGCTGGTAATTAGTCCCCCAGGGTCGGACCGTCAAGGCAGCGTTGTACTTGAATGTCCTGAGTTGACTGAAGGGGAACAATCAACGCAGACGAGCTGAACTATGACTTGATGGCATGTGACAGATGTCTAGATTCGTCTACCTCTGACTTCTTCCTCTACCCCGAAATGAAATTCAAGTTGAAAGGTGTGAAAGCAAAATCAGTCGTGACCTCTTTAGATTATCATTTATTATCAATGTGTCCATTTATATATCTTTGCTGTTGCACTATTTTTGTTGGTAGAATAACATTCTGGTATGTCAGCACAGATGTTGAAGATGTGTCTAACGGTCAAAAGATCTGACGCTAACAATGGAAGACATTTTTAGACTCTTTAAAAGGGTTTGGAAAGGACGACTCTGGTTCCTGTATGGTATGGAACTAATAATGGCCAGTGAAAAGGAATTGCTGACAGTCTGTTTACTATAAAAGCTGTTTCAGTCGTACTTGTCCTTTGAGAATCTTGACAAACTCTGTATTCTCCATAACGTATATGATACTAAATCTGCCAACGACCCAGCAAGGCGTTTTTCTAAGTATGAAGACATAGGAAATTTCCACAACAAATAACTGTCACTTTAACACAGTTCAAGAGAGTTGCAGATGGTGCTCAACATGCTTATATAATGGGACTTAAGGAGCACTGGGAGCTGTGTAATGCTGCACCAAGGAAGATAGTTAGCGGGTATGTAGGTCAAACTTGATTTTTTTAGGGTCAAATTTATAACTTTTTGATCACACCTTGTATTGTTTCCACGTCAGACCACTTTTAAGTGAAAAAACTGTCAACAAAATACTTTAAAAATACAAGGTATGAGGTGTATTATAGAGTCTAAACATAAAGTCGTCCGACACTCATCATCGTCAATTCATTTTATAATCAGATTTGTTTGGTCCTCCTAAGCGCAAATATGTTGACGTACATTTATAAGAATCAAATCCTAGTTTCTATTTCTTTAAAATTAATCAAGCTTCCTACACAGTGCTGCAGGCTTACATCTTTGCGCACATGTACTTGTAGATTCAAATCTACCTCATTTGCGCCAAACTAATCAGATATTTATTTTTATTTTTACCTCCAATGTCAACCCTTGTATTTAAAGTGTTTTCGGTCTAAACATGACCTAACACTGTAATTTCTACTAGAATACAACACAGTGAATCTAATGTCAAAAAAGACAAAAGTGTGTCTAGAAAATGTGATCACTTTTAGAACCTTCTTACACTATATCGGGACGTCATCAATATCCGTCAACGAAGACTTTAAAAGGAAAAGTCAGCATTCAATTTTGTTAAATTTTTTACATAAAAATAAATTTTTCTGGCATTTCATGTAAGTTTAAATGGTTTTCCTATTGTATTTAGATCTAAACCTGCCAGTGGCCCATGACAATGAGAGCAGAAACAATAACGTGCTAATTCCACTACAGCAGGGACTTGATGTTCCTTCCAATTAAGAGTAAAAAAAAAAAAAAAAATTGTGCACATACTGGATAATGGCAGAACTCCATAATACGTTCACTGTAAAGACCCTGATAGAGCACTTGCTGCTGACTCGCAGGGTCAATGGCTGCACACAATTCACTTTTTTCCCGTCCTGTGACAAAGGGAAAATCACGATGTGTGCCAAAAACAGGAAAAAGTGCATCAGAAAAGAGGAACAGCAGTCACAAGTGGGCCCTCAGCAACAGGATATTTGCCAAACAGCGATAGAAAATTGATTAGAATCCGGCTACGATCGATTTCCCTTATTCTTTCATCTCTCGCATTTCCCTTTCTGAACATGTTTGGGTGTCGGTCTCAAGCATTTTAAAGACACTGAGCTTTGGAAAACTTGTGATTTTTTATAGATTAAAACGAAAAAGCTGCAGATTGACTCTCCTTCTGCTCTTTGCTGTCCAGATGTAGAAACTGTGGTGAGGTGATGAGCGTCCACGGGGGCCTCGGATATTTACTACCTGCAGACGTTAATCTATCACAGCATCTGAGGTGGGTATCATGGTGTGTACATGTGTGTGTTTTACGTCTCAGGTGTGCAGCTTTGTGTTTTATTTAGTGTGTGCAACATGACAAGCATCATGTCAGCAGAGAGAATTAACGAGCAGCAGGACATAAAGATGCCGCAAACGTTTCCCTGCGATTTAAAGAGTCGCACAAACTAACCTCACACTGGTGCCACCAAACACACACCAAGCGTCCTCGGGGGAAATCACGCCACCCGCCTCGTAAACACCGAGCCGTGAATACCCAAACAGCTGCTGCAGCCATGGACAATCACCTCGTAAAAATCACATTTTAATGAATAAAGTCTCGGTTTGCGTGTGTGAAGGAGAAACGGTAGGAAAGACTGAGCAACTCCTCGATGCTTCTCACACTCGTCGCATTGTGGATCATTTGTTTGTGCGACCGCATACTGTATGTTTACTGAAAACGTATTAACTGGTCAGTTTACGATGGCAGTAAAAGCCGGCATGTTTCTGATGTCTGTGGCTGAAACAAGTTTATGACTTTTATAATTTCTGCGCCATGAACTGGCGGCTAGTAAAGGGCTTTTTAGGGACTTTTTGGCGACACTAGTGGTGTGGTGCAACGTCTGTCCAACACTTTGTCTGCCACGAATTTAAAGTACTATCCATCCTACAGTTGCTCAGATATTTCACATGGGAACTGTCAAAAATGAATATTTTTAACTGTATTTTTCTAAACAATTTACTACTATTTTACATGCTTTTACCTGTTTTGTTAAATTACAGATAACTATTAAAAGCACAGAAAAAAAGCATACAATTACACATTAACTGTAGAAAACACACCAAAACTACAAATATATCAACATTTTACTGATATCTGCTGCTATTAGAAAGATTAAAAAATGATAACTAAACTAATTCGTCTTTTACAACTACACATTCTTTAAATATAATGGCAATGTAGGTTAGTTTGGCTAATTTAACAAGATAAAAAATGTAATATTTTGTCCAAATTCAATGAATAATATTGTTAAATGCCAAATTTTACAGAGTGAAACTCCAATCTTGTAATGTATGTAAACTAACAGATTATCTCTTAAAATCCAATGATAAGTGTACTATTTTAACAAAATACTACTTTAGTATTTCAGACAGATGTAAATAAATGTAAAGAAGAAAAAATAGCTGCTCTTTTAGAAAAGCAGAGTTTAAAGTGAATTCATTATAGTATATTATGATACAACTTCCATAGTGTCATTATCATTCAGAGCAATATACTGAAAATAGCATCCCAACCTTGAGCACTACAAGATGCACATACTGTTGCTTTGTGATTATGTTAGCATCCTACTTTTAGCAAGCAAGCTAACTTTAATATACTGCACATTCAAAAGCAAAGGTTATAAAGTGCTCTAGTGGAGAAAGAAAATTAAAAAGAGATACAAGACAAGAAGGACATATAAGAAACAAAAATGAGCTTGCAGTTGTTTGACCATTCTGCTGTTTCGATTGTGACGTAAGCAGAAACTCCACGTTTTAAAGAAATGTACCGGGAATGTGAGGTTGGATGTATCTGACCGGCCGCTGCTGTGTTTTGTGGGACGAGGTTCCGCTGTGTTCCGACAAAAGATGACTTTTTTTGCTGACCGATGAAAGTTGAGCTTGTGGAAATGAAACCCTGACAAGGTTAATACTAATGTGGGCATTTTTACACGCTAATTAGAGGTTCGCGATTGACCACAGACTGTATGAAAGATGGACGACATTAACCAGGACCCCTCTGATGTTTCTGTCATTAAAAGTGCGTTTTTTCAGGCTGATGCTTGTTCAGTTTGAAGTAAATACAACTTTAACTGTCCATGAGGGCGAGGTGAAAAATGTTTGGGAAACAGGCTGTATGCCACAAATATGAGAATAAAAGTTGTTTGGAACTGCGCTGAGCTTAAAAAAAAAAAAAAGCTAAAAATATAATATATACAGTACTGTGCAAAAGTATTTGCCTGTGACCTCCTGGATTAGATGTCGATGCTCTTGGAGAAATGTTGGTGGTTGGTCCACTCCTGGGAAGGTTCTCCACTGTTCCATGTTTCTCCATTTGTGGATAATGTCTCTCACTGTGGTTCTCTGGAGTCCCAGAGCCTCAGCAATGGCTTTGGAACCCTCCAGATTGATGAATGTCAATGATTTTGTTCCTCATCTGTTCCTCATCAGAATGTGGCATCATGTGCTGCTTTTTGATCTACTTTAACTGCTTCACAATGACCACAGGTTCTATTTAGTGATGTTTAGGTTCATGTGAGTGTGGATGGTGAAACTGAACCCAACTGACGAATGAATCTGGTAGATTGGTAGCTAAGGGGGGCAATTACTTTTTCACACAGGGCGACATGGGCTGGGCAGTATTTTTTCCTTCAATAAATAAAATCATAATTTTTGTGTTTTCTTGAGTTGTCTTTGTGTCATATTAAACTCAGTTTAATGATATGGAACATTTAAATGTGGCAAATACGCAAAAATAGAAGATTGCTGTAGGGGGCTTTTACTTTTGCAAAGCAGTATATAAATAAATGCAGAGGTATCCCACACTGTAGAGGTTTGTAATCAGTCGTGTGCCAAATTTAAGAGCACAGAATCATCCTTCAGTTCTTTATTCACCAGTTGGATGGTTGGTGGTTCATCGGGGGATACATAAGTGGCACCTGAGAGGAAGCTGTTACAACTGGAGGTGGAAGAACATCAGTAGAGTGAAGTGATAGGCCTTTATCTTAACCTTCTGCTGGAGATTTTACACCAGACATCAGTGGCAACTTGCAGATGGATTAGAAAATCCTAATATTCTGAAACAATAAAAGATATGTTGGATGGATTTTTGGACAGCAAGTGAGTTTAGTTTAGTTCTGGGCGGTTTCCCCCTGGAGTCAGTAACATCTTGGCGACATTCGACTCCAGCAGAGGATGTGACGTCATGGAGGACAGAACCCGAGAGGAGGAGCGTGTAATGAGCAAATTTAATAAGGTGACGACTGGAACGGACGCTCTCACAGATGAACAGGAGGCGAGGAGTTTGTTTTGATGAATTATTGACGCTATGGAAAGGATGTATGTGATCATGACTGACTGCTGGATTGAATAAATTTGCTGTGGAAGATCCTCAACATCTCAGAAACTACATAAGAACACTAAAGGTGTTTTATTGTCTGTTTTGAAGCACAAACTGAGCTGATGTGCAATAAACTGCAGTAATCTGTGTGCCATGAGGGACCTTTAGTGTTTATTCGCCAACCCAAGTTTGAAGGTGAACTCAATTACTACAGTCATCACGAACCTCAAGACATCTGCTCAAACATTCTAGTAGCAAACTGGAACACCAATGGAAGATGGAGCACCCGTTTCTGCAATATTTTGGCTTCACATTAGTACACTTGTTGGAAGAGGTGAAGCCGCCATCCATCTTTACATACAGTTTCTCCATCTGAGGCTGTTGGACCACGGCTGTTATATAAAGCTCCCTGCACAGATGGTGTCAAGCTGCTGTTGGGTGTCCAAACGCTTTAACTATCTTAAGTAACCCACTTTGTTTGTGGGATATTTTGCTTTTCACTAAAATGAATGTCATTTGCTTTGACATTTAGCTATTGAATGCAATGAAATTCACGTTTTTAAATTTACAGCTAAATACTTCTAGGTGGTGGTGCAGACTTTGAATTCGTTTGTGCCCCTCCATGAAGAATTAATCAGCGTCTCCATCCGACTCCCTCAGAGTCAGTCGACTGTTTTAATACAAAAACTGTAGCATGTTAAATGAAGCTGTGTAAAATTTTGACTTCATAGTATGATTATTTTTAGAGTTACAGGCCTGTGAAGCACATGGGGTGGACTTTTTTCCGTCATTTCTGAGCCTCATGACTTCATCAGTACAGCAGATAGACACATGACATTTGAGTTCTGTTAAAAACTGCAACCAGGTCAGTTTTACATCTACTCCAGGTGTCCCAATCTAAAGAATAAATCTGTTTTCTGCTCATTTTTTGCTATAACCAAGTTTGTATAGTAAAACTGCAGCAGTTTAATGTATGTAACATAGAGTAATAGAAACAATCATAGGTACCCTGGATGTGTTATGTTTTCAAATAATTCACCAGAGAAAATATAAAAAAGTGCATTCTGGGTAAACTTCCAAGGCTCATATCAGCATGTGTGACAGGTGGTTGGTCAGAATAAGTTGTAGACAATGAAAGGATTGTTTTAACCCACATTTGATACCAGGATCATCTTCTAGGCACGATTCCTTCAATGGAAAAATTATTTTCTATCATAGTCATATTTTATCATTCGTGAATGTAGCTTCTGGCTGTAAAATGGAGGTGGTGTTCCTGTGTTTTCAGTAGTGGTTTGGCCAAATTACACTGATGTCATTCCATGCTAATTCATCCAGATTTCACAACTTTTCCCAGTTCATGTCATATATTTTTGAAAAAAAATCAAGCAAAACTTCTGCCTCAATCATGGAACCTTGCAAAATCCCACAGCTCTACTCTAAATATTTTTTGAGTTATGAATTTTTGAAAATAGACCCTCTGTGTTAAACTTGACAACTTTGATAACAGCGATTCTTTTAAAGCCTCACCAGATGCTGATTTTTTACAGGATTTTACAAATTTATTTATTCATTTATTTTGCTGAATATCCCAGAAACCTCAAGAAAAAGTTGTAATCATGTCAATAGCTTTTGGTGTTTTTATTTATTTTTTACTGAAATTAAAATAATAAAAGTCACTAATTTATCATCATAATGAAGAATTAATATTTCCATTAATATTTACTTAATTGCAACCAATTTTTTGTTATGTTGAAACAAGTTAGTTTTGTCATATCAAAATGTCTTTTTGGTGATGCATCAAAAACTGACTGCCACGGGTCTTCTTAAAATTAGCATCGGAGCTGGAAAATCCACTTTTTAAGGACATTTTCACTGCATGTCTCTTTTGGGAAGGACTGTTTTGACTTCTTCATACCCACTGGAGACATCCTTAAAAAATTAAAGATGTTATCCTTCATCATTTAATAATTTTCAGTAAATGTAGTAGAAGTTTTTGCCTGATTTATTTCAAGAAAATCCACGAGTTGGCACAAAATGACCTATTCACCCAAGAAGTTTGGAGCCTTAAAATTTATTTAAATCTGAGATAACCCACAAAACAAACTAAACAGCTTTTCTATTAGCACCCCCAACATTTAAATTCTCAGCTTTTCCAGCATTTAAGACCCATGTAAAGCCACCCCGCCACTGTATGAATGGTTTGCATAATTTACTACTAGTACAAGCACAACAACAAGACTGTGGATGGTGCATGTGTTTAACATTATTTAACATGTGGGTTCGGCTCATGACACATGTTGAATGAAAAGAGAGAGCATTCTGGAGATTACTGCTTCAAGATTCTTTAAGTCGAGTCCTGTTAGCAGATGTGGACACACACAACAAACAAGTACACTCTCACTGTCCAGTTTCTCGGGGAAACCAATGTTTGTAAGCAGCGCTTCGTTTCCAAACCAGAGAAAAACTTATCCACCCCGATGATGTCATGCGAGTATGTGTGAGTATATGTGTGTTGTCGACTATCCTTATGCCGAGTTCATGTGCATGGATGAGTTTTTCTTTAATTAGACAGACGCAAAAGACAAACTCTTATATTTAAAAGTACGTGAACGCCTCGTTGAGATTTTTACATTTTGCCTGTTGTGTGGAATTTCTGACCAAATGTGAAACGACAGACAGCAGAAGTTAGACAGAAGTGACAGCGAGAGGGAGAGAGAGAGAGAGGGAGGAAATAAAGAGAGGGGACATAAAACAGATGTGACAGGTTGAAACCAGTGCTGAAGTGGAAGAAGGAAAAGCAAGGAAAAGCCCCTGGATTTACGTTGAAAAGGGTGAAAATGAGAAAGAAACCACTCCATTACAACAAGAAGCCACACAGCATGCACAGAAAAGTCGAACAAATCGGAAGGAATGGAAGCTCTCAGATCTAAAACACTTGATTTTAAAATTGGGGATCTGATTAGGCACCAAAAAAGCAGCAGGCAAACATACATTTCTGTCCGTCTTTGGCTTGTCTGCGTTTCATTTCTCCTCCCTTTCATTCTCTGCTGCCCCTAATAAAAGCCGTATGACTGGAAACCAGCGAAACTTTCAACCCCTCCGGTTGTGATGATTTAATGCGAGCCAACAGACCAACTGAATTTCGGCAAATAAACTCCTGTTCCCCTGATGTGATGTGACCTGGAGTTTTTCAGAGACTTAATGCTGTTTGGATAAAGCGGCTCTGCGTCCAACAGGCTTTCTGTCATTTGCTTCAGTAAGACGACCTGTTCTGTTGAAACGTACAGACTTTTAGTCGCTAATTGATACCATGTCCACTCTACGGCGGGTAAAAGTTGAGAACACTCGTTTTCCTCTCTGTTCTGGCGTTCCATTCACGCTGAACCAAAGTTTTCCACCGACAAAACGGAGCTTTTCAAACGTCCTCCCCGGTGAATAGATTTGACAGCAACAGTCCCACCTCACAGCAGTTTGGACAACAAGAACTGGGCTTAAAGGCAGAGTAACTCCTCAGGGCTCCAGAAGTTTCTGTCTGTTTCACCGTGTTTTTAGCTCTTTTGAAACACAGTTATGAGGTGGATTTATACTTGAAAAGGGCAAAATTTAATCATGCATCTTCTATCACGCAGGGAAAAAACTTTTTCTGTGGTGCTGCTGAAAAAAGCTCATTTCTCCTCACCTCGTGAAAACCGATTGAATTTTTTATCAGTATTTCAAAATATGTGGAAGACAACAAGTAAAAATGAAGCCCAGCTGAATTCCATTTACACTTCCATTCAAAAGTTTGGGGTCACTTAGAAATGTCCTTATTTTTGAAAGAAATGCATTTTTTTCCAATGAAGATAACATTAAATGAATGATAAATCCAGTCTAGACATTGTTAATGTGGTAAATGACTATTCTAGCTGGAAACAGCTGATTTTTAATGGAATATCTCCATAGAGGTACAGAGGAACATTTCCAGCAACCATCACTCCTGTGTTCTAATGCTACATTGTGTTAGTTAATGGTGTTGAAAGGCTAATTGATGATTAGAAAACCCTTGTGTAGTTATGTTAGCACATGAATAAAAGTGGGAGTTTTCATGGAAAACATGCAATTGTCTGGGTGACCACAAACTTTTGAACGGTAGTGTAGGATAAACTAGCATAGCACCACTTCATATGATTAATATTGCTATGGTCATTTCACTTCTGTATTCCAACCAGCATGTGCAATACTACATCTGTGCACCACAAAATATGTGCAGCTTACTGCTCAGGGTGTCTATTTTTTACACTTTTTTATGTTAAGTGCTCTTTTTTATAATGTATTTTTTTCATTGCTGCTGCATTATTTTAATTATTTTTTTCCTGGACACCAAACTGACTCGAGAAAACTCACAAAATATTCATGTTGTTGATAAAACAGTGTAATTCAAGAGTATACATACTGCAGTTGTAGCGCGTACTGAAAGGAAAAAGTATGCAATTTGGAATGCAGATATTTGTGCTGAAGTGACATCCACATGAATGCTGGACTCCAGATTTCCCAGCAGAACATTATCAAAGTCATTTTAGTTCAGGGGCCACATAGAGGCAGTAAAATCATGGCATAATAACCCATAAATAACCACAAACCCAAATTTGTTTTAGTGCAAAAAAAGTACATTCTGAAAATGTTCACATTTAATGAACTATCTTTCTATCTATCAGGTATCCTGAACTGAACACTATCAGGAAACTTTTTCACAGACCAACTTTCTTTCACAAAACACATCACTCGCTGAACGACGCTACAATTTACTGATGTTCCCTAAACGTCCCACATCGCAGGCTGTGGTAGCTGCGGTGATCAGACAGGTGTGTGACCAAAAATTATTTTTAAAAGAGTTGAACTAGCGCCTTCTGATGTAAGATTTGTCCAGGGTGAAGCTGAGTGATTTTGACTCCTTCAAGGAGATGGAGCCTCGGTGGAGTTATGTGACGATCGGCGCTGGCCTGTCTGTCTGCATGTCTGTCTGTTCGCAACATTACTAAGAAACGCATTTGGATGAAATTTTCAGGGAAGGTCAGAAATGACACAAGGACCAAGTGATTAGATTTTGGAAGCAATGCGGCTTATAGACTGGATCTATGGTTTTGTTAAAGATTTCTGTATCATTGCAAGATAGCGGCACAGTTTCACTGTAACTATGACAACAAGTGAATGCTACGTCAACTGCCTGATGATGATCATATGATTGCGATCCTACTACAAATCCACCGCTATGGATTTATCAAGACTTATCCGTCAGAAATCACACAAGGAACAATTGATTAAATTGTAGGGGTGTTTTCGAGAGTCATCAATTCCTGCTGCTCGCTACATATTTAAGTCACGCGATTTGGTATCCGTACATAACGTACACATGCATAACAGACGCCTATGCTCAGTGCAAGGTCATTTTATTTGTGGGTACATCTATATTAAATGGACACATTCTATGGTACTGTGATTTGTCATCATCAGTAACTAATAAACAAATGCTGCATCTCTAAACAAAAATGCTGCATTTCTGACAATGTTATATAGGGGAATGACCAGCTGTGGCAGAGAACTGCGCTCTCTGAGTGCTTTTCTTGTTTTCTACATGTGGCCTTTTCTATGAGCAGAAAAAACATCGCATATAAGTGTGCTCCGCATTTCACAACAATACTGCATTTTTAAATGTAAATACCGCAGTACACCGAAGTTCTAAAAGTACCACTTTCCACCACTGTGGTTAACACAGTAGCTGACTGTGCTGGTTAGAGTGACACCAATACAGCTTAATGGTCGCACAATGTGACCACTTTAAATTTTAACTCACACACTCTTAAAAATATTGCAAATGCAACCATTTTGGTCGCAATCTGGAGATCTGAATCTAGTCAAGATCTAAAAATTATCTTAAATTTACAGTTTCACAAATTTCCAATTTGCAGTTAGTGTTTTCTCTGTAATCTTTACCCTTTGCAAAGTCTTTAAACGCCAGATTGGACCCTCTGGCGGGGCTGGTTTTGGCCCACGGGCTGTATGTTTGACACCCCTGATGTAGAGCATCACCTGGACATCCTGCTCCATCTCCTCTTCAATTAAACAACGCCTCAGATTGTGCATTTTTCCTGCTTTGAACACGTCGAATTCAAGCTGACTGTTCACTACTGATAGGTGTAACAACATAATTTGTGTTACTCACTTTACCTGTCAGTGGCTTTAATCTCTGAGGCTGATCGGCGTCCTTAAATCACTTGGTTTTTTTGTATGTAAAAGATCAATATGTAGCAAATAAATTATTGCATTTATAGCTTTTTCCTCCCTCCCCTTGAACAACACTGATTCCCAGAAATTTTACGCACTGATTGATGTTTTCCAAGAGATTTTGTGACCGCAACCGTGAGTTGTACAGAGTGATGTAACCGGCCGGATTTTGACCTTTTCGGCACCTTTTCTTCAGTCAATAACTCTCACTCACCAGAATCAACGAAGCGCTGTGGTAAATATAGCATTTCAGTGATGGAGGGAAGGGAAGGAGGATTTCCTGTTGGTCTGTGGTTAACACTTCCATGCACCGGATCCTCGAAGTCGTGGCTAATGTTTGGAAAATGAACCCCCCTCCTCCGTGTGTTTGGGTGAGTTCTTGACCTCACCTCCTTCCAATAATTCTCCCACCGCTCAACTTTTCGCCTAAGTTTCACCCTGCTGGAGGGTTTCTCCTGGGAGCTGCGGGCTGTCAACGCCAAGACCAAACGGCTCGGCTTTAGCTTTAACCACAAGGCTGCACAGACACACTCACGGATGTACATGCAAACATTAAGGCACATATAGACAGAAAAGGATGCAAAAAGAAAAACACAAGACACTGGCTTAGCGGGTGTGGATGACAGACACACACTGTGCACACAAAAGGAAGTTCAGAGCAACAGAGAGGAAACAAAGACAAACCTTCATCCCACACAGAGATGTATAGAAACAGACACATGAAACCGCAACATAAAAAGAGCCGAGCGGAGACAAAAGGGCTTCAGGTGAGCGAGGGTTCAGCAGGACGAGACACACCTGTTTACACACAAACACCTGTGCATCCCACACACCACACACACACCTTTGATGGTGCTGATGACCTGGTCCAGGTGTTTGGCGTCGTTGCGGTCTGGTCTACAGCTCGGGCTGATCTCAAGCGAGTAGTCTGGTCCGTATTCTGTGAAAAACTAACACAAACAGAGATCACGTCACAACTTTTGGGTTTTTTCAAACCGATGCGTCTTTTGCTTTTATCCATCACATCTGCACACAGTCACTGCAGCACGGCGCCAAAGTACACTCTCTCCTTTTTAAAGAATGCACCCCCTTTTCTGGAAAAATTTCGGGCTGCGTTTGGACTTTGAAGAGTTGGACCGAGAGACTGACTGGTGATGAATATTTACACAGGCTTTCGGGGATCAATCCTTCAAAGAAAAAGCTGACATGGATTCCAAACAGCAGTAAAAAAAAAATTTCATTTGAGCAGTGTTTTATCTTTTTCCACTCTTTTTGGTTGCTTTTATAGGTCATACCTGCTATATTTTGCATTTTATACACTACCAGTCAAAAGTTTGGACACACCTCCTCATTTAATGGTTTTTCTTTATTTTTATATGAGGTAATCACCTAAAATGGTTTTCCAACATTTGGATGATGTTCATTTTGTCGTTAACTATCATAGGATAACGTTATTTTTTATACCGACAAAATAACAGTATAAAAAATAACATCCACCTAATCCCTCATTCTCCCTGTAGTTGTATATTGTGTTCCTCAAACTGAATTAGTTTTTTGCTTGTACCTTAGATATTTGTGATCAATTTGACTGTTCTAAACATGGATATTGAACATTCTTTGATCTCTGAGTTTCCTAAAGGTTTGCATCAGAACAATCAGTTTGCAAATAACAGATTTGGTTGATTAGGCAGAACATTTAGGCTGAAATGGTACCAAAAAAATGTTTAATTAAGGGACAAACTTGTAGCGTTTGTGCATGCTCCAGTGGTTCCAACAGTTTTAGATTCTTGTTTTGAACAGTACTTGTACCTGGAAATGGAAAAAAAAGCAAAAACGGAGACAAAGCCTACAAAAAACTGATATAAATCCGATCTGCAAGGGCTTTGGAATTGGGTTTTCCCCAAGCATTCTGACTTACAAGTGTTCAGTCATGATCTTTATACCATTGGCTCCTCATCCAAGCACATAAACCAACTGCTGTATAACTCCTGCAACAACATGTCAACAGTTTAGGGTAAAACATTATTAGCAAAATAGCATTCTAGCAGCTCAAGCAGATGGGACTGTCTTTACTTTTGCATTTTTTTTTTTTGGTAATAAAAGTAACAATTTTGATATCGTGAGATGAAAAGTCAGGGGCTCAACAACACAGTTTCTCCTGAGGGTAACCAGAATGTCTGCACCTAATTACATGACAATCGTTTTAATAGTTGTTGAGACATGTCACATTAAACCACAAATGTGAACATCATGGTGGCGCAACAGGAAGAGCCGGGGGATCATTAAAGTCATCAGGACTCATCCTCTGGGCTCAGTCTGTGCAGAGTTTCATGGCGATCCATCCAGAGTTTGTCGAGAAGTCTGGAGCAACGTGGTGGATTGATTAACAGACCGACATCACCTCTCCCCAGAGCAGAGAAACAGCTTAGCACTTTCAAACTGGACACATGTTATTTATATTTTGTGAACCCAGTGTGTTGTCTGGGAGTTACATTAACAAACAAATGTATGAGGCAGTCCAGTCCGGTTCGTGCACAGAAAGAAAACATAATGCAGAACACAGAAGAGGAACCACAAATCAGTCAGACCTCTGCTAAGACAGCCTGGTCCTCACCAACAAGAAGAGAAAAAAAAAGAAAGTCGGAGATGATTTCAGCAAATACCAAAGGCTCCGCAGTCAACACACCGAAAAAAAAGAAACAGGTGGAAACCCGGACAGAGGGTTCAACCAGGAGTTAAAACCAGAGCACGTCAGTTGAAGAAAATGTATTTCCAGGGAATTTGCGAGGCCATGAGTCAGTGCCATGAGAGCAAAACAAACTCTGAGGCCAGACCTGACCACAAGTGCGTCAGTCCGTTTGCAGCGACTGTTGTGAAAGCCTTGGACTCTGAAGATTCAGCAGAACAGGCCGAGCGAGCCAAGGTGACTGAGGGCTAAAATAAAAGAACAAGTCTCATAGAAAACGGAGAGGGATTAAAGAGCCCATATTATATTTTGGGGGTTTTTCCACTTCCTTTAGTGTGGTATGTAGCCGTTTTTTTGTGCATGTAAAAAGGTTATTCTCTCCTACAGAAACACAAAGATTGAAGTCCAGATTTTTCTTCTGCTATTTAACTACGTCACCAGTTGATGCTAGCTTACCGTTCAACAAAGAATGAGCAGATTCCTTGTAGTTATTCCCTCACTAGAGCTGCATCTACTGAAGCTACATCCGTGAACTCATAGACTTGACATAACACATAACCTGAAAAGAAATCAACTTTTGATTGAACAATTGATTGTTTCACAAGAAAAAATATGGTTTTTAACATTAAAGCATGCAAACAAATTCTAGTAGATCCCAAAAACCAAACTACCAAACTACAAATGTGCATTATATGAACCGTGATCAGTTGGTTTTCACCCTTAAGGATTGAAAAGTCATAAAAAAAGAATATTATGTGTATATAATGTCGGTAAATGGTGAAAAAAATGCTTGAGAACCCAGAAATGTTAAATTTATGGTGGTTGTGTTCACATGCATACTGGTTTTCATGGAGGATATGGCTTTTACATGGTAAATACTAGTATTTTGATTACAGAGAGCTCTTTACCAGACGGCTGAAATGTTTACAACACAAGCCTGTAATTTAATCTGACATTCCTGCAACTGTTTGCCTGACTTTAACCTAATCTGGTCATCGAGGATGAGGCCAGTTTGGTTTATCCACCTTATTGTCAGCAACAGGAGTCAAGAGCAACAGAAAATATCAAAGATGTCCTTGACTTTGACTGGTGTCTGACTGTCACTTTCCCCATTTAGGACAAAAAAGTGGTGGATGAAGACAGACGGCCATGAAAAAGTATTTGCCTCCCTATAGAAATCTTCTATTTTTCATCTAAGCTTCAAGCACAAATGGTTTGCACAGCAAGACAAAGACCCAAAGAACACAAGCAAGTTCACCACTGAGTGGCTAAAAAAGAACTAAATGAAGGTTCTGGAGTCAAAATCTAGACTTTAATTCAGTTCAGATGTTGTGACAAGACCTTAAAAGGACAGTTCATGCTGGAAAACCATCTAATGTGACTGAATTAAAACTATTCTGCAGAGAAGAGTGGACCAGAATTCCTCTATGGTGATATAAAAGACTGATCACAAGGTGGAACAAACATTTAACTGCAGTTGTTGCTGCCAAGGGACCAAACAGTTGTTAGGTTCAGGGGGGCAGTTACTTTTTCACAGGGTTATCTCTGTCTAATATCCAATTAATATGAATATTAGTTTGATGGTTTGGAACGATTAAGGGTGACAAATATGCAACAGTAGAAGATCTTTGTAGGGGGGCAAATACTTTTTCAAGGCACTGTACACGGCCGTGACTGGCTGGATAAACTTCATGTTAGCATCTTTCACTGACACATCTAAACGTTTCATAAAATCAGAGGAAACAACAGTATGATCACCAGTTCTGGTAATGAGATGAGAGTCTCTATAGTGTTGTAAGAACAGGACAGTTGTGGGGAATGTCGCTTGTTTCATATTTCTGTTTGTAATTAGGCTGAAGCTGCACCTGCAGAGGTAGTTGGCTATGGTATCCATTTCTTTGTGAGTCTTTCGACCAGCTAGCTAGCTTCTCAAACCCAGAGAAACCTGGATTCTAACATCAGGATACGGTGTTTACATGTGCTAATACAAAAAGCAAGTGAATGTTTGGTATTTTTGGCACGAATCTACTGTTTAAAAATGCTATTACCACTTCTTGTTGGTCTCTCATCCCATAATGATTTCTACACTGATGCAACGGTCATTTCAAAGACAGAGATGTCTTGTTTTGAGCTGAAACTCTTTAGTGGATTACATGGACGTCATTAGAGAAGACTTCAGAAGATCTTTTGGCAACACACGCACGCACGCACGCACGCACGCACGCACACACACAATTACACACAAGGCCGAAGTGAGCCAACATGCAGCAGGAGTACATTTTTGTTTATTTGAAGACAAAGACTGCTCTGTCTTTGTTTAACAGGCCCGACCGAGTCAAACGGAGGGGATTTGTGCTGGTGTGTGCAGTAAATGCAGATGAGTGTGTACATGTATGTGCGTTTTTAGTGTGATTATTTGTGGATATTTGCTTGTGTGTGTGGTGTGAGAGCATGCATACAAAAGTTAAACCCCACGTTTTAAAGTGTCTGTTTCCAATTAGCCCCGATGAGTTTCTGTCTTACCTCCGGTCTCAACATGAGAGCGGTTACTTAACACACACATACACTGTATTCCCATGAACCCATTGCTCTGTCTCCTGCTGTCCAGCAACACAAAAGCACACACAGACACACAAATCACACACTCAGTCTCCTGCTGGCTGCTTGTTTGGTTTGGACGACCGTGGAGAGGTCGAGAAAACGGAGAGAAAAAGTAAGGACGCTGCTAACGTATTACGATAAAATGTTCCGATATTCCTAATAGTGCGGAAAAGACGGCTTGAAAAGGGCTCATTAGAGAAAAAAGGAGGTGAAAAGATAGACTTCTACCAGTGACCTGGGCAAGGTCAGGAGACAGAAAATACTTGCTGACTGGCTCCGGTAGACACTCTGGGAGATAAATAGGAAAAGGTCTCTGGATATTTACTGTAGTCCTTAACATGGACCCTCTGCACATCACTCACTGTCTCTCTGAGCTTGTTTGTATGAGAAATACTAACATTGGTCAAGAGAACATGTGTGTTTATCCACATGTCTATTCTGCAGTCTTCATGAAAGCAAAAAAAGGAATTATTATACATTTATCTGAGTACTAGTTAGCAATTTTTTTTTGCTGCTTCATACAAAAAGAAATTTGGATGGTTTTCACATTCAAGAGTGAAAGAACATCGCAACCGGCATGAGAAAAGCTGCTTTGAGCCTTAATTGTCTGTATGTATACAAGATTCAAGAGATTCAAGATCCCTTTAATGTCATTTTCCTGTCACGTTCCTCACTAGTGCAAGCACTTTAAGCTAAAAAATATGAAAAACATTCAGATAAATGCAAACAGTGACAACTAAAATTATGTAGTGGATGTCTAAGAATAACAGCAGGTTAAAATTGAACAGGATAAAAAGGTGCATGTACTGTACATGACGGAGATACTACCAGAATACTGAAGGTTGCCAATGTCAACAAACGGACCAGGCGGTATCTTTCATGTGGTGAGTTTGATGAGTTTGTGTAGATTCACAGTTATATAGGGGATGAGAATGAAAAGAACTTCAGCAGAAATCAACTGGATTTCATTCTTTGGTTGTTGAGGATGTTTCATGCTTCATCCAAGAGGCTTTGTCGGTTCTGAACCAAAGTAAAGACGGAGAAACTAGCAAGACAGGTTCCACAAATGGTTAGCTGCTATAAACGGCTATTTTCCACTTCAACAATATGCCGGAAAAACCTCTCAGTCCCCTAAAAAAACTCCGAAAAGCAGTGGCACTATGCTGATATTTGAAGAAAATAAGGCAGCAGCATAGTATTATGTATTATTAGTAGTAGCCTCTGCTCAAACTAGGTTTTTTTGTTCTGCACATGATAAGTCAGCACCATTTATACAAATCAAACATTGAGACGGCGACATTTACACGTGGGAGTAATCCAATGACAGACCTACACTACAGGTCAAAAGTTTGGAAGCAACTTCAAGTTTCTGTTCACAACGTCTTTCTTAAAAACCTGCATGAATCCTATGGATTCTGGGATGCAAATACTGGACGATCCGACTTTGATTTCATTAATATGCACCATTTTCATTAATTTACCTTACCTTGGTATACACTGAAGTTACCAGACAATTGCTGAATAAATGTTAACAAAAGAGAAGAAGGGCTTAGCTTTAGGGTTGAGTAGATTTGCAAAAGTCACAATTTCAGTGTAAAAAGTAAAAAACAAATCAGTTTGCATTATTCACTTTAGCTCTTTGACTTTTGAGTTTGCAGACAAAAATGTCAATAAATATTAAGAGTACAGACAAAAGCTGATAACTATAGTAAAACTGTATTCTGATGAGTGACTGTAATAATTATGCTTATTCTGTTGCAAAGTACATTAGACAAACTATGATCTTTTTATGTACAAAAATTTTATCTTGCTTCCAAAATTTTGGTCTGTAGTGTACCAAGATTTGGTATTTTATTAATTTATTAAAGAACAATTGATCATATTCATGTGTAATAACTTCATGTTAAGCACTGGTCTTTTCCACCAATGTCTTTTGACTGCAATAACAGAATTGTGGGTTCAATATCCTCCATGCCAAACCTCTATATATGTAAATTCATCATGTAGGATGTGAATATATCCATATGTAAATTCCTTATATCATAACTGTACTTATCCATATGTAAATTTACCTCTGTCATAATGTACATATGCATATGTAGATTCATTATATGAGACCTTTTTTATTATTACATCTTTATTTTATAACCTTATTGTACTTTTTGTAATTCTTGTGCTTGTTTTTCTTTATCTGTATCCAGCTGCTGCAACATGTGAATTTCTCCGGTGAAGAATCAATAAAGTTTAACTAATCCTATAGATTTACTCCTCCTATGGTTTTCCTGTGAGTTTGTTCTGCTGTGGTGTTAACTTTTCTGGGTTTTGGTCATAAATTTGACTTCGAAAGTTCAACTCTGTAGCAGCATTTATCATAAATGTGAGGTCCATACTTGTCAGGTACATGCACAAGCTGGTGTGCGTGATATATGTGCACGTCTGTGAAAAAGTTTGTGGGTTGTTAGCATGCAGCAGCCCATCTGTGGAGAGCAGCGTGTGTGTGTGTGTGTGTGTGTGTGTGTGTGTGTGTGTGTGTGTGTGTGTGTGTGTGTGTGTGTGTGTGTGTGTGTGTGTGTGTGTGTGTGTGTGTGTGTGTGTGAGAGAGCATGTTTGTTTTCACAGCCATCAGCAGGATCTGCAGCCATGAAGGATGCCGAGCTGCACAGCGGAGGGGAAAACGTCTCGGGGAAAACAAATGAACTCCGTCTGCTATCTAATAAATGTTTTCAACAAGTGAAAGAAAAATGCCTGAATCATGGTCACATAGCGCACGTACGCTGGTCTGTCTCTGCACTCTGCCTCACCCTCCCTACCTTTTCATCAATCCATCTTTTTTAGCCTCATCTGACAGTTTTCCTTTTAAGGCGTAGCACACCACAAATACTACTACTAAATGCTGGGAAACTCTGGATATCAGATCATGCTGTTTTGATGTAGCGATACGCTTTCTGTGATAATTCTTCTCCCTAGTGTTATACGCTATAAATGTGTGCACAATGCATCCAGTGTCACCCTGTCCATGTTGTGTAATCCATCGAAAATGCATTAAAATAAGTTGCTATGGCCTTGTGTGTGAAAGCACCAGTGATGTGGTTTCACTGTCTGCTCAGTTGTAACTACAAGTACTAAACAAGAAAAGTACTCAGAGAGCACAATACTCCGCCAAGGCTGTTCAGCCGCTGAATGATTTCCGAATCTTCAAAAAATTTGTGGCAGAAATCATGGCATCATAGAATATGTAGATGTACCCACAAACAAAATGACCTTGCTCTGAGCACAGGCGTGTGCTATGTATATGTACGTTATGTATGGAGACTGAATTGCGTGACCTAAATATGCAGCGGAAGTGATGGGACTCGGAAACACCCCCATAATTTAATCAATTGTTCCTTGTATCATTTCCAAAGAATAAGTCCCGATAAGTCCATAGCGGTGGATTTGTAGTAGGATCACAATCATGTGACTGTCAGCAGGCAGCTGATGTAGTGTTCACTTGTTGTCATAGTTACAGTGACGTCGTGCTGCTATCTCACAATGATCCAGAAATCTTTAACAAATCCATGGATCCAGACTATAAGCTGCATCACTGCCAAAATCTAATCACTTGGTCCTTGTGTCAGTCATTTCTCTGAAAATTTCATCCAAATCTGTTAGTCCGTTTTTGAGTAATGTTGCTAACAGGCAGACAAACAGACAGACAAACCAACGCCGATAGTCACATAACTCTGCTGAGGCTCCGTCTCCTTGGCAAAATCCAAAGTTCAAGTACTAGAAATATGTGGACAGTCAGTTTGTAAAAACATCTTGCTTGATGGGAATATCAGTGCAAACAGTGCAATATGGCTGAAGCTATCTTCATGTCTTTACAGTACTTCTTCCTTAGCGTATCTAGATTTTTTTAGATTTGTTATATTTATTAGGTCTTTGACCTACATTAGATTAGCTTGATATTTACTACTTACTAACCCTGTAATCTTGTTGTCTAAATAACTTTTCGTGAGAACTGTAAGTGTCAGTTACCAAGACAAATTCCTTGTGTGTGCGAGCTCACGTTTTTACTACCTATCTGAATCACTTTAAATCACTGTGCCTTCAGTTGTATAAATACTGTATAATGACTATTGGGTTCATGTTTAGTATTTTTGTAGATATTAAAATTAAAAAAAAGTTTTAAAGTTTATAGCACTGTTTTAAAGTACATAGTATTGAAGAGCATGCCTTTTAGAGCATATACTAACCTTTAATGTTAATGTTAATCTTGTTACTAACCTGCCTTATTTGCTGTATGTAAGCTGCTGAATACTTAAATTTCCCTCAGGATTAATAAAGTATCTATCTATCTATCTATCTATCTATCTATCTATCTATCTATCTATCTATCTATCTATCTATCTATCTATCTATCTATCTATCTATCTATCTTTCTGATTCTGAAAACGAAGACAACATGATCCCATCTTCTATGATCGAGTCTGTCCGAGCTATCCTTACAAAAAACACAATAACAGAAAACAAAAAAATCTGCCAAAATTGCACCATTCATCAGAGCTAGAAAATGTAAAAACCAAAAAATTCATCGTTTTCAACTTTCTGACAGTTTTGGAATGAATCATGTGTGACAGGTGGTTCGGACGGGAATATTACCAAAATATAAACCTGAAATCATTAAATTTGATCAAAATTGCTTCAGTTTGAAGGTCTCGTGAAAGAATTTGCACCAGACACTACAATAAAATACATAAAAATCTGCACTTCTTGGTGAAACTGTGAGGCCTTTAGTGATTCAGCTTTGACTGAAAGTCACATTAAGATAAAAATGAGGGAGTTCAGCTGAACTGCAGGCAGTGTTTCCACAGAGCAGAGAGGGGACATGGATGGAAACTACTTAAAAATGTGAGTAGTAAAATATCTGCAATATGTAAAGCCACTGTAAATGTTGTGCATGTTGATTCCATGATTTAATATGATTAATGACATTAAAACTGTGTTAAACTGCAAAGCATTTCTGAGTTCTCCCTCCTTCCATAAAAAGAATAACAAACGACACTAATCAGCTTCTTTGGGCACATTTTCTGTGTCATTTCGTAAACAGACAGCTTTCCCTGGGTCGCACACACTGTATCGCCTGGCGATGTTTCCGGTGATTGACTCTGGGAGCCGACACGTCCCCCCTGACGGCAGTGAGGGGCAGGACAGGAAGTGGCTGCAGACAGGAAAAGAGGAAGTAGGAAGTAGAGAGGCGGGACGCTTCCCCCCCACTGCCAATCTGGGAGCAGAGACATCCTCCCTTCCTGTGCGGCTCTGAGACGGACACACATTTGTATTTACTTCTGTTCCTCCCAGCAGAGACGAGGGGAATTCGAGCGAGCCGTTGAGCAATCCTGATAAAAATTTGGCTGCGTCTTATCAGCTCGTATTTTGCCAGCAATTTAAAGAGGAAAACAAATACTAATAACGTTTCTCTTGGTACCAACTTTGCTGTTTGCTGGTCCAGACATTCAGAAAACTCTTTAAATGTTGTAAAAGCAGAGAAACAAAGCCAGGCTCTCTTATTTTAGAATTATAGGCCACATGGGGAAAATGAGTTTATCTGATCTGGTTTAGTTTGTTCATTCTTGACAAAATACAACCATTCTTTTGCAAGTTTGCATTTGTTTTGCTTCTTTATGCATGACAATAACACATTTACAGAAGTGTGTTTTAGACCCACTACTATTTACACATGAAAAGCACTCAGAGAGCTGAGTACTCTGCCAAGGCTGCTCAGTGGTTGCATCATGTCCGATGGATGAAATCTTTAATAAAAAATGACCCTGCGCTGAGCACAGGCGTTCGTTCTGCATGTGCACGTTATGTATGAATACCGAATCGCGTGACCTAAATATGTAGCAGGCGGCGGAAATTGATGGGACTCGGAAACATCCCCACAATTTAATCAATTGTTCCTTGTATCATTTCTGATGGATAAGTCCTGTTAAGTCCGCAGTGGTGGATTTGTAGTAGGATCACATTCATGTGATCGTCAGCAGGCAGCTTGTTGTCATAGTTACAATGATGCCGTGCTGCTATGTCACAATGATACAGAAATCTTTAACAAATCTGTAGATCCAGACTATAAGTCACATCACTGCCAAAATCTAATCACTTGGTCCTTGTGTCATTTCTGACCTTCCCTGAAAATTTCATCCAAATCTGTTGGTGTTTTTTAATAATTTTGCTAACAGACAGACAGACAGACAGACAGATGGACAAATGTACACCAATCGCCACATAACCCTACCACGTTCCTTGGCGGAGTAATTAAAAGTGTTTATTCTAGAAAATTAAGCCTTTTGGAGCTGAAATCATGTTAAGTATTTTATTAGTTAATCTGAGGGTGTTGATGCCATTTCCTCAAATGGTCATCCAATGTCCCATCCACTTTAGCAAATATATTTACCTGCGGCTTCTAATATGGTTCATTTACTAGAGGTATAAGTTAATTTATGAATCAAATATACACAATAACAGAACTTAAAGCCAAAGTTTTGGCCAAAACTTGAGACAAAAGACTACCTGTGGGCAAGTCTCTGCCAAATAAAACAGAGATAAAAGGGGAGTCTTGGAGTCCACAAATCAAGTGAACTCTGGTGCCACAGTTGCAGCTCTATGGACGGAGACAGGAAAGAGAAGGCAGCGGTACAATATGTGACAAAGGATATGAGCTGGATTCACACTCTGCATGTCGGTCTGTGTATTTGCCCGCTGAGGCAGCAGCAGGAAGTTTGGATCTGTGGTTTGTTTTTCAATCAGAGCAGCGAGCCTGAGACGGACTCAGCTGCTGGGAAATGACAAACGAGAACAGAATTAGGCAACAGAATGGGTTTGGGTGGAGCAGAGTCAGAGAGAAAGGTAGATTCTCACTGCTCTGATTCAACACAAACACAAAGCTGGGCCAGGTAGTCTGAGAGGACGCAAAATGGCAGAAAATTAAAATAAGCTTTCATAAATATGTAAATATTCTACTGTTTAGCATAACGTCAGGAAGGTTAGCTCTGTAATAAGACTCTTTTAGCATTTTAACATGCTAATATTTAACCTGAACCAATGTAATCGTTAGTTCTTTAACAAATTTACTTTTATCATAAAGGGCCACTAAAATTTAGCATGTTATGACCGGTATGTTAGCTCATTGTCAGTTTCTTGGCTTGTAAAATGGACAGTCATGAAAATACACTACTGAAGATGACATTAAAAGAATTGTAAATCCAGTCTAGACATTGTTAATGTGGTAAATGATTATTCTAGCGAGAAACGGCTGATTTTTAATGGAATATCTCCATAGAGGTACAGAGGAACATTTCCAGCAACCATCACTCCTGTGTTCTAATGCTACATTGTGTTAAATAATGGTGTTGAAAGGCTCATTGATGATTAGAAAACCCTTGTGCAATTAAGTTAGCACATGAATAAAAGTGTGGGTTTTGATGGAAAACAAGAAATTGCCTGAGTGACCCCAAACTTTTGAACGGTAGTGTAATAATGAATGCATTCCCAGCATAGAAAATATCTGCACTTGTGTGGTCACTTTTCTACCTTAGTGGTGCTCAAAGTGCTTTAATATTTGGTTTTATTTATTATTATTTATTTATGTAATGAATTTATTTTTATTTATTTATTTTAATTTCATTTATTTCATTTTGTTTATCATTGTTTTTTATTTACTTCATTTTTTACTTCATTTATTTTGTTATTTTTTTGTATTTAACTCACATTCACACACCAATGGCGACCGAGTCGCCTGCCATCCAAAGCAACGTTTGGATTTGTTGTCTTGCCCAAGGACACATCGTCATGTGGAAGAGAAGGGGATCAAACCGCCAAACCTGCTCTAATTGTACAAATACAGAGCAATGTAAAAAGCATTTGATAAATTATGCCACCGAATGGCTTGTGTTACTTTGAAAAAACAAAAAGATGCAAAAGTAATGTGCCTGCAACATCTGATATTTGGAACGTTAGGACATAAAGATGTGAGCATTTACCATTTTTACAAGCTGGTTTTCGGTATATAACACTTTAAATGTGCGGTCATAACATATATACATTTAGCATGCTGGCACACTAAAGTTTAGGATGTAATGATTAAAATGTTTGTCATTTAGCATCATTAGCTCACCTAAGTAGTTAGACTAGAATTCTGAAGTTAAATTTAATTAAACTAAATTTAAAATTCACAAAAAGCTGGTGTTAAATGTCCCAAGAGGGAAAAAAGATGCAAAAGTAGTCTGTCTATGACATCCAATATTTAGAATTTTAGTACATTAAGATGTGAACAATTAGCATTTTTACATAAATGAATTCAGGTTACATTATTTTAAATGCCCAGACATTAACTTATATACATTTAGCATGTTGGCACAATAAAGTTTAGGATGGAATGATTTATCATTAAATGTTTATCATTTAGCATCATTAGCTTACCAAAGTAGCTTAAGTGGCATTTTTGAAGTATTATTTTCATAAACTAAATTTTAAATTCACAAAAGCTGGTGTTAAATGTGCCGAGGGAAAAAATGCAAAAAAAAAGTACTTCTATGACATTCAATATTTGGAATTTTAGGACATTAAGATGTGAGCAGTTAGCATTTTTACATATTAGCATTTGGACTTTATTATTTAAATGCTTGGTCATTATTATATGTGCATGTTGGCACACTAACATTTAGGATGCAATGATTCAAAAGTTTGTAATTTCACATCATTAGCTCACCAAAGTAGCTGGAGTAGAATTCTGAAGTTAAATTTAATTCCACCAAATTTCATATTTACAGAAAGCTCTGTTTTGTGGCTAAAATGCAACAATAGGTTGAATTTTATCCAAAAGCAAGCAGCAGACTTGGGCCAATATACATGATGTAAACACGAGCTTGGACTACATTAGCTCAACATCTTTCTTTTCCAAGTCACAGATGCCATTTGGTGGATTTATTTAGTTTAGCATTTCGGAACTGTCAACCTCCCTGCAATGCAAAACAAACATACTTTTTTGTTGTTTTATATGGGAAAATCACAGGAATAATAGATTCTGATGTGGTTTAATATCATCTTTCTCGCCATAACATGCTACCAGCAAAGCACAGCATCAAATTAAAGTTCATTTTAACAGTCAGAACAATTAGTTTTTCCCTCGACAGACTAAATATGTCATAAAGACAATCTGTGCCTGTCCAATCAGAGACATTGGCTAACCTTCAACCTGCCTGGCTATTCTTAGTTGCCCCATATTGTTGGCCTCCGATTCACATGGAGATTTGTTCCGTCACCGTCACACAATGGGGGTCAATGAGGATCAGCTAACCACTAACGCACAATACAAGTCAGCAGCGAGGGTTAATGACATCCAACCTGGCAGCCCGACTCTCTTTTACCCATGTTTTCATAAGATATCGGCGCATAATAAGTGTGACACAAGCAGAGCCATTGTGCGGTTTTATCTGCGGCGTAATATTTTGTCTGGTAATCAGTGAATATTATGGCACTATTGTTGGCCGGCTCTGACTAATGTTTGTGTTCCTTAGACTACTATTTTTAATTATTTCATGCAGCTCCACTCATCCTCTGGGGCACCGAGGAAAACACATGGTTGGATTTCATTGAAAATAAACTGTTTCAAACTAAACAAATTTGCTTGAAAGGCTGTATAGAGGGTCCAGGCTTTTAAAAATTAAAATTAATCTCAATAGAACCTGCAAAAGCACCCTTTAAGGAAGATACGGTTTGTTATGTTCGTTGCAATGTGTGATATCGATCTGTACCAGGAGTTGAGCTGCATATTCAGACAGGAAAGGTCTGATCTTCCTGATGCTGTACAAGACGAATCGACACGACCGAGCAGCAGAGGCCACATGACCCTTCAAAGTTAGTAGGACACCCAAGTTTCTGGCAGGATTTGTGGGTTTGAGTTGGGTTGATTCAAGCTGGATGTTGATTTCTTGTTGTATAGAAGGACTGGCTGGGATGACAAGAAGCTCAGTATTGGAGAGGTTGAGTTGAAGGTGGTGTTTTTTCATCCATGCTGAGATATTTGCAAGGCATGATGAGATCCAGGCAGAGACAGTGTGGTTGTCTGGGGGAAAAGATGGGAAGAGCTGGGTGTCATCAGCACAGCAATAGTATGAGAAACCATGGGAATGGATTATTGCATTGTGTATATTGAGAAGAGGAGAGGACCAAGCTCTGACCCTTGAGGAACCCCTGTGGATAGACTGTGCAGCTCAGACACTTTTCCCCTCCAAGATACTGTGAAGTATCTTCCTGAGAGGTATGACAAACCAGTGGAGGGCTGATCCTGAGATGCCGAGCTCAGTGAATGTAGAGAGGAGGATTTGGTGTTTAACCGTGTCAAAAGCAGCTGACAGATTTAACAGCAATCCAGCTGAAGACTGTCCAGCAGCTCTAACAGAATGCAGTGATTCTGGTACCGATAGGAGTGCAGGGACTACAGCAGCAGAAGACCACACCGGGTGCCACTCTTGTCAGCTAAGAACAGGAAACTGAGGCTACAATTCATACAGGCTCACCAAAATTGGACAATAGAAGAATGGAAAAACGTTGCCTGGTCTCATGAGTCTTGATTTAAGCTGCGACATTCAGATGGTCAGAATTTTGTGTAAACAACATGATGGCACTGATCCATCCTGCTACAGCCAACCTACGCCAAAAGGCTTAAAACAGACCCAGTCACAATCAGGACCGTAAAGATGTGGACTGAAGAAGCAGTGCAAAAACTGCAGGGCTGTCTGAATGCCACAGACATGAGCATTTTCAAGGATGCTACTGACAATAATCAGGAGCACACAGACACTGTGAGTAGCTATATTGACTGGTGTAAATCCATGTGTATCCCCTCCCAGACTATCCGTGTGTACCCCCAGCCTGGTTCAATACGGATATTTGCCACAAGATCGGGATCCGGTGTGCAGCCTTCAAGTCAGGAGACATTGGGGAGTACAGGCTGGGTCGACATGAGCTCCAGAGAGCCATCAAAGCTGCTAAGAGAACATACACCCAAAGACTTGAGAGCTGCTACAGGGAAAATAACACAAAGAGCATGTGGCATGGAATAAAATCAGTCACTAACTACAGGAAAAATGCAGACACCGCTGTAATCCAGAGCATCCCCCTACCTGACAATTTTAACAGCTTCTATGCCAGATTTGACCAGCACAACACAGACATCCCCATAAAGACACATCGGTGCCGGCGGAAAGCGCAGAACATTCTGAAGGATAACCTCCATCCAGCTCATGGCCTGTTTTGGTGGGGGAACTCAGGCTACGGCCTGAGACACAGCAGACCAGTGAGCATCAGAGCTGTACAACGCGTTTTCATAACAGCTTTTTCCCGGCCACAATCAGACAAGTGGCACTGGACGTCAAGGAGGGGAGGTGCTGTAACACAGCACAACATCAAAATATCGCGACACCACACAAATTACAAGGGACAAATGTGCAATACTCTCATGATGTGCAATAAGAATTTTATTGATTTTTGTGTTTATCTATTTATGCTAATATTTGTATCTAACTTTAATTTATTTAAACTTTAGTGTGATTTATTTCAGGGTTCTTGTTTCTTTTTAATTGTTGCTAAATTATTCCTATTTTGACTTGGAGTCACGTACAAGAATTCCAATGTACCTGTACTGGGATGTACCTGTGCAAATGGCAAAAAATTCTATCTATTTTATTCTATTCTATTCCTGCTTTGTATCAACGGTTCAGGCTGGTGAGGGTGTAATGGTGCGGGGGATATTTCCTTGACACACTTTGAGCCCCGTAGTACCAACTGAGCATTGTTTAAACACCACAGCCTACCTGAGTATTGTTGCTAACCATGTTCATCCCTTTATGACCACAGTGGACCATCTTCTGATGGCTACTTCCAGCAGGATAATGCACCATGTCACAGACCTCAAATCATCTCAAACTGGTTTCTTGAACATGACAATGAGTTCACCGTACTCCAACGGCCTCCATAGTCACCAGATCTCAATCCAATAGAACCTTTGGGATGCGGTGGAACAGGGGAATGGCATTATGGACGTACAGCCGACAAATCTGCATCAACTGTGTGATGCTATCATGTCAATATGTACTAAAACCTCTGAGGAATGTTTCCAACACCTTACTGAAAGAATGCCATGAGGAATGAAGGCAGTTCTCAAAGCAAAGGGGGTCCAGTCTTTTCCTAGCAAGGTGTAGATGACTCAAGAAGGGAATTTAGTTTTCTGGCCTTGTTCAGCTGAGCGTAGAACTTAATTTGATTTGAAGGGTTTCATATCGCATTACTGCACAATGTGATTATTCTTGTTTTAAAACCTTCGTAGTTACACAAGTTTAATGGACAATTAATACACTTTGACCCTCTTGAAGTCGAGATTTGAGTCGATAAAACTAAAAGTGCCTGTTTTCGGATATTGAGGACGTATTTGAAAGTCGGCAGCTGTTCAGGCTGCATCGGAGGCAACTTATCACACAATGAAGCACATGAAAACGCTATAAAACAGGCCAGCGCATTATCCGACTGTAATGAATGTGAGTATTCATGTGGTTTTGTCCACGGCGAAGCGGCGGGGTTGAGACGCTCACACTAACACAGAGGGGGGCACAAAGGTAGGTTTTGTTCGTCCACGTCGCTGGAACTTCAGCTCTGCTTGGTCATCGTTGATAAATGCCCCTCTTATCGGGCCGAAGAAACACACACACACAGTAAAGTTGTGTAGCTGGATGACTTCTGTAGAAAATTACATTAAAAACATACTAAGAACACATAAGTGCTTTAAAAATGAAGCTAGGAAAAGTCATAAGGGGGCTGAGACAGTTTTGAATGAGATAGAAAATGTGCGTGTTCATGTGTGTGTGTGTGTGTGTGTGTGTGTGTGTGTGTGTGTGTGTATACGGTGTGTGTGTGTCCTCGTCTTCATCATCTACGTGGCAGCTGCCTGCACTGATAGTCGCTTTGTTTTCAGTGAGAGCTCCTTAATGAGGTCAAAGGCTATGTAGGGCCACTGGACGCTGACGAGGAGAAACAAGAGGTACCTTCATCTCAGTCCCAACACACACACATGCACACGCACACGCACACTCAGGCACTCACAGCTATTCATTACATTCGACCAAGACAAGGTCCAAAAATCAGAAAGAGGCTCTTTGTGTTTGTGTTGAGTGTCGAGCAGGACAGAGAGGACGGCTCGATTTGATTTAGCGTAATGAAGAAACGTCTTTTACTCAAATAAACTTCATTTTCCGTCCTTCGCTAACTTGTGTATACTCACATTTCGGGTCAGTAGGTATGTTTGTTTGCATCCTCACTTTAACCTAATTAATCAGATCAGTGTTTACATGGAATTATAGGCCGCATGTTGGGGTTGATAGTGTGTAGGTTCACTTATTGCTGGAATAAACTAATTATTAACATGCAGTGTTTGATTATATTTAATCTATAGGTTCAGATCCCTCATATCTAATAAAAACTTACATACAAACCTATATAAAAATTGATAAAAATCTATGTAAAAACTAACAGAAACCTCTATGAAAAACTAATGAAAATCTGTATAAAAACTGCTAAAGAAACTATATAAAAACTAATTAAAACTTCTATAAAAACTACTAAAAAATGTTATAAAAATTGATGAAAATGTGTATAAAAACTGCTAAAAAACTATATAAAACCTGCTAAAAACTACTAAAAACCTATATAAAAACTACTAAAAATCTATATAAACGCTAACACAAACCTAGAAAATAAAAAACTAATCAAAACCTATATAAAAATGAATAAAAACCTATATAAGAACTAATAGAAATCCGATACAAAAACTGCTAAAAAAGTATATAAAACCTGCTAAAAATTTACATAAAACTAAAAACCCATATAAAAATTACTAAAAATCTATATAAACGCTATCACAAACCTAGAAAATAAAAACTAATAAAAACCTATATAAAAACTTATATAAAAACTGATAAAGACCGATATAAAAAGTGATTAAAATTTATATAAAAACTGATCAAAACCTATATAAAATGTAATAAAAACTGATATAATAAAAACAATATAAAAATTGCTACAAACCTGTATTAAAACTGATTAAAAAATGTATACAAAACTAATAAAAACTACTAAAAACCTATATAAAAACTGATTAAAACCTACATTAAAAAGTAATAAAAACCGATATAAAAACTAATATAAAACAAAACATAAAAACTGCTAAAAATCTATATAAAAACTAATAAAAACCTATATAAAAACTGCTGCAAACCTATAAAAAAACCAATAAAAACCCAAATAAAAACTGATAAACCTATGTAAAAGCTGTTTAAAAAAACATACATAAAAACTAATAAAAATGTATTTTAAAACTGCTAAAAAAAAATCCATATAAAAACTAATTTAAAAACTATATAAAAACTAATAGAAAAATATTGAAAAACTGCGAAAAAACCCATACAAAAACTTTTTAAAACCTAAAAGAAAATTAATTAAAAAAAAAAAAAAACATATATAAAGACTGACATGATAAAATACAACAAACATGTAAGTTTATATTTTATTAGCAACATCGTTTTTAATGCTGTAGTGGTCAATATGCTCCAGCGTCAACAGCCTTCCAGGATTAATCCACTATTTTTGCAGCAGAAGGGAACTGACTTAATAGAGACTGTTAGGTTTGATTATTTAATGCTACGACTAAAGAATGTTTAATGAGCTGCAAACTAAAAAAGTTGTCGGTGTGGCTGCGTTTTTGTTCAAAAAGTCAAGCGTAAACTTTGCTGGATCACAAGTTGATATCTTTTGATTTTAAGAATTCATATCATTGTGATGCTCCAGCTGTTATCTCCAACTTTTTTGTTTACTACATAATTCCATATGTGTTCATTCATAGTTTTGACGCCTTCAGTGAGAATCTACAATAAATAGCAAATAGTCATGAAAATAAAGAAAAAAACCATTAAATGAGAAGGTGTGTCCAAACTTTTGACCAGTAGAGTATATGCAGGGAAACAAATAAATAACAGCGCTTCTTTAGCTGATTTCACCACTTTAAATATTGCATTTTTCCCTCCTTTAATAACACTATTACAAAAAAAAGAAACTGCCAATTGAGATGGATTGAGAGGAGCCGATGTTTAATGCAGCAGACAGAGAGGAATTGTCAACGTCGCCTTGGTCTGACTCACCTGGAGACAAACCCCTTTATTGAGAAACCGGCAGCCATCTTTGATTAGACAGAGTGACTCAGCAGACGACGGACACAAGGAGGGGGTGTGTTTGTGTTTTCACGTGTGCGACCGTACAATGAATGTTTGTGTTCGTGTGGGAAATTATGAAAATGTGCGTCGCCATACCTCGTGGTCGGGTATTTCAGAAGACAGAGTCTTTCCCAGCACTGCTGCCGTCAGGTAGGTCCAACATCGAGCTGTGTTCGCCAGGTTATAACCTCCTGGTGACAGAGACGGAGACAAAGATAGCGCCCTTATTTTATGGTCACACGTGGAAGTTTGTGTAAAAGTGGCCACTTATCAGGATAAACAAACAGTAATGCCACATGTAAATGACAATAAATTGACAAAAAAACAACAAAAAGATTGAAAATGATATAAAAAATTACAAAAAAGAACAAAAAGAGATTAAAAATGACAAAAAACTACAAAAAAGATTGAAAATGATAAAAACAATTGTCAAAAAATCCCAAAAAAAAAGAAAATGACAAAAAAATGATAAAAAAAAACCTATAAAGCGATTAAAAATGACAAAAGATGAGACAGACAAAAATAAAAAGATTAAAAATGATAAAAACAACAACAAAAAAATGGAAAATTACAAAAAAACAACAAAAGAGATTGAAAATGACAAAAAAAACAACAAAAGAGATTGAAAATGACAAAAAAAACAACAAGAACAGATAAAAAAAATGACAAAAACAACCACAAAAAGATTGAAAATGACAAAGAAAATTGACAAAAACAACAAACAACTGCAAATGACAAAAAAAAGAAAGAAAACCCCAAAGTTTGAAGGACAGGAGTGGAAGAAGAGGGGGGAATAAATCAGCAAATATTGGACGCTACCGTGACAAAATATTTTCTCTCTCTCTCTCGACAAAACACAAAAGACGCACAGAAAGATGAAGAGGACGGGACTCGGGAAAACTGAGAGGAGGATGTAACAGAGAGAGAAAGTATGTAGGACAGAGAGGGAGGCAGAGAAAGGAAGAGAGGTGGGATTGTAGTTGAGTAAAATGGCTTCATTGTGTCGTATAATTAGTAGCTATCATCTGGCCGAGGCCTGAGGAGTCTGGAACAGAGCGCTGAGTGTGTGACTCACTGAAGCTCAAAGCAAATAAAAAACACACACAACAGACGTCTAGCACAGTAAACATGTGCAGATACACTCAAATACAGAGACATGCTAACGAAAGCAAACACGTATTTAAACCTGCAGAACATGGAATAATAAACACACACCTCCTCCCAGCAGCAGTGTAGGTAGCTGCCACTGCAGGACGTACTGCAGACACTTGCCCACCCCCACAGGGGTCATGTTGAAGGAGCACATGGGGTCGCCGGCCATGGTGTCGGCGCCCAGCTGCATCACCATCGCCTCCGGATTGAACTGTGCCCGCACCTCCTGCATCACACTGTAAACAAATGAGGTGGCAGTAAACACGTTGTTGCCCGTTAATGATGCATATCAGTCGGGAGGTGCAGAAAAAACGCTTCTACACTAGGTCCTCGGTTTACGACGTCCTCGACCTACGGCGTTTTGTGGTTAGGTCGCCATCTACCATAAATTTATTAAGAAAGTCTTGCTCCATCATTCCAACGTACGCCGTTTGCGATGATAAAACAAATTTCACGCGAGAACTAGTTGGCGAGCGGCGTGGAGGAATACGTCGTTACACGGCATTGTCCGAGGGAGACGGCTTTGTTTACATTCACCGTTTGTAGCCAGGAACTGTTCTCTTTATTTTTTTATTTTTTTATTTAAAAAAAAAAAAAAAAAATATATATATATATATATATATATATATATATATATATATATATATATATAAAAATATAAATAAATAAAAAAAAATAAAAATATATCTTTTATTTTTACTGTACAGTGTTTTTATATCCTAGATTACGATTTTACAAATGTGTTAGTGTAGGTGAGTGACATAGGTACTTATGTACATATGTGAGTTCCGACTTCCGGCGAAAATCGCGTTACGTTACGAGGTAGGAACGGAATTCTGATGCAAGTCGAGACATCCCTGTATTTACTATGGATCTTCCCTATAGTCCAGGGGTGTCAAACTCATTTTAGTTTAGGGGCCAAATACAGCCCAATTTGATCTTAAGTGACCAGTAAAATCATAACATAATAACCTATAAATAACGTCAATTCCAAATTTTTATTTTACCAAGGAACGGCGGCATTATGTGACGATCGCATACGTCTGTCTTTCTGTCTGTCTGTCTGTCTTTCTGTCTGTCTGTCTGTCTGTCTGTCTGTCTGCCTGTCTGTCTGTCTGTCTGTCTGTCTGTCTGTGTGTGTGTCTGTCTGTCTGTCTGTCTGTCTGTCTGTCTGTCACATTACTAAAAACCCGAATAACGGATTTGGATGAAATTTTCAGGGAAGGTCAGAAATGACACAAGGACCAAGTGATTAGATTTTGCCAGTGATGCGGTTTGTAGTCTGGATCCATGGATTTGTTACAGATTTCTGTATCATTGCGAGATAGCGACATGGCGTCACTGTAACTATGACTACAAGTGAACACTACGTCAGCTGCCTACTGACTATCACATGATTGCAATCCTACTACAAATCCACCACTGTGGACTTATCGGGACTTGTCTGTCAGAAATCATATGAGGAACAACTGATTAAATTATGGGGGTGTTTCCGAGTCCCATCAATTCTTGTCGCCCGCTACATATTTAGGTCATGTGATTCAGTATCTATACATAACATACACATGTATAATACATGCCTGTGCTCAGCGCAAGGTCATTTTGTTTGTGGGTACATCTATATTAAATAGACACATTCTATGGTGCCATGATTTCTGCCACGAATATTTTCAAGATTTCAGCCGTCTGAAATGATAAGACTGAGCAGCCTTGGCGGAGTATGACGCTCTCTGAGTGTTTTTCTTTTTTCCTTTGTTTTGGTGTAAAAAAGTACATTCTGAAAATGTCCACATTTAATGAACTCTCTTTTACAGAACATTATGAAAAAACTGAAATTTCTAAAGAAAAATAAGTGAAATTTTAACAATATTATGCCTCAGTTTATCGATTGTGTTTTACAACTTACAGATCACAGAGTGTCTACAAAGGCACAAAATATTTATTTGCAGGTATCTGTAACTCAACAATATACACTACCATTCAAAAGTTTGGGGTCACTTAGAAATGCTTTTATTTTTGAAGAAAAGCAGTTCTTTTCAGTGAATCATTAAACAAATGAATTTCATTTCATTAAAAGAATCAGAAATCCAGTCTAGACATTGGTAATGTGGTAAATGACTATTCTAGCTGTAAACAGCTGATTTTTAATGGAATATCTCCATAGGGGTACAGAGGAACATTTCCAGCAACCATCACTCCTGTGTTCTAATGCTACATTGTGTTAGCTAATGGTGTTGAAAGGCTCAATGATGATTAGACCCTTGTGCAGTTATGTTAGCACATGGATAAAAGTGGGAGTTTTTATGGAAAACATGAAAAAGTCTGGATGACCCCAAACTTTTGAGCAGTAGTCTATTTATACGATTTCTGCATCACCAACTGAATACATGTCGGGTTTCCATGGCAACGCCATGCATACAGTGTGTGATACTTTAACTACATGGCTTCATTCAGTGGTTTTACAGATGAACAGGTTTCAAGATAAAACATTTTCCCTCAGCAGAGAATCTGTATCGCTCATAAATAAACATCAGGAAATGATTTGTTTAAATGGAGACGCTTCTTACAGCTTCCATATAATAGATTTTTGAGAAATAAACTTGTTTTTCTACTGTTTTTGTAAAATCTTAATGCATAAACTCACTTCTGTGTGTGTGTCTTCATCGTAACAATAAACCTTTTTTTTTTTTTACCCAAGCAAAAATACATAAAGTTGGTTTGTGTTTGCTGGATTGATCAAACACTGCTTACGTTTGCCTAGCCATGTTCTCTTCTGCTCAAATTTAGATTTTATGGCTTCTCAAATTTCCAAGATAGCTGGGAAGCAAACTTCACATTTCAAAACAGCCCTTCAATGTCACACTTCCTAAGAAACGCCACACAAAGACAAAACTTTTAATTTGTTTTTCAGTGTTCGAGGCAACACGTTTGTATTTTTGAGTCTCGGAGAAGCTAGAAAGTCCCATGTTTATGGCCTCACAATGGAAGGATTTCCCTGCTGAAGCGTCCTTGATAAAATGCTGAAGCTGCATTTGCTGCGCTGCTCTATGGATGACCCTGACCTCTGTTGGGGTGACGCGGTCGAAGAGAGGAAAGAGAAAATAGTAATTCTCCTCAGGGATCCATATGGAATACAGTTTCCTGTGAGTTGCACAGGGGACTGCCTTCCATGTGTGTGTGTTTTTGTGATTGTGTGTACCTGGTAAAAACCTGGTAGTATCGGTCATCCTTGATGCCGTCCTCCAGCGGAACGTTTACGGCGTACCAGCGGCCTTTACCCAGCCCTGTATCACACAGGTCTCCTGTACCTGAACATAGACACACTTCTCTAACACTGCAACACAACACAGGTTTAACATATTAAAACTAAGGATGGGATTTTAATGCCTTTGAAGAAAAATTTGACAAAAAAAAAAAAACAACAAAAAGACCAAAAATACCAAAAAATGAGAAAAAAAATCCAAAAATTATTAAAAATTACAAACATCTGCCGAAAAACAAAGACTCAAAATGAAAAAAATAACAGAGATTGAAAATGACAAAAAATAAACAAAAAAATCCAACAGAAATAGATTGAAAATGAAAAAAAATGAAAAAAAAACAACAAAAAGACTGAAAATGACAAAAATTTTGACAAAAATAACAAAAAGATTGAAAAACACAAAAAATGAGACAAAAAACAACAAAAAGATTGAAAATGACAAAAAATAATAGAGTTTGAAAATGACAAAATGACACAAAAACAACAAAAAGATCGAAAATGACAAAAAATGAGACAAAAAAAACATCAAAAAGTGATTAAAAATGACAAAAAATAGACAAAAAACAACAACAAGATTGAAAATAAAAAGAGATTGAAAATGACAAATGTAACAAAAACAGATGCAAAATGACAGAAATTTTGACAAAAAATAACAAAAAGAGATTTAAAATTACAAAAAATGAGACAAAACAACAAAAAGATTGAAAATGACAAAAAAAATTGACAAAAAACAACAAAATGACTGAGAATGACAATAAGAGATTGAAAATGACAAAAAAATAGGGCTGGGACTTTAACACGTTAATCTCGATTGATTAGTTAATTACAAAGCCTCTAATTAATTAAATTGATTTTTTTAAATCGCGTCCCACCACTAATCAAAACATATTTTACCTAAAAACATTTGGAAGAACTGACCTGGGAAGAATCCAGGAGAGAACTTGTGCAGCGAGACGGTCATGACTTTGGATGTGAAGCTGAAGGCGTCTTCCACACCTGCAGAGAGAAGATCAGTCAAGCTTTATTATGGTGATATTATTTAATCTGTGCATCTAAAATAAAACTACTGTGAGGATCACAATGATAAACTCATGCAGCTGGGATTCAACTGATAGACAGAGTCTGTGAGCCAAACTCCCTCCTGAAGTCAGCTCAGTTTTAGTTGTTGTTTATTTGTTTACCATCTCCATGATGTAGGTCAACGTCCACATAGAGGACTCTCTCGTATTTCTCTCTTAGCCGGAGGATCCCCAACACAGCATCATTCACGTAACAGAAACCTGAAGCCTCGTCCCTGGGAGACAGAGAGAGGAAATACATGGTTAGAATTCTGTGCTTTACCTACAGCGCCCTCATCAGGCCAAACGATGAAGGAAACTGAAGGTTCCTGAACGGTCAAAGTTACATAAATTCAAATTTCTTTTTCAGACAGTCTTTTTAGATTTTATCATATCTAAATTGGACGCGGTGATGAAATCACTTGGTTTTGTATTCAACCGAAACACCTATTTATTCAGTTTAGAGAAAGGCAGAAGTTTTCCTGCTATCTGTTTGGAACTGGCCTCCTCGTGCAGCAATGCTCTGCTCCCAGTGCTCCTAACACGATTGGAATACTTGCTAGAAAAGTCTGTAAATGTGTCAAGGACCATCTCCAATGCATGCTGGATCCCCACCACTGTGTCAAAATGGTGACTTTTCAACATGAATTTCCTTTTGGAGTAGAGGAAGAAGTCGTAAGGAGTTCAATCTAGCGAGTAGGGCAGGAGGATCATGTTGCTCTGGTCAAAAAATGACATTTTTAACTCGCCACATTTAAATGTTCTCCCTCAGATGCCACAGATGTTGACGATCTAACTTTTTGGAGAGTTCCAAACATGGCAGGAGCACTTAGAGCGGAGTATCGCTGCACATGGAGACTACTTTGAAAGGGATAGCTGCCAAGTTCAAATCAAATACGTTTCCTTTGCTTCTTATAGGCGTAGTCACAGAACTTTTCTCATATTTATGTGTCTTACTTCTTGGCGTGGTGCCACCCTCCTGCCCAGTTGATGGCCACCTCACTCTTTTGGTCCAGCAGAGACTGAGCCGCTGTCAGTGTAGCGCCCCCTACTGCTGCTGCATAGTCGAATATGCCCTCCACCACTGGACAGTCGTAACCTGGGGGGGAAAGAAGAGGGGCGAAAAATGACGACAATATTGACCGGTACTCATTATAACTTAGCAGAACTCAGAGTAGCTTTGAAAACGACATGAAAAAACACTAAAATAAGATAATCGAGCTGTATCACAAGTAAATCTATTTGCTCATTATGGATTTTCTGCAAGCCTTTGGTTGAAACTACTTATTAATACACAAGTAGTCTCCCTGGGGCTAATTCATGCACTCAAAGAAGAGGTTAAAGAAAGCTAATGAACTAGGAAATAGAGGACAGAATGAAAAGGAGAAGGTGTCAAACAAAGATAAAGAAAAAAGGGCAGGGACAAAGACAGAAAAAAAAGGAGATGCTTGATGGAAAATGACTGTGGACAAGGCAGAATAAAGTGAAAAAGAAGAGAGAAATGTCTTAGTCCAGGAGAAGGTTGAGAGCTTTGCTTTTGTAACAAGACGGAAGGACGAAGCCAAGAGAGGAGGGCGAGTTACAAAAGGAGGAAGGAACAGAGGGATGAACCATGGACAAGAAGAAGAGGGTGGACGGCGGCGGAGGAAAAGAGCGAGCAAGAAAGATAAAGATAGGGAGAGTCAAGGAAACAAAAACAAGAAGGGTGAACTGGGGGATCGGACTAAAGTTGGAAACGTAAACCTCTGGTGAGGACAGACTTTCATCGAGTCCGTCCAAAAACAACACTGTAGGGTGGGATGTTTGAGGTGAGACGAGGTCGACGTTATCTCAGATTAGTAAGAATGCATTGCTGTCCCAACCAAAGCAAAAGGATGATGTAAAAAGGAACAGCAAATATGTTAGCTGAGGTCAACAGTAATCAAATTTAACGTTACACTGCCCTCTGCTGGCGACACATTTACACATTCTCTCTACATTTCCTTTTATATTGAAGAAAAATATGCGCTTGGTGAACAAGAGGGATGATAGCGACACCATAAATCTAAAATAAAATAAATAAGATAAAAAAAAGCACTTATAAATATTTTGTTGCTGCAATTTAAGGTCATTTGCACACATTATCATATAAATACTACACATGCTGAGGAGTCTAGTGGATTCTCTACATTATATAGCACCAAAACGGCTATAAATATCAGATTCAAGGTTAAATATTTAACTGTCTGTCTCACCCAGGCCGTAGTCGACTGACTGGGGGTCATCGTTATCTCCGTCCTGGCTGATCTTGTGAAGATGCTCCAGATACGAGTCTGTGTGGAATTTGGCCATTTCCTCTATGGTGGCCGCCTCAGGTTTCACAACGCTGCAGAAAAACAGAAAAAAAAAAAAAAACAACATTAATTGTAAATTACGCTTCCATACCAACACGTGGTGGAAGAGAAACTTGTTACAAAAAAGTTTGCTGTCAAATAAAATAAAATACAATATTTGACTGAAGAGGGAGACAACTGCAGAGAAACTGCCGCAAAACATAATAAATCAGCAGAATAGAGACTAAAAAATAGCAAAACAATCCTCCCCGATCAATCGATTAGTTGTTTGGACTGTAAAATGGTGAAAAATTTACTTTCTCTGAGCCCAAAATGTCTAATGGTTTGCTTTGTCCACAACTTAAAGACATAGAGGGAGAAAAAAAATTGAATTTATTCACATTTAGGAAGCTGAAATCAAAGAATTTAGACTTTGTTTTCTTTATTAAAAAAAAAAAAATGCTTAAACTCATTAAGATAAATTCAACAGTTCTAATTGATTAATTGGTGCTGAGTTTCAAGGTTTCTGCAAGACAAATGCAGCACTTTTAGGAATATAAATACGCAGTTTTATTATGAGATTAGCTTAAAAACACCAGAAAACATTGTGTGTATCATAGTGTACCAGTTCAACACAGTAAAACCAGTGTAAACATGGAGACGACAGGGTTTTCCTGGTTCAGAATGGGGTCTGAATACAGGAAAGTCTGTGTAATTTTATTTAACAGAAAGTGCAGTAAAAAAACCTGGATCAGAACTGATAATTATAAGAAGAGAGGGCAAAACTTGTGTGTAAAATCTACATTTTCTTAAGTACCAGTTAGCGTAATTTATGTACTAGTAAATGTGCAAACCTAAACACTGAGCAATGATGTGTGAATCATAAAAAACAGAATAAATGTAAGATAAATGGAAGTTTTGTTTTTATGGGATGTGGTTGGGGGAGTTTTGAAGTTCAATCCAGCAAGAAATCTAACGTTTTCATCTTCAGTGAGGTTGAAATCACTGAAATGTTAAATAAACCGCAAAAAAATGACTCAAATGACTGAAAATAATCAGATCTGTGTTCAAAAGGAAGAAGGGAAGTCACCACAGAAGGGTGTTTCATAAAAGATTAGATTAAGATTATTAGGAAAACACTGACTGGAGCTGCACCAATTAATCGATTAGAATTATTAAATTTATCAGCAACTATTTTGGCATCCTATGAAGCAATTTTTTAAAGAAAAAAAGTCTAGATTCTCTGATCCAAGCTTCTTAGATGTCAATAAATTCTCTTTTTTCTGCCTCTATGTCTTTAGATAATGGACAAAACAAAGCATTTGTCATTTTTGGACTTTGAGAAACCACATTTTTCACCATTTTCTGGCATTTCAGAGACCAAACAATGAATTAATTAATTTGACAGATTGATCAAAAACGAAAATAACCATTCATTTCAACCCTGGCTTTGACATTTATAGACATGCAGCTTTTCTGTTCTCTCAGCCGTCAGTTCAGCTACTCTCAGATGAAGCCACAGCCGGTAATTAAACTGTCTGCAGGGCTTCAAACTGAAATTTCAGTGCTTCAGCTTCAACATTTTAACACCTCAGCTCCTTTAAATGCAAAACAACAGCACAGTTTATGTATAATAGAGGAGGATTTCGCTCTAATAGCATTTATTTTGGGTTTAAGTTGAGTTTCCAGCCCCAAAAACTCACCTCATGTGTTTCAGCAGTCCGTAGGCTTCTATCAGTGAGTGGACCATACTCGCCTGGGAGCAGAGAAATCAATGTATGAACACAAACACTGCAGATGAATGTAAATGCTGCTAACTAATTAGCTTTAACGTCTCATTCAATCCAACTCACCCGGTTTGGTACTTTGGACAAAGTGTCGCAAGTCTCGATGTATTCCGGGCTGTAAACATACGAGACCCTCCGTTTCCTGCTGCTGTCTTCATCACTGTCCCCTCTGCAACTCATTTACAGTGGAGAAATTAGAAATACTATGACTGAGACTGAAGCTAAAAACAAATTCACAGACGAGAGATCCGAGCGGCGGCTTCTCCTTCTCTAGTGTGGTGTTACACCGTCAACAATCCCCCTCGCCAGTGAAGGTGGCTCACTGCCGGTTTAACAGGACTGTTAGAGAAAAAAAACTGTCGTTAAATTAAATAAATATAATTTAAAACAGTGCAGTCATATATTATTTAAAGTAAGATATTTTGTTAATTTTTGAGACTGGTTAGGAAAAAGAATTTCAACGTCAAATCTAAGGTTCCTCGTCTATTAAACAATAACGGACGAGGAGCGCGATGCATTCTGGGGATTTTTGTAGTCTTTCAATAAATACATCCATAATCGACAAATTCTTTCACTTTTAAACACTGAAGATTGATTTAAATTTTAATATTATTACATTTTGTCCAATTTAGTTTTTGCAAAATAGCACATGTGTGCTTTAAAAAAAACAAAACAAGATATGTTTCAGTTTAAAACGCAAAACCTGTTAGCTAGCTAATAATGGAAAGCTAATGGGCGCCTCTCAGTAGAGTCAGCCATTCATTTTTGTAAATATGTGAATTTACAAACCCCTAAAAGACCACATACTTGAGGTTAGAGTCCCCAGAAGTTATCTGTGTGCATATATTTGGAGAATTCCTGCTTCTCGCTAGAGGGCCTCCTTTCCACCAATCACAACTCAATGACCAAAAAAAAGCTATCATTTATTTTATTTAATATTATTCACATATTAAAGAAAACTATAACACCACACAGAAATAAGTCAGTAAATATGCTCTACATTATAGTGTTCGTGTGTTTTCAACAGTTTTTTTTTTTTGTTTTTTTTTTTGCCTCAGATCGCTTCCTGGTTCAATATGACTGCAACTGTTACAAATCAAGCCATTTTTAAAAAATGTCTTTTGATAATATATATTTCTTTGGGTTTCTTTTAACAATGTAAGGCTTAAGTTTGTAACTTTCATTCTTAAATAACAAATTAATAAATAAATTCTGCTGTGGTGTCAAGTCATTCACTGTGAAGAAGAGAAGTTCCGCTTATGAAATACAAATTAAAACGATCATAACGCCCACACCAAATATTGCATCTTGTGGAAAATAGTATAGCCGTAAAAAGAAAAAGAAAAGAGAAAAGACAATTGTTTTTGTAACCTCCCTTTTTTAATCCTAATGTTTCTGAATTCAAGAGAAGTTGCAAGATGTATTAAACATTTTAAAAATAATTGGTTTTATGAACAAAAAACCATAAAACTTCATAATATAATACCATCATACACTCTTTCATATCACGAACATATATAAACATGGTCTAACAGGTAGGCTTACCTCACCGTGTGGATAAAATGGATAAAAAGTGGATAAAAAATTAAGAAATTTGGATATTTTTCTGGTATGTTTCATTAAATATTAAGAAAATGAACCTGAAAACCTGATTTTAAGACCCAAATTTCCACAAATCAATGTAGGAAAATTTTTTTTATAGGTAATTCTATTATGTGAAATCTTGAAGCCCCCAGTTTACAAACACTGAGAATGTAAAGTCGGAGGCCTCTTGTGACCAGAGGTTCAACTTCTCAAATGAAAAATATTATATTTTCAGTAAAGTAAAAGAAGGAATGCTAATTGTAATCTTTATTTTAAATAACATATTTTAACCAGAAATTGTTTTGAATTTAATTTGTATGAATACATCCAGACATTATCAAACATATTTACATATTTAAATGTGTAGAAAATATCTAAACGCATAGATTACATTTTTGTCAGGGAGAAAATCTGTAGCTATGCTTGATTTTTTTGACAAATGAAAGGCAGTGGCACAAAAATAATTCCCAGAGTGTGAGTGTATAAAGAATATTTGCACCAATATTTACTTAAATTTTTTAGTTAACAGCTGATTGTTTAGTCCAAAGTCATGTTATGAGTTGTGAAAGTGTAAATAATGTGTTCTGTTTCAGTCAAATGAAATGTAACAAATCAATCAACAGAGAGACTCAACTAAATTAAAAACAGAATTGAGAAAATCCGATATTCATGTACATAAACCTGACATTTTTTTAAATTAATACCAGAGAGGCCAGGCTTATTACCACCAACACATTTTAACTAAATACAAAAAAACAACACAGTCAAATATTTTAATTAAAAGTAATATTAATTTGTTTACTTATTTACTCATTCATTCATTAATTCATACATCATTTTTTCATCTATCATTTTAACTTATTTATTCATTATTGCAAAAATACATCATTTTTATTTTTTATTATTATTTTATTATCTATGAATGAACAAATAACTATGCAAAATAAAAGTCATATACATGTATCATGTTTCTATTCTAAATTTGAGTTTTACACGGTTAAGAAAAACGTTTTTCTTAAAAAGTTGACTAGAACTTACTTATTTCTTCACGTGCTTGTATTTTGAAGGCTGCGTCTCCAGACTTCCGCTAAGCTAGCTTACCGGAGCTTGCCGTAGCGTCTCTCGTTGGTTCTCCGGTTGCCTCCGCCAGCCGCTGAGCTGTTTATGACAGCGGGCAGCAGCTGTCAGCTCTGTCTGAAAGCTGCTCTCGTTTACGGCAGGAGAAATGACTTTTTTGGGTGTTTTTTAGGGACTTTTTGCCGTTTCGTCGTTAGCTAAGGCCGCCCGGACGGAACCGCCGACTTGTCACGATGAGAAGTCGGAGCAACTCGGGCGTTAAACTGGACAACTATGCCCGGATGGTGCAACAAACTATCCTGAGGCACCAAGTGAGTGTTAACAAGTGGGTTTTTATTCTCTTGATAGCGTTTAAATTAAATTGACAGTCAATTAAAGACGTTTAAACCTTGAAAAGAGCGACTTAAACGTCATGTGCGCAGGTAACGTTAGCTTGTGCTGCGGTGTTTTCATGCAGTCAGTTAGCTAAAGTGATATTGCGCAACACACACACGCACGCACGCGCACACACTCAGGTGTGCATGTGTGTGCACCCGGTGTTTTGCCATTTTAAGCTAACATCCACTAACTCCTGACCTCTATGTATATATGTGTATATGTATGCTAAATATTAAAAAAAATCTAAACACTAAGGTGAAAATTACTGTATAAAGACTTAAAAATAGCTTCAGCCATCTTGCACATGTTAGAGGTGATCTTCGAACAGGACAAAACACTACAGGTGAATGAATAAAAGTAGAATTTACTGTTTAAGTGGCATTTTGTACACATTTGTGCACACTTGCAAGGAATTTGACTCTTTTATTTTCTCCTAAAGCACAAAAACACTCATGCATTTAAATGTGCATGCATGTGTGCAGCTATAGATTTGTGAACCAGAAGTTTAGTACAGATTCTTATCACCTGTAAATGCAGAGTTATTCACACTTTATATGCATTATGTAGGTGGAGGATAGTGCAGTGGAATGCTGGAATTAAATATTTTCTTAATATGTGGTGATTCGTCCCAGAAACCTTAAGCTCGCCGCAGTAAAACTGCTGTTCTGGTAACTTTCCACACGTTTTTATAACCAGGCTGCAGGAATGTTCCCTCATGCAGCAGCATTAATGAGGCTGCATGCAAGTTCACCTTCAAGTAGGCCGCTGAGTTCGTCAAAATGTTTATTTTCAGTCCATATAGACGACTATTAATAGTTTTTAATAGGGGGTTATTGCATGCCAGTTCACCTGGAGCTTCCCAGCTGAAGTCGTGGATATTCTTGAAATAAATCATGCAAAAATTTCTTTGTAAACCTTAGATTTTTGCAAAATCCCACAGCTCTACTCCAATTATTTTTTGATTTATGAATTTTTGAGTTAATTTTCACAAGATCTGGCTTTTTTTTTTTTTTTTTTTTTACTGAATGTCCCAGAAACCTCTTGAAAAAATTGGAAATTATGTCAGTAGCTTATGCTGACTTAAAAAAAAAAAAAAGAAATTAAAATTATTAAAATCTATAATTTATCATCAAAACGAAAGTCTGTTCCCTCCAACTTTTGTTGTGGGTAGAAACAACTTAGTTTTGTCATTTGATGCCGTTTCGGAGCTGGAAAATCCACTTTGTAGGACATTTTTATCCATATTGTTTTTATTTCTTTGAAACTTTTTGAAGGGAAAGTCTAAATAGCCATTGAAAATATATTTTAAAAAATGAAAGATGTTATATTACTGCTTCATTATTTAATAATCTTATGAAAATAACACATATTTTTTGTAGATTTCAGTAGCTTTAACATCACATTAAATGTTGACTTCAAGCTTTCATATGTCCGTATGATGCCTGTTGAGCTATTTTGTCATAAATTCCAGCTTGTAGTGGTTTTGGTCATCGTGTAATAGATGATCCATCTTGTCCGTGTGTCTGGAAGTGATAAATTGTAGGTTTATTTCCCAAACTAATGACAAAATGGCTGATTTATTTCAAGAACATCCTCAACTGGGAGGCCCTTGGTGAGATGACATGGACCTATTTAGTAAAAGATCAGCAGGAAACAGTTTAATTTGAATTTAACCACTTTATTCTATTAAACAAGGCTTACAGGTCTATTTAAAAACAGAGACAAATACATTCATTTACACATATAGTCAAATACATAAACATGAAGAACTGATCTCACTTTAATATGCATGAAATTAAAAAAATTTAAAGCAAGTAAAGCTTGCAGGTGCACAGAGAATGACAGCGGCTAATTTAAACTAGCTTTTATCAGATAGAGTCACGTCCATCATGCAACCAGATTTAGCATTTTTGGTTTGTGTTTTCATTGCATTTTGAATTTAATGCTTTAAAGGAAAACTATTGCACTTTATTTTTCTGACAGTTTCCCCATTGCTGGTACAAGTAGCTGTTATTTTATCATTCAGACCCGTACCATTGGATGGGGTTGATATCAGAGGTCTAGGCAGGCTAAAAAACTAGGAGAACTGTTTCTTTACAGATGTGGCTTTGTGTACAGGGGTGTTGCCATGTTGAAACACCAATTAACAAACACAAGATGTTGATGCAAAGTTCAAAACACAATGCACTGCATATGGCTGAACAATTAATCTAAATATTGTCTACAATAGTGCAGAATCAGATTACAGAAGCTGGGATTTTGTGATAAAGACTAAAAAGTGTTGCAGCTTAGAATATAAACAAAGCACCGTGGTACTACAGAGTATTTTTAGAGAGATTTTTTTAAATGGAGTTGAGTTGATCATGTTTAAAATCTGGTAACATTAATTTTTGAGTTAAATACTCTTAAAGAAAGTGGGCTCACGTTGATTTTTAAGCTATTTTCTTTGCTCCAATCTGTGGATCAATATTTAAAGAGCCATAACTTGAAAAATAATGTTGGTAATGTCCTTAAATTTAGCATTTTCACTGATATGTACATGTAGTCTTAAATAGTACAACCCTGCTGTTATCGAATAATTCAAACCAGTTGTATGATGGTGCAAAATAGGTGAAAAAATCTATCTACTCCGATATTCCACCAACCAAAAAAGCTTCATTAATCGCCGTAAAGGGATAATTTTACGTGTTTTTTCCTGTGATTGCCAGTCAGAGTAGTACTTTATGAGAAGAAAAGGCTCCAAAGTTGACATGACTTTCCATCCTCTGTATGAATTTTTTACTCAAAAAGTTAGAATACCTGTGACCACAACTTTTATTTAATATCATATGTACACACACACACACACACACACACAAAATAAAATCAATCAAATATGAGATTTAATTATTTAAAAATTTGGTGAATTGAGGTGGAATGACCCAGATGTAAGGGAACAGGGTTCTTTGGTGCAGACTGCAGCAAAAAAAAAAGTCACATCATCATTTTAAATATTTGAAATGCAAAAGTTCCCTCTAAAATCATGCCCCACATTATTGTACTGTTCGTCAAAATAGCCTCAGCTAATAAAAGATATGAAGAATGAGAAGAACCAGTGAAGTCTTACACAGGTATAAAATCTCACATTTTGTCTCCTCAGTCGCTGTAAACAGAGGAAACTTGAGATAAAGTGGACAAACCGGGTGTGAGGTCCTTTTTGAATCTGTCCCAAGTGGCTGCTTAGTTGTGTACAGTTCACTGCTCAGATGGATCACTGCACTCAGGACCAGATTTACTGTCTGAGAGGCTGCAGGCCAAGAGTCCTTCATAATCCATTTAATTAGAGTGATTAACACACTGGCAGTATATCTGTCTGTTGTGGGCGATACATGTCTGATGCCGAGTCAATGAAAGATCTTAAAACAAACATTCACTTTTAGACATTCATAAGGTTTAACATGTCAACTTTCTCACTTTGTATTTGTGCAACTCAGCCAGAAACCGCTGTGTGTGACGTTTTTCTGTGTTTGTGGTGAAAGCTGGCTCAGTGTTGAAACAGCCGACGGCCGAACCGTCTCAGTTTGTTGCAATGAAATGAAGAACAGCTCGACATTCAGCTGCTCTCTAGTTGAGGAGGAAACCAGACGCTGGTTCTGCTACATATTTTCACATTTCCTCATCTGAATGTTGTTATCGGTGGCTTTTAAATGAGCAGCAGCATCCTCGTTGCAGCAGGAAGAAACAGGATTTATGGGAAATGCAGCTTTGAACAGCAAGAGAAAAGCGCTTTGCATCATCAGAGGCTATAAAACCAATGACCTGCTGTGTGTATAGTGTTGCTGTTTGTGGGTTTAAGGAGCAACATAGTCATAAATCCTTAGCAAAGTTAGCGTTAAACCTTACTTTTTTCATATTTCCACACTTTCCAACATCGGCGTTCATTTGCCTTTTCAGTCACGGGAAACATAATACAACATATTTGTCATTTACTCCAGATTACGTGATGTGTAATGCTCTAAAAAAGACAAAAACTAAATTTTAAACTAATAACAAGCTAATCAAACTGTCCAAAAAATTAATAGCCTCATTTGCTTCTGATTTTCAAAACACTGAAAATCTGAAAGTTTCAAGTGATTAATGAAGTTTGTGTTGGGGATAGTTTATAGTTATCACTGTTGTCTGCAAGTTTACTCACCTCTTTCTCTTCAGAGACACTCTTATGGATCCTGATAAACTCAGAGCAAAAACTCTTGCAAACAGCTGGAAACAACAAGCTAAACAAAGTCACCTGTTCTGTCTTCTATGCAAGTTTTTTGTTTCAGTTTGTAATAGATGTGAAATGGATTTTTGACAGCTCTCTGGGATGTTTTTGGATCAATATTGATGCTAAAAAGTTGTTCCTAAATGTTGCTTGTGTGTGCCTTTTTATTAATTCAGACTTGTATGTGTTGGAAGTGATGCAGAAATGTTATTGGGTTCGACTTTCTTTCTTGAAATTTACAGAGAACTGATTCAGAAATGAAGCCGACTTGTTTCATTTTCAGACCCAGTTTTGACCATTAGCTTCTCTTTTTGCCTCCTTCAGGATCCGGTAACGGGTCTCCTTCCAGGCAGCCCGGATCAGCCTCACGCCTGGATCAGGGACAATGTTTATGGCATCGTGTCTGTGTGGGGCCTGAGTCTGGCCTACAGGAAGAACGCCGACAGGGACGAGGACAAGGCCAAGGCCTACGAGCTGGAGCAGGTAGGTGTGGAGAACACGGAAAATAAGGTCAGGTTTTTTGCACTTGGACAGCATGAAATTAATCCAGGCAGAATGTGTGCTGGGTGTTGTGTTTCTGGTGTTGAAAATGTTGACATTTAACCTCCTCTCTCTCTGTCTCTCTGCAGAGTGTGGTGAAGCTAATGAGAGGCGTCCTGCAGTGCATAATGAGGCAGGTAGGATGTCTCTGGGCTTCATTTATCTCTACAACAGACGTTTTATTGATGTGTTCTGATCTTTGCAGTACAAAACTTTTATTTTCTTTCACTTTTATGCACGCAAACACACACAGAACACAGGAGATGAACCCTACTGCTTCAAAAAAAATAGATATTTAACCCACCTGTTGCACCTTTTTAATCCCACAGAAGAATCCTGGTTACACCAATCCTATTTTTTTGTCTCTCTAAAATGAACTGCCACAGGTCTAACTAAAATTAGCTATGGAGTTGGAAAATCCACTTTTGTGGGATGTTTTAACAGTATGTAAGGATTGTTTTGATTTCCTTGAAACTTTTGGGATATATTCATATCCGTTGAAAAGACAGAAAAAAATGAAAGATGTTAGATTACTCCATTATTTAATAATCTTATGAAAATGACACATTTTTCGTAGTTTTCAGTGGCTTTAACGTCACATTTGGTGGGTTTAATTGTCAGGTAAATGTTTATTTCAAGGTTTTATAAGTCTGTATCGTACCCGTTGAGTTATTTTATCATTAGTTCAGGAAATAAACAATTGAAGTTCCAGCTTGTAGTGGTTTTGGTTTATTGTGTAATCGATGATCCATCTTGCTCCGTGTGTCTGGATGAGATAACAGTTTTGTTTATTGCCCGAACTAATGACAAAATAGCTGATTTATTTCAAGAAAATCAACAGCCTCAACTGGGAGGCCTTTGGTGATATATATTATATAATATATATATATATCATTATTTATATATCATATATCATATATCCTTATTTGTGACCGCAAACGCATCCTTTTTTTACCCTCTGCTCCCACAGCTGGATAAGGTGGAGAAGTTCAAATACAGCCGAAGCACCTCCGACTCGCTTCATGCCAAGTACAACCCCAGGACCTGTGCCGTCGTCGTCGGGGACGACCAGTGGGGTCACCTACAGGTCGATGCCACTTCGCTCTTCCTCTTCTATCTCGCTCAGATGACGGCGTCTGGTACGAGAGAACTTTTTTGTAGTTTTAATGTTAAATTAAAACTGCTGAAGTTAACTTAAACCACATGTATCTGAACAATGACTTCTGATTCACTAATAAATGCTTTAGCTTCCTTAATTCTGCCTGCATAGTGATTGGATCACCTGTTGCGTTTTCCCAGTTTTCTTTCTGGAAGAGGCAAAGTTAGCCAAACTTAAACGTTGCTGACCAAACCTAATGAGATGTGAACACGTCCAGATGTGACGTTACCAAGTTAAGACAGGCAGATAAGAGGTCTTTATTTTATAAAATTGGATTTTTAGCCATTTTTGAGACACAAAATGTTCCTTTTGATGCTTTTCTTGCAGTCATGTGGGCCAAAATCGGCTAATTTCAAATGCATGTCTGAGAAAGTTGAAATGTTTTAAATCGGCAGGAGGATCCACTTTGTTCATTTGTGTGATTCCTGTTTGTGTGTTTTATATTCAGAAAGGTCAAGAGAATATGAAAGAAAAATGGAAAGGTGGTAAACGGTATTTTTATTAAGCAATCAGAACCTCAGTGACTGTAATATTATAGCATCCACACAATCAACTGCAGCAAATGATTGTTTTTATCATCAGTTAATTTGAAAATTATGTTTTTTGATTCTTCATTTTTTCTGTAAAATGCCAGTACACAGTTAAAAATGCCCTTTATAATTTCCCACAGACCAGAGTGACATCTTTAGATGTCTTATTTTGTCCATAATCTCAAGATATCTATTTTTCTAACACGTTGGACTAAGAAAAGCATCAATTGCTCATATCTGAGGAAGAAGAAACAGTAAATATTTGACATTCCTGCTTAAAAATGACTAAAACATGTCAGTATTCACTCTTAAAGTCATTATTATTCCAGTCATTTATAAATAAATGTGTGTGTTTGCCAGGTCTTCACATCGTCTACACCCAGGACGAAGTGGACGTCGTTCAGAATCTCATGTTCTACATCGAGGCAGCTTATAAAGTGGCTGTAAGTGCACAATCATTATCGTTCATACTGATTTTTATGACTGTGCGCAGCAGAAAATGATGGCATCATTTGTGCAGATGGAAGCAGTAATGTCACATTCACTTTGTCGTCTTTTTCTCTCTGGTTGCCCGCAGGATTATGGGATGTGGGAGCGAGGAGACAAAACCAACCAGGGCATCACCGAGATCAACGCCAGCTCCATCGGCATGGCCAAGGTTAATGCACAGACGTACAGTAAATACAGTACAGGAGGGCAGCCTGGAGTGAGAGCAGAGAACAGGTGCTCCGGTAAAAATCTCTGGCCTTTACGCCGACCTTTAGATGACCCCGTCTGAGTCTAGATCAGATACGAGGCTTTGCTTTGGTGTCCTCGTGTCAGTCTGGATAAATGTGGTCATATGAAGCTCCTAAATTATCTCAAGATCGACGGGTGTGTTTTTAGTGAAATGAGATTATCTTTTTGATGGATTTTGATCTGAATCCGTAATAATCTACATCCTTCAGTTATGAGGAAGCTTTAAAATAACTGATTAACGATGCTGTGAAGTTTTGGCATATAAGATGAAGGTTTCCACTGTCTGTGTCCGTCCTTGGCTGGTGGTGAACAGGAGGTATCAGGTTCTCTGTGATCTTCCCAGAATGGCTCCTCGTTCAGAAATAACACACAGTTTAATTTAAGACTCTGGAAAGAGGCACCACTGCTGCAGGACGTTCTCTTCTCCGGTGATTACACGGAGGTATTAGTGTTTATGGCAGCAGCTCTGATTGTGTGTTATTGTCACGCTTTTAACCCACACTGTTAACACTACTGCAGCATTTTAACATTTATTTACCTAAATATGCACATTAACACATACTGTACCTTTCGCTGTGCAAATTTCATTGCTTCATATTGGAAAAATTAATGTTGGTAGAGACACTTTTTTTGTTTTTTTCGTACATTTTCACATCTGTTTGTAGGGTGTTTTATATATATGATGCTGGAATATTTTTGATTAATTAGCTTTTTCTATTCAATCAAGAGCTAGCTTTACACTTGAGGATCCTTGCCAGAAAGGCTCATGTACAAAAATTGCTAAAAATAGTGTAAAATCAGCTACTATTGAGGATACTTTTGCACTTGACAGACTGCAAAAATACCTCCTGCACTGCCTGTAGACACCACAGTCCTATTATCACACCTGAACTTGTTTTATGGCTCTCATCCAGGTTGTTTTCTCCTGACTAGATCCTTGCTTGTGTTGTATCTACTCTCAGATGTACGTCACTTTAGATAAATGCTAAATGAAATTGTGGAATTGTGGATTGATGCTCAAACTATGCTTCATAAATGTTGGACTTTATCAAGTGAGGAATGCTATTTATCTGTTCATTTTTAATAAATAAATTATGTAATATCGGGACTGCAGTCACCGAAATGAAATCTTGGTCGATGGTTGTTGGGTAGAATAACGTTATCGAGATAAAATAAATTAGCTATTATGCATTGAGTGCATTCAATGTCTATAAATCTACATAGAAACTAGTTTTTGCATAATTGATCATTTTAATGTGGTCATTTATACTGAAATGAAAACAAAGTCGATCAGCATGCATCTGCTCATATTCAGATGATTTTTAAAAAAACAAAGCTATATCAATTATTGATCTCAGCACAAGAACTATTGAGGAATAAACCATTCTCAAGGACATTATGCTGAATTTTTAGACTCTATTATGAGATAATCTGGCATCAGGCATTGATTTTACAATGAAAAAAACTACGCCACTGTCAAATAGCTGATATTAAATCACTCAAGTAGAGATTAATAGGACTCTAAACTTGTAAAATGATGTACAGAAATTAGTGTGAGGTTTTCTTTTTGTGTCCTCCAGGCAGCTCTGGAGGCTTTGGATGAACTCAACCTGTTTGGAGCTAAAGGAGGACCTGGATCTGTGGTTCACGCTCTGGCTGATGACATCCAGCACTGCCAGGTACGTTCACACATCACACATCACAATGAAAGGCAGCATCTTTAAAGCCTAATTTACCCCCACATTCCTTTGTCAGTCCATCCTGACGTCCATGTTACCCAGAGCGTCCATCTCTAAAGAAGTGGACGCTGGAGTCTTGTCTATCATCTCGTACCCGGCATTCGCCGTGGAGGACATCAGCATCGTGAACATGACCAAGGAGGAGATCATCTCCAAACTGCAGGTGCACGAGAGTTCTTTGGAGTGGAACAGTTTAGTAGCGTCGCCTTACAGTCGACACAGACATCTTCAAAGTTTTGCTAACGATTGTGTTTAGTATTGATTCATTTTTCTGAAAAAATCACTGATTACAAATTTCCCAGAAGCACATGTCTTCAAATTCCTGGTTTCAAAACTGAGAAAGAAATCTAAACATACATATAAACATAGTGCAAGACTATGCCCTAAAAATATAAACACAAGTAGGATAATATGCACTAAAAGTATAAACATAGCTAGAAAAATATGATCTAAAAATATAAATATAAGTAGAAAATACGACCTAAATAATATAAAAGTAAGTAGAAAAATATAATCTACAAATATGCATAGAAGTAAAAAAAACGACCTAAATATATAAACATAACTAGAAAAATATGACCTCAAAATGTAAACATAAGCAGAAAAAAGTTTGTAAAGATATGAACATATGTCTCTCAAATTCTCTTCTTTTTGAGGAATGAACTTGAACCTGAAGCTTCTTTTGACAGAATAAAGAGCATTTTTAACATTTTACAGTCATGTTTTCTAGCTTCTGCATTCACACTGTTGACTGTTAAAGATAAATTTGTTGAATTATTCTCTCTCTGCTCAGGGTCGATACGGCTGCTGCAGGTTTCTCAGAGACGGACACAAAACGCCTAAAGAGGTAAACAGCTGAAGAAATCCATTTATATCACTTTGGTCAGATAAGAAAAGGGTAAATATGTCATTCCTGTTGCATGTTTTCATCATGAAAAGCAGTAGAGGCCGAATAAGTTGATGTTTGTGAAGTCTGTAGAACGACAATCTTGACTATTCAAGGATGATTGTTGGTTTTGTTTTAGGGTTTAAAATTTGTTCTTTTTTTATAAACATGTCTGGTCACAGACTGCTGGGAAATTTAAAGAAGCCTTTTTTGTAGACAAAAGTCTGCACTTTCTTCTGTTTTGGACAGAAAAGAGGTTTTCACTGCATCTGATGTGTTTATTTCTGCTCAGATTGTCTCAGTTTTGGTGTTTTTAACCATAATTTTTGGATTTTTTTGCCACTACTTTACTGTATTGGCAACAGACTTGATTGGGAACAAAATAAGACAGTACTGGTCCCTGCTTTTCTTATAGCCTAGAAACTTTTATCAAGATGTGGACAAAAATTTGAGATTAGAAACTAAAAAAAATATAGAAACCGTTGTCATATTAACCATTTGAAGGCAGAAAACTAGCAAAAACACCCTTTTGTTTTCATTTATTTTTGGTTTTAAACATTTTTCTCAGGATTGCACGATTTTGCAAAGCAGTTTGGTATATTTATTCTGCTTTTTAGCTAGTTCATGCGCACAAAAACCAACCAAGAAAGTGAAATCAGGAGATACTGGCCAAGAATCCAAACACTTCTCTGAGGAATTTGAATAATTATTTGGAATCACGCCTCCGAATCCCTGTCAGGTTCAGATAAGTCGATGCCTCGTGGTGTAATGGATCGATGAAATGTCCACTTTTCCACATATTTAGGTAATTCAAGTTTATTTCTGCCTCTTCTTCTTTCCGTGAAGGATCCAAACCGGCTGTATTATGAATCTGCAGAGCTGAAGCTGTTTGAGAACATCGAGTGTGAGTGGCCTCTGTTCTGGACCTACCTCATCCTGGACGGCATTTTTATCAACAGCCCCGAACAGGTCATTTACACACAATTCTACAAAGAGTATGTATTATTTACACACCTGTTACCTGCTAACAAGGTGAATGTCTGCTGTGATCAGGTGCAGGAGTATCAGGAGGCTCTGGAGGGAATCCTGATCAAGCAGAAGGACGGGATACGACTGGTGCCGGAGCTCTACAGTGTCCCCGCAGACAAGGTTCTTCTTTTTAAGACGCTTTTAACACAGTGTTTGCTGCAAGATTTTCTGTTTTCATGTTGTTTTATGTGTGTTTTTCAACAGGTGGAGGAGGAGTACAGGAACCCTCATTCGGTGGAGAGAGTCCCGATGGGTAAATGTCCTCTGAAATGGGCTCAGTCTCTGTACATCCTGGGAAACCTTCTGTCTGAGGTGAGCAATTGTGTCATTAAATAGCACCAAAAATAGAATAAATCATCTTTTTGAATATTAAAGCCACACACCTAATTAGCCACTGTGTGCAGTAGCTGTTGGCTGATTTTACTTTACTCTATTTAAAGCTGAATAACATCACAGAACCATGATTAGATTCCTGTAAATTCAATTTATAAGCATTAATTACTTCATTTATAATAGGTTACGGATACTTGGGAGGACTCGCTGGTTAATTTCTCTGTCTTTATTTATTTATTTATTTATTTATTTATTTATTTATTTATTTTTACAATTAATATGTGGGATTCCCTTCTTTTCCCAATCTTGAGCCAGGTTGGCTCATCTGGGATCATTAATTCCGTTTTCTTTTCTTTATTTTTAAAGTTTATTCTCTCTTTTTCCATTTTCCACTAAAATATAAACCATAAAACTGGCCATTTTTTGTCCACATATGTCCAAATTTCAGGTTTTTTGTTAAAATTTCTTCATGTTCACATATTGTACTCAGTTATACTGCAAACTAAGGTGTGTTGGATGATGTTTTTATAAATTACACAACAACAGAAACGCCCGTAACCTTCTAATTTAATTTTAATTTATGATCTGTGTGATAACTTCTTTAGTTTTGATGAAAAAAAAGCAGCTTGTTGGATGGAAACAAACTGCAAATACAAGCATCAGCACACAAGAATAAACTACAGAAAGCTAAGATGTGTGGTGAATTTAATTAAAAAACAATGATAATAATAACAGTAATGGTTGACAATTAACAATACAGTCAGATAGTTTTCAGTTATTGTGTTTTGGTGATTTTTATTTGCTTTTCTTTTTCTTTATTTTTTTTTAAATCAGTCAGTCAGTTTATTCTAATATTTCATTATAATGTGAATTATTTCAAGTCTTTCTAATTAAAATACACAACAAATGTATTCATTTTTAATGTTATTTTTTATTCTAAGGGTCTTTATGCTTAATTTTTATACCTTTTTATGAAATAATGTAGAATTGGGCGTTTATTTTACAACTTAAAATATTGTACTCTGCTGTCAAAAAGCTGATAGTAAATCATTTACTGACTCAAATAACAATAAATAAGACTCTAAACTTGTGAAATGATGTACAGGAACAAGCCTGGGGTTGAAATTAAGTTCAGTAAGGTGCATCTTTTTAACAAAAACAGAGATTAATTGTGAGTCAAAAATTCAAGGCAATATAGATTACATTTTCTCTAAAAATTGTTCAGTTGCTCACAAAGACTCTATGAATTTAATGTGTATGGTTGCTTTTACACAGGAGTGTTATATAACCACAGATTTTAAATGTATTCCCCAACATTATACAAGCTCAGTGTCTTAATTATCTTTCTCTGAGTTCATATCTGTCGTCTAACGACTCTAAATGTACAAATAAACTTAATTTTGGTGCTCTGATTTTTTATTTGCAGGGGTTCCTCGCTCCTGGAGAAATTGACCCTCTGAACCGACGTTTCTCCACCATCCCCAAACCTGACGTGGTCGTTCAAGGTAAGTTCAGTCTCAGTTTGTACTAAAATAACTCCCTGTTAAATGTATTTTTTGCAGTAGATGCAGTAATGTGTGCGTTTTTCTTCTGCTCCAGTGTCGGTTCTGGCAGAGACTGATGAGATTAAAGAGCTGCTGCTGAAGAACGACATCGATGTGGACACTGTGGCCGACATCCATCCCATCCACGTTCAGCCCTCCAGAGTCCTCAGCCACATCTACGCCCGACTCGGTACAACTTCAATTAAGTATTTTTTGCAGTAGAAAGTACCTGTATTTTTCCAAAATTCAAGAATCAGAGTCATTTGTCTCTTCTTATCCCTCTGTGAGTGGTGGACTTTAAAAGCTATTTTCGATGTCAAACCCCAGTTAATCGTTAGAAAGGAATTTGTACCAGCAAAGAAGTAAAGTTGCAGTTCTTGATATATGTAGGTTTGTTAGTTTGATTGTCATAATTTCAACCATACGCCATGAAGGAAAATTTTAAATATCTCATATATACACTACCGTTTAAAAGTTTGGAGTCAGCCAGACAATTTCATGTTGTCCATGAAAACTCACACTTTTATCCATGTGCTAACATAACTGCAGGTTTTCTAATCATTAGTTAGCCTTTCAACACCATTAGCTAACACAATGTAGCATTAGAACACAGGAGTGATGGTTGCTGGAAATGTTCCTCTGTACCCCTATGGAGATATTCCATTAAAAATCAGCTGTTTCCAGCTGCAATAGTCATTTACCACATTAACAACGTCTAGACTGGATTTATCATTCATTTAATGTTGTCTTCATTGAAAAAAACAGATTTTCTTTCAAAAATAAGGACATTTCTAAGTGACCCCAAACTCTTGAACAGTAGTGTATATGTATCATGTAAAAAGAACTTCCTCTACAACTGAAAATAAGTTAATTATCAGTGTTTTTGTGGTTCATTTACTTATTTTTTAAAAATAAATTTATTGCAATCATCTTAAGAGAGAGCAGCAACTCGTGCATTTCAGCTTCCTGTAATTTTTACTTGTGTGTTGCTGCAGTCTTTATATTAATATAATAATAATAATAATAATAACTTTATTTATATAACACCCTTCAGAACAGTGTTCACAAAGTGCTTTGACAGTTAAAACATGCAACACAGACAATTGAGCAAGATATAGGAGACAAGTCAGAGCAGTCAATTAAAATAAATAGTAAAAATTCTGGTAAGTTAAATGAATAATTAGCAAGATTAGCACTCATAACAAACAAAGGAACTAGGTGTATAAAAATTGAAGAATAAGACTGAGGGTTAAAGTTATAAATTAAAAATCAAAAAAATTTGAGAATTAAAGAATTGGTGAGGTGGCATCACATTAAGGAACCAGGCAGCTAAAAGTAAAATAAAACAAGAGAGAACATCTAAAATCAACAGGAAACAATACAAAATAGAACACTAAAACTAAATAAAGCTAAAAGTAAACTTCACATAAACTCAAGTTTATAAAAGTGGGTTTTCAGAAGTGATTTAAAAGAAGTTCCTGACTCTGCAAGCCTTTTCTCCTCAGGCTGGTTGTTCCAAAGTTGAGGTCCTGATGGACGAAGCTCAGTCACACTTAGATTTAAGCCTTGTATTTGGAACAACCAGAAGGGATCTACCTAAGGATCTAAGGCGTGATATGATGATGTCATATGATGCTTTTCAGTCCAGACTTTGGACGTATTTGCAAAATATGTGCAACCTTTTGATGTTTTTCTTCGTATAAAAGTGACTGATGCTGCTATGCCAGATTCAGAACACACTACAACATGATATAAGACAGTGTTCCTAACAGAATAATTGATCGTTTTACCTCCTGGTGAAGAAAGTCTTGTGCCATTTACGGGTAATATTGCTTGATATAAAATCTGTTGGCACTAAATTCATAACACCGGCCCCTAATGAATGATGTGGCTCTTTTGGAAAACATCAGATTTGAGTCACAGGAAAAGGCAGAAAAGCTGCATTTCGACACCGTCAGCTGAGACTTTTTGAAGTTATTCGCTCTCCTGCTCTGCTGTAGGTCGTAACCCGAGGCTGGGTCTGACCGGTCGACCCTACAGGAGGATAGGAGTCCTGGGAACCTCCAAGTTCTACATGATCAGAAACACCATCTTCACATTCACACCTCAGGTTAGACAGAAAACACAGCAGTGAATATCTTCTGCTGGTTGGCTGAGTTATGAAAACCAGATATGTTGCTGAAGTGATGCTTTTCCCACTTGAAGTTTCTATAAAAACTGACATTAAGTGCAATTCTCCCACCAGTTCATCGACCACCAGCAGTTCTACATGGCGCTGGACAACAAAATGATCGTGGAGATGCTGCGGACAGAAATCGCCTACCTCGCGTCCAGGTGGAGGATGACTGGACGACCGACCGTCACTTTCCCCATTTCACAGTCGATGCTGAGTGAGTGCAGACTTCAGTCCGGTTTTTGTACCTGCAGCATGTTCTCAGAGACTCAAATACCATTTTAATACCTTTAAAAAACTCATTAATCCACAGTTGTGTCAGTTGATTGTATCTGCTTGTGTATTCCTTCATGTTTGTGTTTTTTTTTTCAGCTGAAGATCACACAAACTTGGATCCTGCAGTTTTGGCGACACTGAAGAAGCTGCAGGACGGTTATTATGGAGGATCAAGGTGAATTTCTCTATGCTGTTTTATAGCTGTGAAGAAATTTTTTCGTGTTTCCTCTCTCAGAAGGTTAAAACTTGCAATAGATTCAGTTTTTTAACCTGTTCTATTAGTTTCTTAAAGCTTTCTAATCACAAATATCTTTTTCCTTTGTGTTGTTTTATCATCAGGCTTCATCATCTTTTAATTCTTCTACCTGTTTATTACTCCACCAAGCAAAGCGATGGAGTTATGTGACGATCGGTATACGTTTGTCCGTGTCTGTCTGTCTGTCTGTCTGTCTGTCTGTCTGTCTGTCTGTCTGTCTGTCTGTCTGTCTGTCTGTCTGTCTGTCTGTCTGTCTGTCTGTCTGTTAGCAACATTACTCAAAAATAGGAAAACGGACTTGGGTGAAGTTTTCAAGGAAGGTCAGAAATGACACAAGGACCAAGTGATTAGATTCTGGCAGTGATGCAGCTTATAGTCTGGATCCACGGATTTGTTAAAGATTTCTGTATCATTGTGAGACACGGCACGGCGTCACTGTAACTATGACAACAAGTGAACACTACATCACCTGCCTGCTGACGATCACACGATTGCGATCCTGCTACAAATTGACCGTTGCAGACTTATTGAGACTTGTCCGTCGGAAATGATACAAGGAACAGTTGATTAAATTGTGTGAGTGTTTCTCCTATCCATTCCTGCCGCCCGCTACATGTTTAGGTCACGTGATACGGTATAGTGATACATCACATGCTTCAGCGCAAGGTCATTTTGTTTATGGGTACATCTATATTCAATGGATGCATTCTACGGTACCGTGATTTCTGATCGTCAATAACTAATAACCAAATGCTGCATTTCTGCAAAAATAATGCTACTTTTCTGACAATGCTGTATGAGGGAATGAACAGCCTTGGCGGAGGACTGCGCTCTCTGAGTGCTTTTCTTGTTTTAACTCTGCAATTTTTACAGTGACTACAATAACCTGCTGCTATCTAAAATGATCTACATCATGTGCAGTACATGCACTTCTTTATCCTTGTTACCGGTTACATTTTAACTTGCTGCTATTTTCAGACATCCACCACATAATTTTCATTGCCACCATTTTTATTTATCTGAATGTTTTTCTTATTTTTTAGTTTTAAGTGCTTGGATTGGTGAGGAAGGTTTTTTCGTTTTTACTATGTATGCAGATACTCAGGAAAATGACATGAAAGGAACCTTGAATCTTGATCTTGTCACTATGATCAGTTTTTACTGTTTTAGTGTTAATTTTCATATTAAAGCACTGAACGGCATAAAACCGCTTCTGAAAGTAAAATAAAAAGCAGAGATCTTCCTCCTCCTCTTCTCTAGGATCCAGACGGGGAAGCTGTCGGAGTTCCTGACCACTTCCTGCTTCGCTCATCTCAGCTTCCTGGACGGTAAGGCTTCTGGCAGCATGGGTCGCCACGACGACGAGTATGATGATGATGATGATGATGACGCCGATGGATACGTGCATGAGTTACGCTGTGATGATGGTAAGAGAAAACTGGACGGACAGAAAGGAATGGTGACACCAGCTCTGGAGAAACAAAGTCTTTATTTAAAATTCAAACTGCCAAGTGGTGCTTTATTTTTTTCATTTTTCACGGTTGGTTTGACCATTCCTAGCAGTATGTATTTATGTAATACATAGCCCATAATAGTATGTAGAAGTACATACAGGAAGAATAGTTGTACTTTGACTTTATATACTGTTACTACCATGATTACCACACTAAAATTACATAAAATTCTCACTAAACGTAGATGTTAACAGTGTTTTTATTTACATGTTTTCTTTATTTCTGTGCTACCATTAATTTGACATTACTTATTTCTTTTTTATGCCAAAATTTATCTAATGCTCTTCTGAAATAACAAAAAAAAAATAACAATAAGATTAACCAGCTGATCCCATTTTATTTTTATTCACTGTTGCCTTGTTTTTCGTCGCAATTTGAATTCCTGCACCTCTTTGGAAACAACACAACTATGGCTGGTAGACAGTAGAAGTAGAAAGGACTCAAACATGTATTTTCTGCACCACAGCACAGTTATTTGACTATAAATCATTAAAATGAAACAACAAATAAATTTTTTTTAGATTTTGTGTATTACGAAACAAAAAGCTGAAATCAGCAAGTCATGTAAAAATGATGGCTCTACATACTGTTGATATTTAACTGTTTATGTTTTTGTAGTCTCTGCAACCTTTTTCACTATTTTTCTAATCACCATCCTGAATGTATTTCCCACAACATTTAGGAAATCTTGCTTGTGTTGCATTTTCCTTTTAGAATGCTGAATTATTCCTCAACTGGAATGGAGGAATGACAAAAACGTTGCTTGTATTCGGTGCACAACTGGTTGAATTTAATTTACATGCATGTTTTACTGCCGTTTTCCTGCTGCCTGTTTCTATATGCATCACATTTTGCAAGTGTTTTGATTGCATTGTTCTAATTTTCACACTTTAAAGGGTCAGGTCACCCAACATTTCACATGTAAATATAGACGCAGGTTCTATAGTTAATGGTGTTTTTTTTTTTAATATGTGCAGTTGCTGATGGTGAATGAAATTTATGATGCTTGAAGCACTAGACCTTGAACTTCTATTACAATTACAGTCCATCTCTCAGACCAAAAGTGTTGTTTTGACTTTTTAGCACCTCATCAAACAAAACTGGAACTTTATGCTTGGATAAACACCTCAAGATGTGCATAGAATAGTCACTTTTTGTGGGATTTGGGTGAACAAACCTGTTAAAGTTGCATGTAAATAATATAAAATAACAAATCAATGTGAGATATTTGAATCCTTTTAATTAACTCAGACGATTTAGATGGTTTAGTTCATATGTCAGGCTGTGAACATAAAAAACAGGTGGGTTGAATCTTGTAGATTTGACAGCTTTCCCTCTTCTTCCCTACAACTATTTTCCAAAACAATGTGTTGCTTTCCATATTCCTCCTTCCCTCATTCCTCTCCGTTCTGCGCTCCCTGTCCCCCCTCCAGAGGCTGATGACCTCGCTCAGTACCTGGACCACCTGTTGGCCCACGCTGCCCCCAAGAAGCCCAAAGTTCAGAAGGGAGGTCTGGGCAAGTTCAAGGCCGTAGCCACCAAAGCCAGGGAGATGGTGTCTCTGAAGAACAAGGCTCAGGGCCTCAACGTGCAGAGTGAGGGAAACCTTCATGTTCAGACTGAAACAGCGTTTTCTCTACCCTCAGATGATAACATACTGTTTGTGTGGTTTTTTTGTCCAGACGTCAACATGTACCTGTCCAACAAGCTGTTTCGCTCTCCTCAGCCATCGCTCAACTTGAACCTCCCAGAATCCTCTGCACAGGGATCTCAGGTTCTTTCTGCTCCTTGTACACACTTAAAATCCTCATGACTTCCTCAGAATCAGCTGATTTTTTTTAAATGTACAGTAATTTGAAATTAATAAAAAAAGATTTTCTTCGTGTCTGTTCTTTAGGGTCCAGAGGTGACGGTCACACCAGAGAGCGGTATCCCCAGAGATGCTACCGGAGCCATCGACTACAACGCTTTGGTCCAGCTGCTGAAAGACACTCAGAGTCTTCAGGACCAGGCCGATATTCTTTACATCCTCTTCAAAGACAAGTGAGATCCATTTGTTTTAAAAGAGGCAGTTTAGGGTCCATAGTAAAGTCCAAGTCAGGCTGAAATCTTAGGTGTATTCAGTTTATAGAAGCAAACATTTGTTGTAAATTAGAAGTTAGTTAATTTCCGAAAACCTGTACAACTAATAACGTTTTGAGTTTTGTGATAAATAGCAGTTGTTAGCATTATGTTAGCATTTAACAGCCTCACAGATTTGCATGGCAGGAAATTCTTTAAACATAAGGAGAAAAATAAGACCTAAAAATATAACAATAAGTAGAAAAACATGACTTAAAAATATAAACGTGAGTTGAAAAATATATCCTAAAAATATTAACATAAGTAGAAAATCATGATCTGAAAATATAAACATAAGTAGAAAAATATGCCCTAAAAATATGAACATAAATAGAAAAATATGACCTAAAAATATAAACATAAGTAGAAAAATATGTCCTAAAAATATAAACATAAATAGAAAAATATGACCTAAAAATATAAACATAAGTAGAAAAATATGTCCTAAAAATATAAAAAATAAGTAGAAAAATATGTCTGAAAATATGTAAATGTAGGTAGAGAAATATGTCCTAAAAATATAAACATAAGAAGAAAAATATGCCCTACAAATATAAAAATAAGTAGAAAAATATGCCCTACAAATATAAACGTAAGTAGAAAAATATGCCCTAAAAATATAAACATAAATAGAAAAATATGACCTAAAAATATAAACATAAGTAGAAAAATATGTCCTAAAAATATAAACATGAGTAGAAACAGTGTAGGCATAAATGTAAAATGTGCTTTTCCTAAGAAATCAAGAGGTCAAAAAAAGCAGTCACATTTTACATCTTGTCCAGTTCATATTCATTCTGATGCTTTACAAACAAGCCAAGTCTATATAACACGATAGTATAGACTCATGCATTTAATTGTTTTCATAATATCATCTTTAAGATTATTTTTTCCTTGATTATTAGTACTCTTTTCCTTGACATTTGATGCCACTGTGTCTTATTTTGTTCCTATTTATGGACAAATGGCATAAAAGCACATTGTAAAATATAAAAAGAATGCAAAAAATAGTTAATGAAACAAAAATCTCAGCAGAAAAGATGTTGAATGTGATGTTTTGGAAGCATGTGACAGTATTTATGGTCAAAGTAGAATAACGTGGATACTGGAAATTAGCTGTCTGTGTTGTGTTGATGCTTTCTAACAGGGGAATGGACTGGGACACTCACCTGCACGGTAAAGGCACCACGGTGAGATCTCTGCTGTCCGACCTGTATGAGAAGGCAGGCGACCTGAAACACTGGGGCCTCATCCGGATGATCTCTGGCATACTGAGGAAGAAGGTGGAGGAACTCGACTCGGTACGACGTGCACACGCGTGAACATACGGACACGGTTATAAATAGAGGAGAGCGGCATTCTAATTTCGTCTGCCAAGGAGGTCATGTTTTATTGTACGCTGCATACTCTTTTATGGATTTTACTGGAATATAATGAAGTTTAAGTCTTTTATTTGTAATTTTTTGTGCTAGTTTTGAACACACCTTGACACTGATTGTCAGTAATGTTGTGGAAGTTCAGCGAGGTTGAGGAGGCAGACACAGAGAGACACACTGGAGACTTCGATGACTGAGGTTGTGAATAAGGTTTACTGACGTCAAGAGAAGTGACACCAACAGAGCAGCAGTACATGCAAGCAATGCCAGCATTAGTTTTGAAGATGCTCTCTCATCTTCATGTATACAGGGGGTCCTCGACTTAAGTCGGAGTTCCGTTCCTACGGTGTGATTTTCGCCATAAGTGGGAACTTCAGCGAAAATGTAAACAAAGCCGTTACGTGGATCACGTTATGATCAGTTCTCCAGAAAAGTCATGAATACTTATGGCTTTCATGCATGTATGAGTCATTTTACAAGAAGTTAACAGAATATTGTAACGGACTGATATTGTTGTTGATGTTGAGGTTTCAATGTTTATTGTTCAGTTCGAGATTTACCTAATGTCAGTGAACATGCCATGTTTAGTGGCTCACCTTTGATTGGCTGAGAGTCAGCAGTAGTGTGTGTGTGAGAGAGAGCTGGGAACGGCAGCTAATTTTGGAGCTAAGTTATAGGGTTTTTATAGTTATTTCTGAGTTGGTTACGGCCCCCAGTAGTCTGTGTGAAGGTTCAATAAACGACCAGAGAACGAGAGAAAGTCTCGCTCATTCATCACAATGGGTCGCTCCTATATGTTGCACTGTTTTTACAACTTGACTGATGTTTGTCAGTGTTTCGCCCTGTTCCGAGCGTTTTATTATATCTAATTTCACTTCCATGGAGATGGCTTTCCTTTTCTTCAAAGCACTGCCCTCTGAAGAATCTGACTTACGCTTGGGAGCCAGAATAAAGAGCAAAAAGTTAACAAATATAGCACAATCCAAGGTGGCATACAACCGGCAACAAATCTGTCTATTAGCACCGCGTGACGACGTATTTGTCCGGTCCGCTCGTCAACTAATTCTCCGTAACCAGTTCCGACGTAACGACAAAACGCCGTAGGTCGATGACGTTATAAACCGAGGATCACCTGTATGTTGAAGTTGGGAGAGGGGTCAAATTTAGACTATAGACCAATATGGAGACAACTCATCTATTTAGTCACGTCAGAATAGACAATATGTAATCTTGACCAGAGCAGAGAATCCTGGCACATCTTCCTCCGACAGCGTCTGCCTGTTGGAAGATAATTTGGGATCACGTCAGCTACAGGGACATACCTCAGAAAGGGGAAAGAATAATCTTTCCTTCACAAACAGTTCACCTCTGGATCTGCCTGTCATTATCCAGCTCTCTCTCTTCTGATTGGCTGTGATCCCTCTGCAGGCCTGCTCTGATTTGCTGGCGCACCAGAAGCACCTGACGGTCGGCCTGCCTCCCGAGCCCAGAGAGAAAACCATCACGGCTCCGATTCCTCCGGACCAGCTGGCGGCTCTCATCGACGAGGCCAGCGACAACAACATCAGCGTCGCCATTCTCACTCAGGTGCGTTACGTCCTCCTCCATCTTCTGCGCAACCCCTGGATTCCTCCTTCATTCTGTTTTTCTTTCTTCCACCAGGAGATCATGGTGTACCTGGCTATGAGCATCAGGACTCAGCCCAACCTGTTCAGCGAGATGTTCCGGCTGCGTATCGGCCTCATCATCCAGGTCATGGCCACTGAACTGGCTCAGTCTCTCAACTGCTCAGGTAAAATAGAAGATGGAGTTATTAACAGCCCAAAAGACAAATATGTTCAGTTTACAACCATAGTAGAAAAAGAAAACCAGAAAATACTGACATTTTTCCTCATTTAAGTGCATTTCTGTTGATGGACTAATTGAATAATGGACTGATTGCTGCAGCTCTCCTTTAAAATATCTTTATAAACATTCAATTTAATGAAAGACAGTGAGAAAAATGTAAACTCCGACTTCTTCTGCAAATGATAGCATAAAGTTTCAATGCATTTTCCCTCCAGAAACAAGGAAACTTTGAATGATAAAGAGATAGAAAATTACACGACATTACCTTCCCTGCAATAGGTTAAATTTGACTTACTGTTAAAGTATTTATGTCCTTAAAAGAAGAAACAACTGTAAGATTGGGGCATATAAAAAGCGTTTAAGCCTCATGTTTTGCAGAATTATCCTCTGAATACTCTTTGATTGCTGACATAAGACAAAATGTTTAAAAAAAACACTGTCTTTTTGACACTGGTTAAGTTTTTGCATGCCAGAAAATCTTACATATGAGCTAAAATCCTGCACACAGTTGTTCACTTTCACTCAGTCCATACTCACAGCGTCTTCATGCATGAATTTTACAGCATTATTTCATTATATTATCTGTTTTTTTTACTTTAAATGTAAGAAAACACAGAAATTGTTGTTTTGGGTTTTTTTGGTGTATTTGTAGGAGAGGAGGCCACAGAGAGTCTGATGAGTCTGAGTCCGTCTGAACTGAAGAATCTTCTTCACCACATCCTCAGCGGGAAGGAGTTTGGAGTCCAGCGCAGCGGTCAGTCCTTCAATCACACACTGGATCTCACACAGAGTTTCTGGTGTTAGGTTTTCTGAATGGCAGGTTTAAGTAGTGAACAATTCACAATTCATCTCACATTCCTGTGACGGATTCATGCTAAAAATGACCACATCTTTAACAAGTTCTACATCTTTCCTGTCACAGTACAGAATATTTAGCGCTTTAAAATAAAAATTCAGTATTTTTTCTCCCTGCCTCAACAGTCAGAGAGGTGGATGCCGGCATCAGTCCTGCCATCTCCATCCATCACCTGGGTAACGTCGGCGCCACCAAGAGCGAGAGAGCCGGCATCAGCAAACTGAAGAGCGACATGAAGATGGTAGGAGGCCACAGCTGTGAGGTCAAAACACGCCTCTCACCTCTACATACGTTATATACAGAGTGCGATCAAGAAGTTCTGAGACTGCGTTTTAAATTTCTCACCATCCTCTTCGAAATAGTCGTTAAAGATCATCGCTGGTGACGAGAAGTGAGTCAACCCAGACACTAAATAGCAATCTTCACTAGAAGAAACTGCATTTTCCAAGAATGAAGTAGACGTATTTGCGCCAAGAGCATGCTCCTCATTTCTTCAGTAAAATTTAAACCAGGTCCAGTTTTTGCTGTTTATAGGCGCAGACCCTGAACGTGTTGATCTTGAACTTTTAACAAATCTTACAGTATATTTTCCACATTATCACCCCAAGCTCAAGATACAACTTTAAAACAGGACTTAAGGAGAAGAAGCATCACCAAACATAAATGAACTACTCAGCATTTGTTTAGGAAGAGGAGGAGACAGATGGAGGCAGGAGAGGAGCTCAATTCTGAAAACATTTTGTCAAACTCACCTTTGTCTTTCTGCAGCTGGAGCACAGGTTGTCTTTGACGGATCCCAGTAAGGTGATGATTAAATTAGGTGTTAATTCACCTGAAAAAATGATAAAATGAAAGTTGGACTGAAGGAATTATGGCTCAATTCGTATAACTGTTGGTAAATTGAAGGTGGAGACTTGAATTTTTGCTCCTAATAAGTTGTGAACAGATAAAATTAACGTAATTCTTACAGATGATTTAAGCATCTTATCGAATTAAATGCGAAAGATGGTTGTGTGTTTGTAACTCGTGTTTGTGTTGCAGATGGAGCACAGGTTGTCCCTGACAGATCCATTTAAGGTGATGGAGGAATATTAGCTGTCATAATATATTATTTATCTCATAAGTTATCGAATCCAGAACATGCTGAAGGTGTTAATTAACTTTTTACCAATTAGATCGATCACAGTTATCATAGCCATCAATAAGAAGTGTTTCTTCAGTTGGCTGTCTCCTCTGTTTGCAGATCGACCGCAGGGTGTCTTTGGCTGACTCAGTTGAGGTGATGACGATGAAACTCATAAATTAGAATCTGGAATTAGTGAGGAAGAGTTTAATTTACCTTTGTAATTAAATTTTAATTTGGTCTGATGCCAATGCAGACAGGTATCAGGTCGTCTCTGACTGATGATAGTGTTGATACTAATGATGATGATGCTGATGGAGGTTTTCAATTACATTTAGATAGAAGCAGGTTTTCTAGAAGGTAAATCAAAGTCCGTAATGCAGAATGAATTTGTTTTTCTTCATTTCAGTACGACCAGTCGATGACCTCCTTCCGCAAGGTGACAATGACGTTAACGTCTGGGTGTTGATTAATCAGAGAAAATCAGCAATTAACGATGTGGCTGCAACTTTAATATCCCTGGTTAATAATTGCTTATTGTTATCTGCAGCTAACCACTGCTTTTATTACTGATCCACCAATTATTTATTTATATTGACTAGTCGATAGTTTGGTTTATATATATATTTGGTTTTAATTGTAGATTTTAAACAAAGAAAAGATGGTTAATTTTATGAATAATCACCTCTTCTGTGAGCTGTAATTCTTCCAATAATTCAAGCTGTTTATGGTACAATTTCCACCACAGATTTGTATGTAGTGAAAACAAATTAAATTGACACAGGGGACTTCAATATTTTGCAGAAATAATTTGACAAAAATAGGGTGAAAATAGATTTAGAATCCACACCAAAACAATACAATAAAACAAGACGTCATTTGATGGGTAATTATGGTGATAATCCAATAATAAAAGGTTGTGCAATCAATAGAAATGACAATGGATACTTATGTGTTAAATTGTTATTTAATAAACTAGACACTGACCAGTTTGCTCTTAAACCCGCTGCTACAAGACGGTGAGCGAGTTTGGTTTAAGTTTGCAGCTATCTACTGCTTTAAAAGTGCGAATTAATCAGTTTATTTTGTCTTTAATTTATTGTTTTCAGGCTTAATTTCTTCCATTTTCTGCCCTGACTTTGTTTCATGCATGCTTTAGAATCCATCCGCTGGCTGCGGGGCTGTTCACACCCACCATTCACTCTGTTATCACTTCACGGTGTTTTCATTTTTCATTTTATGCTTCTTTTTTTGTTTGTTTTTTCCCCTACTCTTTTCTGTATTTGTTCTATACCTCTCAGGGTGGCAGATCTCAGTCACTGGACATAGAAAACATCGAGTGTGGGGTAAAGCTTTCACTTCATCTGTTGTTTTTTTGTCCTCTAAACACTACTTTGTATCATAGTCAGATTTAGATAAGAGGCTGTTGAGTTGCCTGAAAAGTCAGGTAGAGGGCGCTGTTCTTCTAAAGGAACCAGAGCTGCAGTGACTTGTTTTATCCTCCTGACTGTTCAGAGATACCGACTGCCGTCCATTGAGTCCCTCGATATTCCGGAGATCATCCCGGTCGCCAAGGATACCAGACACGGCCAATGGCTGCGCAGGAGGCGTCTGGACGGAGCGTTGAACCGAGTACCGGTCGGCTTCTACCAGAAAGTCTGGAAGATCCTCCAAAAGGTCTAAAAAGACAGTTTGTCCATTCACGTAACAGCTTCTTTTAAGTTTTTTTGCTCTAAAAAGGATACATTTTTGACACTTTAGTCAACATTTGTGCAATACTTCTGGCACTGAAACAGGAAATGCTCTTTTAAGATGCATTTACACGGAGAAGTTACTTTTTTAATGTTGAATACAGTCTTTTTCGTATCTTTAAATGTCAATTTTGATCCCCAATTTTTTCCCTATGATTGTTGTCAATTGGAAAAATTTATAGAAATACCTCTTAGACTTAATAATAAGTCTCAGAGGCATTTCTATGTACTTTCCTATGCACGGAAATTTCCCAAAGCAGAACTTAAAAAAAAATGCATGTTGGTTTTAAAATCACAAAATCACAAAGGGATGTAAATCACACAAACAATTATTTTAGACTTCAATTTAGATGTGAAAATGAAGCTCAGTGTGCATTAAGCATATATAACATTAGCTTATGCCCTTTATAATTCATGTTTCTGGGCGCAAATCAGTTTCAGTTTGATTTATTTACCTGCTTTTTTCATAAAACCTAAAATAAACTAAGTTTTATCTATTGTTGGAGGACAGACTGAACAGAAACTGTCACATTATCTGTTAAATATTGATTTAAAACTAAACAAAACAATAAAAAACTCTGCGTTTTACTCCATCTGTTGGACTCTGGAGCTTTTAAACATACTTGTAGCCTCCCAAGTGTTGATAAATTATTTTAGATTTCATTTAAAAACCTGCAACGCTACATGATTTAACAGCAGGATAGATAAACCAAACGGTTTCTGAATTAGATCAGGTGTAATAAACACTTTTGACTTATCTTGCAGTGTCACGGTCTGTCCATAGAGGGATTCGTCCTTCCTTCTTCAACCACCAGAGAGGTGAGACGTCTGACTGTTTGAATCCGTTTACACACTGTACATGAGCTTTTTCCATTATTTTTAAAATCATTTCTTATTTAGTTTTATTATTTCCTTGTCTTATCATTTAAAGTTTGGGATTCACCACTATCCACTCCACTTCCCTTACATGAAGCTTTTTTGGAGTGTATTTCCATCTTTTATTAGATGTACCGCTACTTTTTAAGCAACAGAAGTTATAAATAACTTACATTTAAGATTTAAATTCAAATCATTTCATTCATTTAAAATCAAATATTAGAGGAACCAAATCTATCCTTTTGAGAAAAATCCCTCCCAACATAATCCTCTCACTTTTCTTTTACAATTTGAAAATCTGTGATGTATTTTATGTAAAATTTAAAATAAAACAGCCTCATTTTTACAAGAAACACTGGCCAGCATGCGTCTCATTTTTTAAGAAATGAGGGAATGAGGGGTAACTACAAAGATTAGCAAACCAAATTTTTTTAAGCGTTTTGTGACAATAATAGACAGTTGGACAGTTTTTGTCTCTGTGAGCATCAGTCTGTCCTATATTGTGACCACTTATCAAAATATGAAAAATGAAGACTGTGTTCAAATTGTCTTCCTCTTCAAGAAATGTAAAAGTTGAACTTATGTTAGGTGCTTTTGCTACTCAGAGAGGCAGTTAAATAGTTAACTCTTGAGGTGTTATAGTGCCGTGAAAAAGTATTTTTATCTTCTATTTTTGTAAATGTTTCAGATCATCAAACTAACATTTATGTTAATTGAATATTAGACTCACAGAATACAAAATGCTGTTTTTAAATGGTTTATTGAAGATTTATTGAAAACCTATATCACCCCTATGAAGAACTTCCAGCTTGTGATCAGTCTTTACATCATCATGGAGGAATTCTGGTCCACTCTTCTCTGTAGAATAACCTGTACTTTTACTGCATATTGAATGTCAGTCTGGTCACCTTCATGGACGCTAAAGCAGGTCTGATGTTATATTTTAACAGAGAAGTATGTTGTTTTTCTTCATGCTTCCTTTGTTGCTCCTGCAGATGACTCCAGGGGAAATAAAGTTCTCTGTCCATGTGGAGACCGTCCTGAACCGAGTCCCTCAGCCTGAGTACCGACAGCTGCTGGTGGAGGCCATCCTGGTCCTCACCATGCTGGCCGACGTGGAGATCCAGAGCATCGGCTCCATCATCCACGTGGAGAAGATCGTCCATCTGGCCAACGACATGTTCTGCAAGGATCAGGTCAGCATCGGCAGCACGGCCGTCTCCTCTGCTTGAATCAATAATAATAAGAAAAACACTCAGAGAGCGTAGTACTCCACCAAGGCTGCTCAGTCGTTGCATCTTTTCCAACGGCCGAAATCTTGAAAAGATTTGTGGCAGAAATCACAGCAACATAGAATGTGTCCATTTAATAAAGATGCACCCACAAACAAAATAACCTTGCGCTGAGCACAGGCATGTGTTATGCACGTGTACGTTATGTACGGATACCAAATCACATGACCTAACTATGTAGTGGGCGACGGGAATTAATGGGACTCAGAAACACCCCCACAATTTAATCAGTTGTTCCTTGCATGATTTCCGATGGATAAGTCCTGAAAAGTCCACAACAGTCGATTAGTAGCAGTGTTCACTTGCAGTCATAGTTCCAGTGACGCCGTGCCGCTATCTGGCAATGACACAGAAATCTTTAAGAAATCCGTGGATCCAGACTATAAGCCGCATCACTTCCAAAATCTAATCACTTGGTCCTTGCGTCATTTCTGGCCTTCCCTGAAAATTTCATCTGAATCCATTAATCTGTTTTTGAGTAACGTTGCTGACAGACAGACAGACAGACAGACAGACATACGTACGCCGATCATCACATAACTCTGCCATTGGTAATAGTAATCATAACTTTATTTATATAGCACCCTTAAGAAGGTGCTTCGACAGTCAAAACATGCAAGTATAGACAGTCAGGCAAGACAAAGAGACAGTCAGTTAAAATAAATAGTAAAAATGATAAGTTAAATGAATAATTAGCTAAATTAACACTCATAACAAACAAAGGACTAAGACTGAGGGTTAAAAAGCCCAAAAATTAGCGAATTAAATTAGAGAAAACATCACACCAAAGAACCAGGCAATAGAACATATAAAATAAACTGGACATGAATACAGAATAGAACGCCGAATCCAAGTAAAACTAAAAGTAAAGTTCACATAAAAGCAAGTCTATAAAAGTGGGTTTAAAAGAAGTTACTGACTCTGCAAGCCTTACCTCCTCAGGCAGGTCGTTCCAAAGTCGAGGGTCCCTGATGGATAAAGCTCGGTCACTTTTAGATTTAAGCCTTGACTTTGGAACGACCAGAAGGGATCCACCTGAGGATCTAAAACCCATTCTGAAACGAACAGGGAGCCAGTGGAGGGAAGCCAGGACAGGTGTGATGTGATGTCATCTGTTAAAACCAGTAAGAAGCCGAGCTGCTGCGTTTTAGCGATGGAATAAAGCACTTTTTTTTCTTCCCATCTCCTCCAGACCGACCTGGGGGCCGAGGAGCACATCCTGGAGAGGGACCCGTCCACCGGGGTGTGCCGGCTGCTGTACGACAGCGCCCCCAGTGGCCGCTTCGGCAGCATGACCTACCTCACCAAGGCCGTGGCCGTGTACGTGCAGGACTTCCTGCCCAGCGGCTCGTGTGCTGTGCAGTGAGAGGATTCCGTTTTTTACACATGACAGTAAGAATAAACTAGTGGAGCATTAATAGGATCACATGGTGGCTGTGTGTTACTGCAGAGGCTTCTATAAATAGTCCCCTGATCAAACTTCAGCAACACACTCACATGTTGTTGTTCTTTATTTAAGTTTGTGTAGTAAAGGAGCGTTCACACACATCATGCAGAGATCAGCACACTAGAAATGGCAGCAGTTACAAGAGCATCATCTTCTCATTTTAGGGCTGGTGAGATCCTTTTTTTATTTTCTTTTGGTTACTCTTGACAAAAAAAACAGTGAGTCTCTTTAAACATCCCCATATACTTCAGGTCACGAATACTCTACTGTTCAAAGGTTTGTGATCACTTAGAAATGTCCTTATTTTTGAAAGAAATGCAGTTTAAGAGTTAATAACTGGCATATTTTAGTCAATTTTAAGCAGTAATGTCAAATATTTACTGTTTCTGCTTCCTCATATATGAAGATTTGATGCTTTTCTTAGTCCAATGTGTTAATAAATTGAATATCTTGAGATTTTGGACAGAAAAAGACGGCTCAAGATGTCGCTCTGGTCTGTGGGAAATTACAAAGAGAATTTTTAACTGTGTTCTGACATTTTACAGACAAAACAAAGAATCAAAAAACAGAACTTTCAATTTAATTGATGGCAAAAATAAATATTTGTCGCAGGTGATTATGTTCTACAGAAACTTTAACTACTGTTCAAAAGTTTGAGGTCACTTAGAAATGTCCTTATTTTTGAAAGAAAAGCAGTTTTTTTCAAGTAAGATAACATTAAATGAATCATAAATCCAGTCTAGACATAGCTAATGTGGTAAATGACTATTGTAGCTGGAAACAGCTGATTTTTAATGGAATATCTCCATAGGGGTACAGAGGAACATTTCCAGCAACCATCACTCCTGTGTTCTAATGCTACATTGTGTTAGCTAATGGTGTTGGAAGGCTCATTGATGATTAGAAAACCCTTGTGCAATTATGTTAGCACACGAGTAAAAGGAAAAGATGGAATTGTATGGGTGACTCCAAACTTTTGAATGGTAGTGTCTTTTTTTTTTTTTTTTAAAGGCAAAGAAAATGTGACTTACACTGTGGTTAAAAAAAAAAAAAAAAAAAAAGTGCATTTGTTGGGGAATCAGGATCCAAACCATCAAAAGTAGACTTCATCAGACAGGAGGGAATTTTAACTGTTTAAGAAATCATAATTATTTTAACAGTTTGATAAGTTTGCTGCCATTTGTGATTTAGAGGGTTTTTTTTGTGGATTATTATACGTACCACGATGCACCGTCCAGTCTTTGCATGTAAAACAGATTTTAAATCTTGTGCACGTACCCCAGGTTTGTCTAAATGAAGCTGTGAGGAACACTGACAAAAAAATTGACAATCCGTATCCAAAAAGGGCTCTAGGAAGACGGTGATCAGAGTAAGAATTAACAGACATGCTTGTTTTGTCACGATAAGGAAGAAACATGTCAGTCAGTACAGCATGTTTTTAATCAACTTTGTACTGTAGAGATCTCTTTAATGGGATTTTCTGACAAAAAGAAACATTTAAACCTTCCTTTAAATTGATAAAGATTCATTTCCGTTCTTGGTGTGGTGTTTTTATCGGAATGTATGAATCAAACCTGAGGAAAAGAATGTAATTTGACCACTTTAGTTTCTTTACATCTAAACTTAACGACAACTAACTTTTCTTTATAAATCCGATCACTGTTGTGTTCATCACTGCTTTCAACTTGTGTAAACTCAAAATAATTTATTACCACACACGGTTCGACTCACATACCTCCAGTCCTACATGCTGTAAGCTGTATAAAATAGTTTAAAATGAGATAACCTATCTACTATTTATTTTATATTTCTTAACCGATAATTAAAGACAGCTAAACTAGATAGTTAGACGTGTCTTAAAAGAGATGCGTCTGTTTAAACGCCTCAACATCGTAGCACTTATTGAAGTTTCACTGTGAGCGAAACGACAGAAATGCGGTTTTATTTTTGGCTATGCAACAATAGCAGGCTTTGGAATTGGACTGTGGATTTTGTTAGGAATGTTTTCAGCATGTAGTTTACTGCATGTAGTTGCTTCTGAATGTGATGCGGTTCAAGTGCCTTAGTTTACTGCTGCTAAACTGTGACTTTGTTTTCGTTTAATTACAGTAAACCTTTTACACACATCAGTTTTACATTATTTCCAACATATTTGACCTTTAACTGTTGGCTGTTTAGTGGTTCAGTGCATGGAGAACGTACCCGATCATGCCTCTTATTTAAATGTACAAAAAGCTGTCGGTGGTTTGGTGATATTCAAACACACTCCATGTGAACAGAATGAGACCGAGTCCACTGAGCAAACTGTTTTTGTTGTTTTTGAGAATAATTATGTAATAAAACTGTAGAAAAGAGTGTAATGTGTTGTTTTGGGTGTTTTTTTTTATTGTATGTGCTGTTTTATAGCTTTCAAATCAATTCAGCTTTATGTATGTAGCGGCAAATCTCAAAATATGTCATTTCAAGGCTTTTACAGTGTCATATTATAGAGCAGGGTGTCAAACCTATTTTAGTTCAGGGGCCACATTCAGCACTATTTGATCTCAAGTGACCAGTAAAATCACAGCATCACAACCTGTAAATAACAACAACCCCAAATTTTTCCCTTGTTTTAGTGCAAAAAAAGTACATTCTGGAAATGTTCACATATAAGAAATTATCTTTTTACAAAACACTATGAACAACCTGAAATTTGTTGAGAAAAATGAATTCAATTTCAACAATATTCTGCTTCAGTTTATCATTGACACATTGCTTATAGATCACAGTGTCTACAAAGACACAAAACGTCAGTATTCTGGAACTGAACAATATAGTATTTTACTTTATAATTAAAACGGCAAAAAAAACAAGACAGCAAAAATACAACAAAATATTACAAAGAGACAAAATGACAAGAGGAAGAAACAATGACAAAAAATTTGACAAACGACAAGAAACAGAACAGAAAAGTTACAAAGCGCCAAAAAAATTGACAAATGACAAAAATTTAACAAAAAGTGACAAATCGAGAAACAAAACATCCAAAAAAAATTGACCAACAACGCAAGTGAGACAAAAAAAACACAAAACGATACACAAAACAATGAATAAAGCAAAACACAAAATTACCAAAATAAGACAAAAAAAACACAAGCGAGACAAAAAGAATACACAAAATGACCAAAATATGAGACAAACTACAAAAACATGAGACAAACGACAAAAGTCCAAGATAAAAAACAACAAGACTAAATATTACAAAAATGAGACCAAAGATGACAAAAACATGAGACAAACGACAAAAGTCAGGCAAAAAACAAAAACGACAAAATAATACAAAAATGACACAAAATGACCAAAGAACAATGAGCAATCTAGTATTTCATCTTAGAAGCAAAACAACTTGTCATGGTGTAGAAATTAGTTTAAATTTATAGGTTTACAAAGTTTAGTTTTATAGTTTTACAGTTAATGTCTTCTCTGTAATTTATAAAGTCATCCTGTGGGCTGGCTTGGACCCTCTAGTGGCCGCTTTTTTCCCGCAGGCCTCATGTTTGACACTCCTTTTATAGAGCAGAACCCAACAATTCTAACTATTTCTTTCAGCTATATTGCTTGTTCTGTTTTGTTCAGTTTTCAGGGACTTTCAGCTGCACCACATGTTCTTCATTGGTAGAGAGAGTCCTGACTGTTCCTAAAACTGTCTCATGAACAGTGGTGTCAAAAACTATTTAAAAAAATAGAACCTTTTTACATTTATATTTAAAAAGTGTGAAGGGTTGCTGGTTGTCTAGTGTATCTAATAGTATTTGAGCGTGTCAGATTGCTGAAAACTCCCCAAACAAATAAATAAATAAAATGAAAGTAGTCGTTGAGGTTAGTCAGAGCTCATCTTTCATCAGGAGGTCAGAGGGTGATTGGAGTCACAATAAATGCTGGTTAAAAGTGAAATTAATCATTTTATTTTGTTGTTGTTTTGGTGAAAACATCCAGCAAGTGGTGCAACATTGAATCTGTGTGCAAGACACAGTTAGTGCCAGGCTGTTGCCCCTATTTGGCATAATCAGTAATATTCCATGAAAGCTTGTCAGTTTCATGTAATCTGTCGTGTTTTCTCGTTTTTTTGCAGCAGCAGTTTTCCATCTCAGTGATGAGCTACAAGACTGGTGAATGCTTCTATTTCAAATTGCTCTTTAAATCAACTTGAATTTTGTATTTTTGTAGCATAAAACACACTCAATAACACACAGCACAGATGGTTTTATATTGAATTTTGCTTTAATTATCTTTCATAAAGCATAAATTCAAGAAAATCAGTATATTTACCGACAACTATTCTTAAATACGGAGATTTGTAGACGGCTACGTGATTAAAAACTACTTGAACAGAAATGTTTGAGCATCATTTCCTTCAGCCAAATTGAAAATAACCAGCTAGCTGAATGTGCATTCCAGCACAAAGAGCAGCTGGATCAGAAACTCTTTTTTTTTTCTCAGAAGAAAACTGTCAAATTAAATTATAGTTTTTCAACTTGATTCCCGAAGTCAAAGTTGAGAACAGTGGAGGAATGTAAGTTACTCAAATCATGGAAAACGGGTCCATAAACAAGCAACACAGAGTTTTTGTTTTCAGTTTTCATCCAGTTCCTATTAATGTGATGTAAAGTTTCTGTAATCACAAGCAGGTTCTGATATTTGTTTCACGTCTAAGTCAACACAGTAAAGACTGACGGTAGGTTTTTCTCACATCCCGTCATGTTCAGACTCCTGTTGGAGGAGAGTTTGAACTTGGAAAGAGTTCAGACTGTCAAGGATGGCAGAAGTATTGCAATATTTAGACTGCAGGCAAATCAGCTGGGCTCTGATATTTCACATCGCAACGCAAAAGTTCATTGACTGGTTTTTCCATAAGTGACGGTGAAATGCAGCGTAAAGAAAAGTGTGATGGTGCTGAATGATCAAGACTAAAGAGTAAAAAGATGCTCTAAAAGACAAAGTTAAATGCAGCAGTTTAGGAATTGGTTACATAAAAACAAGCTGTTACTCAAAAATTAGGTGTTTCTACTGGACTTAAACAAGACTTTTTTAGTGTCATGTGCTTATTTAATGTAATTATGAAGTGTTTAAGTAGGGAAATTTTTAAAAATAAGTTATAATCAGTGGGTCTGAAACCCTGGCCTCAGATTTGTTAAGCTACCTCAACTTAAATCAAGTAATGCTGAATGCAAGGCCTACCGGGAGTATCCATCGGATGTTACAACATAAATATCATATGTTTTGCAGATGACACAGTGCTGTTAGTGAACAGTGAAGAAAACTTGCAAACCATAGTATCCATATTTAATACAGCGAGCCAAAAACTTGGTCTGTCTTTAAACAAAAAGAAAGCAGAAGTAATGGTAATTTCAAAGAAAATTAAAGCTGCAAGCAGCGCTGAACAGGTCCTCGCATCCTTGCTGGTCAGCGAATCCAAGCATGTCCACCAGGTGGTGCTGCGACTGAGAGTGTATTTCGGCCAATGGATGTCATCAGGGCCGGACTCTGATCACACATGTAAAGTTTCAGGCAGATTGGAGCATGTACAGGCTATTTATACATCACTTCCTGTCCATCGACCAGGTGGCGCTGTTGTTGTGATTGCGTATTGGCCTGTGAATGTCATCAGGGCCGGAATCTGATCACACATGTCAAGTTTGAAGCAGATTGGAGCATGTAGAGGCTAGTTAGACAGCACTTCCTGTTTCATGGCAAAGCATCCAAAATGGCCGCATTCCGCTGGTTGCCATTTCTAGGCCCTCAGACCTTCGAAGAGAATTTTGGTAACTTGTGATCACCCATGCCTGGTTTACATGAGTTTATAGTTTTGAAAATGTGCAAAAATTGGGCCAAAATCGTCCAAAATATGACACATAATTCAAAATGGCTGACTTCCTGTTGTGTTTTAGTTATGGTTGTCAATTACATTATTGTGCGTCTTGATGAGTTACTTATGCCTACCAAATGTCATAGCTGTAGTGACATGTTAGTGCCATAGTTCCTGTTTGAAATTGAAATTGAAAACACCATTTGGTGCTCAGACCCTAAACATCACCCCAACCTGTAACAGAATTAGACCAAAGAAACACTGAAGCAGGTACATCAGATGTAGAGTAGCAATGGTGAGAACAGCATTTTTGGATAAATAAATGGGAAGAGAGGACGAGACAGACAGAGAATGAAGATGATAGATGGACTGGTTACACATGGAACAGGCAACAGTCACAATTTTTAACACAGATGGAGCACATTGAGGTCAAGTTTTCATTCAGCAATTAAAATAATGGTCTTAACCTGAAATTCTAAATGAGTTCAGCTAAGTTCTGTATAAAATAACATTGTAGGATCCTCATTAATGCTTAAACTTTTAGGTACATTTGTAATATTTCTTATTTTTCTATGTGGAAGCACTTTGGCTGTTGTTTAAAATGTTAAATGTTGGTTGTAAATTTGTAAATAACAGTAAAGTGACTGAATAGGTTCAAATGTCACAAGTCAGTATATTCGACCTTTTTTTTTTATGTTTAATCGTGCGTTTAATTACATTTTGGAATAGGTTCCGTCACAGTCAAGCTTCCACAAAATAAATATGTCGTGTTGAACTTTGAGACACGGTCTTTGGAGTTCAAAGTGTAGCCAAGTTAAACAGACAGAAATACATGGCCTGGGTTATATACATGTGAAAGCACAAACAGACAGATAAACACAGATGCTGTGCAGGTTGGAGAGTATCGATTCACGACACTAACCATATATATATATATATATATATATATATATATATATATATATATATATATATATATATATACATACATACATACATACATACATACATACATACATATATATATATATGGTTAGTACATATATATGTGTGTGTGTGTGTGTGTGTGTGTGTGTGTGTGTGTGTGTGTGTGTGTGTGTGTGTGTGTGTGTGTGTGTGTGTGTGTGTGTGTGTGTGTGTGTGTGTGTGTGTGTGTGTGTGTGTGTGTGTGTATATTTGTCTCTCGCCCAAACAGTAACCTGAAGTTTCAGCTGCCCGAACCACATTAACATCAAGTCATAAATCTGACAGTTCAGAGGAGATTTCTCAAGATTCAACCAGAAACTTCTGCACTCAGGGACACATCTTCTTTTCTTTGTCTCAGTCATCCAATCAGCTCGCTCAGTAAATCATGTGCTCGACTAAACAAAGTGAAACCAGATATAATGTGAAAACTGATTGCAAAACTGTTCAATTTTGGCTATAAGTAAATGTAGTTTTTAGCTGTAGCAACATCTGTCAGACAAGAGTTTAAGTATAAGAGGCTTAAGTTGTAAGAGACAGCCTCTATTTTAACCTATTCATGTATTTTATTTTGGCAATCCTTTATTTATTTCTTTTCTTTTACTTTTCTTACTGCAGGTAGGGTTCAAACTACATGTTGGTGTTACAGTTGGATTTTCTACATCTTATTTTATGAACTGACCACCTATTTGTCACATATTTAAACAGACAGATGCAAAGTTTCTTATTTTTAAACTTATTGTAATTATTCACTTTTAGCATCTTTTGTTAATGTGGATGACAACATTTATTTATTTGCAATAATAGAACACCCGAAATACACACACTATCTACTATCTACAGTAGCATCTTAAAGGGTCAGTATAATAAACTGTCTTTTTTTAAAAATTAGGCTTCTTATCTGTAGCCTTTTTTTTCTGATTGATTTATCCTCGCAGTAACACCACACACTGCAGCTATTGCTGAATTTCATAAACAAAACCAGAAAATTTCCCTAAAACAATCCACTAACCAAGAAATAAATGATTAAATATTAAAAATTGTGTTTCTCCAGAGGAAACTACATTTGGTCTTTTGCTAGAAATAAAGAAATAATAATTAAAAAAAGGTAAAATATTAACATGATTCACCAGTGGTTCCCAACCTGGGGTCCGCGCCCCTCCAGGGGGGGCGCCAGAGATCTGAGGGGGAACGTGAAGCTTTGTCTGCTCTGAGGCTGTGATGTTATAAAAAACAGATTTTTACATTCTGGATAAAATCAGAGTAACAGACTCGCTGTGTCATCACAAGTCTACTTATAAAACATTTTTAAAAACACATTTATTTGGTCTTTCTTCAGGTTGGCTCTAGTTCATACCGATTCATTAGTTTGTGTTACAGTTAGAAAATTACTGACGGAAACTGTGTCTGAAAAACACAAAACGGGTGAAGATTCATCAGTACCTTAAAACTCCGGCTATACTTCGAGAGTTACCTTAAATTTGGTTTTATTAAAGAACAAGACAGAATTATGTTATTTGTGGTGAAATGCTCGCAAATGACAGCATGAAACCAGAGAATTATGGCGGCGTCAGGAAAAAAAAACACAGTTTGGTAAAGTCGGAAAGACGTTCACAAATTCAGACTTCAGACATCAATAACTCATTAAATATACGTTGTCTAAACATAAACGATGCCTCTTTTCCATCGTTGTAAGGTAGACAATATGCTACAAGCCCAGTTTAATCAAAAGTAGCTGTAGAAATAACATTGGTGTCTATGAGCAGCTGGTTGTGTGACGAGTGAACAGGAACCGTCTGCAAAATGCAAAACTGCTGCAAACAGCGAAGAGACACAAATATTCAACACATTTACTGCAGCCAGCAACTGACTCCTGCTGCTCATACTACAACTCTTGGTTTGATATTAAATATTTTTTTCATAATTTTAAGGATTTTTTTTTATAGCAAAAAAAAATAAAAATCAATAACTGTTATGCATTGTAGTGTCAACAAATTTACTGCAGCCATAAATTCTCTCCTCCTCGTCAGAGTACAAACAGGTTGGGAACCACTGTCATAGACTATACAGTTTATGTTTTATGTACATGATTTGACCACTGACAACTTGGAGAAAATGACTGCCAGACCTGAGAGAAATTACATCTGTAAGTACAAAATATTAACACTTAAAATACTTAGGTATATTAGCGCTGATGTCTTACATGTAAGTGAAGAGAAGTTCCTTATTATTTGGTGCACCCAGGGTTTCTGCTACATTCATTCGGCTGGGATTCGGCTGCCACTCCTTCATTTTTATTTATTTTTTAATCGTGGCACATACACCACCACCACCGCATGTCTCCACCTTCACAGCAGGGAGCCTGCCCCGCTGCTGGAAAAAATCCTAGAGGAAACACTGGGTGCACCCATATGGGAATTAATGCTGTTCGTAGGTCAAAATATCTGCAATGAAAAGGGTCTACTTTGGGGATTTTCCTCTACATTCATACTTCTAGTGCAATATCTGGCTTTCTAAGGAATTTAAATTATAGCTTGCAATTTTAACGATAAAACTCCAGTAAAGTCTGCTTTACCAAAAAAATCTGTGAGAAATGAAAGCAGAAGAAAGGCTGAACTGTTTCAACTTGAATTTAGATAGATTCTATGTCTGTTACTTCAACCCCAGAAAGAGAGTTTAAACAACTGCAGATACTTTTATTAGTAAACTAACATTCACTTTTGCACAGAATGAAATTGCTCAGCGAATTGGCTGGGACAGCTTGTATGAAGAACACTGTGTGCAAGTCAAGAGTGCCAGATGACTCCTGCCCAGACAATGTCGGGAGCACAAAGTTTTCACGGTAAGGTTTGCAGGAACACATTGCTAAAACAACCCGGGATATTTCAGCATTACAGTGTTGTGTTCAATGAGTGAGTCTGTCTAATTACAGGTTTCAGTCACTTTACTGCCCATGCTTAAGTATGGTTGACCCAAGGTGGTTGTTTCTGCTCCGGTTCAAAAGGTGTTGAGGTCAGGACTCAGTGTAGACCAATCAAACTCTTCCAGTCATATCACTGCACAAAAAACATCAGATACATCAAATAGAATGCGCTTAATGCCAGCTTTTTGCACGTCCAATCCAAACATCCAAATCATCGATTGGTTAAGGACACTGAAACACTTGAGTATGGTTTGGGAAGCATCTTTTCCTGGCTCAGAATAAATCTTTGTGCAACTGTAACCGTGATCAGTCTGCGTATAGTCAAGACAGAGATTCTGTATTACCCTGTTTTATAGACATCTACACATTTTGCCATTACTTCTGACCATTTGGTAAACCAAAATATCAAACACGCTTGAGTAAATAAAAAATATCCAATTAACAAAACTATTTTATTCTCATTCTCAACATTTTGGTGCTGATTTTTTTTCTTTGGTGAAAACTTGTAAACCTTTTAGGGTGGCCGCAAAAATTCCTTGATGTAGATAAACCCTGGAAATGTTGTTTCTTTCACCACAAACTGGATAAAAATATGTCCATAGATCTCACTCAAAAGTGTGGATAAAGTTTGTGCACTTTTTGTCTGAAATAGATGCTGCAGAATTAAGATTCCCCAAAGGAACCATGAAAAATCACAGACTGCAGAAGTCTTCATGCCATAGCCATGTCCACATTAATTTGGAAGCATATAGAACATAAATTATAGGTGGTCAGTTTTCAGCCATCTGTCTTTTTCTCTCTCAATCTATAAAGGGAGCTGAAAAGTTAAATACATTCTAAGTTTTATGTCAAATTAATTCACAAATTCGAGTTTCAGTCATTAATTTTCACAAAAAAGACATTCTAAAGACTCTTCACATTCTTTGTAGACGTTGAAAAATCCTTCATGAGGCATTGTTCACGTTGAAGCCACATGATTCCTAGTCATTTCTCACCACTCACCCACTTGGCTTGACTTCTGACGTTGTGAAAGACTGAACATCTGAACGTCAGCAGCTGTTTGACTTTTGAACCACTGACAGCAGATCGAGTTGGTGCATAAAAAATGCAAAGCAGATGAGTCAGAATGTCGTCCAGGCCATGCACTGAAAGTGTTGTCTTATTATTATCCTGCTGCAGATGTTGTAAATGAGTCACAGGGGTTTTAGAGTTTTCTGCAGCCAACCTGGGATCAATATGTCATTCATACTACATGTTAGAACATCACTGTAAATCCAGATATTAGACAAGACAGCTTTTATCCCATAGTCATATGGATAAAATACAACACAAAACATTCAGAAATACTTGGATTCAGATCATCAACAGTATATATTACCTCTGTCTATATTCTACTTTTTATTTATTTAAGTGTACATTAGGGGTGAAATACATTAAATCTTTTTTGAGGGAGCAATTGCACAATCCCATGACATTGACATGAAAAGTGTAATTTACGCATAAAGGCACTTGTGCACATAGTGGATCCACAAAAGAGTTGAGAAATCTGGTTATTCATATCCCCATATCCACTATAGGTACTAATATTCCTGTTGCTGACTACTCTGAGCTGTTTGTGCACAATGTGACGTTCCTCTAACTCTTAGACAAGGCTAACTAAACTGTCTTATATCATACTACCGCCAGTTCATAGGTGGATTTTCATATGTTTAATTTATTTTACTTTAATGTATTTATACTGTATGTTGATCCTTTTTTTTTTAAAAAAAAAAAAAAAAAAAAAAAAAGGTGTGAGAGAAGCATCTTTTCAGTTCCTCTTTATGTCCCGGATAAACTTTTGACTGGTAGTGTATCGAGAAATTGCCAATAAAAATCTCCTCTTCTATTCTACAGTCCCTGACAAAAGTCTTGTCGCTTGGGTACAAGTTGACCTTAAGTGGCCCTCAAATATATTTCTAATCAATTTTTTTTTTTTTAACAAGAAATGGCTAATTTCAATCCCAACAGCTTTTGAAATAATGTTTTGATGCCAAACAAAACTGCTGAAAAGCATTGTAACGTTCACAGCTTTGTAAAGCCCACTGAGTCAGTTTTTGCAAAGACAAAAGTCTTGTTGCCTTGTCATATGATGCACCCAATCCTAGATTACAGCCTCACCTGTGATCAATAATTGATCAATCAATTAGTGGGTGTGCATAAAAGGAACCCCAGCACACCAGACCTTCACATCAACTGCAACTTGACCTCTGACAACATGCCTAAGATTCGCCCTGAGACCAAAGCGTTGATTATCAAGAGACTGAAGACCAGATCCACTGCTGAGATGGCCGACACCTTCAATGTGTCTCAGCATCAAGTACAAAGAATAAGAAAAAGATCTGAAGAGACTGGAGATGTTTTTGACAAGCCCAGGTCCAGCAGACCCCGCAAGACAACTGCTCGGGAGGACCGTTTGTTGGCTCGAAAATCCAAGGCCAGCCTCTTTTCCACTGCAGCAGAGCTCCACCAGGCCTGGTCACCTCAAGTCCCCGTGTCAACCAGAACAGTTTGTAGAATTCTGTCTCGAAATGGCCTCCATGGTCGAATCATTGCCCAGAAACCAGCACTAAACAAAAGGCAATTAAAAAAACGTGTGGCATTTGCCAAGGCCCACAGCCTGCTAAAAGGATGGATGCTGGAAAAGTGGCAGAAGGTGGATTTCTCAGATGAATCTTCGGTTGAATTACATCACAGCCGCCACAAATATTGCAGGAGACCTACTGGAGCCCGCATGGATCCGAGATTCACCCAGAAAACAGTTAAGTTTGGTGGTGGAAAAATCATGGTCTGGGGTTACATCCAGTATGGGGTGTGTGAGAGATTTGCAGGGTGGAAGGCAATATCAATAGCCTAAAATATCAAGAAGTATTAGCTACCTCTTACATTCCCAACCATAAAAGGGGTCAAATTTTGCAGCAGGATGGTGCTCCATCGCATACTTCCATCTCTACATCAAAGTTCCTCAAGGCGAAGAAGATCAAGGTGCTCCAGGACTGGCCAGCCCAGTGACCAGACATGAACATCATTGAGCATGTCTGGGGTAGAATGAAAGAGGAAGCATGGAAGACGAAACCAAAGAATCTTGATGAACTCTGGGAGACATGTAAGACTGCTTTCTTTGCTATTCCTGATGACTTCATCAATAAATTGTATAAATCATTGCCGAACCGCATGGATGCCGTCCTTCAAGCTCATGGAAGTCATACAAGACATTAAATATAGATCTCACAGCACCACTACTTAATTCACTGATGTTATGCAACATATTTTTGTATTTGAAGTAAATAATTTGTTCAATTTTCACATTACTCTCTGTAGTCGACAAAACTTTTGTCTTGCCAGAATCTGACCTTTCTGTGTCAATTAAATGATCAATCTTTCTTCAGTGAAGCAAATTTATTTTAGTATATTAAACGTAATTTGGGAGGGTTTTAGCTTTCATATGAGCCATTTCTAAAACCAGTGGATTAATTAAAAGTCAGGGTATAAGCTGTTGTTTCTACAAAATGGATAAGTGACAAGACTTTTGTCAGGGACTGTAGACCAACTTTCAAATAATTTGACCATGGCCATTGAAAGTGAAGCCTCTTTAGTTTAAAGCACAATTGAATGCCAACATTGTGTTGTTGATTTGGCTTGTCTACCTGACTTCCTGCAATGGAAGACAATAGTGGCAAGAAATATTAAACATGTCTTCCAATTTTTGTAGGTCACAGAAATGGAGGATAACGACTGGTTGGACAAGGTCATCATAATGAAGTGGAGAGAAAATTCCCATGTGAGTAGAGCATCTTTTTACCAGCTACAGTATGTTGAATAGTTCATTAGACCAGAAGATACAATGGCAAAGCAGCAGTTTGTTAGGTGAGAATGGCCGTAGTGTTCAACATACTGGGCAGTTGTTGGAAACGTTTTTTGTTTTGGTTTTCTGTTTGTCACTTGGTTGAAGTCGTGGCTGAGCAGGTGGTCAGCAGCAGTCAGAAACTGAGATGCGACGTTGACATGATTCGTCCCAGATTCTTCTGAAGTACTCCAGCTAGCATAATTAGGTTTCTCAAAATCCAGGAAACGTATCTAGATTTACATGTGCAGAAACCAAAACCCAATCACAACCAGGATAATTCACGTCCAGTCATTGTTAATCCTCTTTGGTAACTTCATGCTCTGATGATGATCAGAGGAGAGATGATGGTAAAACTACCAAACACATCTGCAACATCTTCTGTTCTTGACTGAAATGGCGTTTTTGTGTCATAGTTATTATAATTCTGGAGTCACTTTCACTTTCTGACACTCAAGAAACCAGTCTGAGATGGTTTGAGCTTTGTGACATCTAGAATTCCTCAAATGTGTCCAAAATGTGTCCAAAATTAGGTGAAATCTGTCCCAAATGACTAAAACTTGTGCATAATGCATAATAATTTGTCCCGAATGACCCAAAACTAATTCAAAATGTGCAAACAGAAGAAAGAAAGTGCAAAAATAACACAGCCTTGTATGCATTGCTCTGTTTCTAGCTGCACAGATCATTGCAAATACACAAAACTAGATTCAAAATGTGTCCACAATGACCGAAATCTTGTCAACACTTACCCAAAAATAGTCTAAAATGACTAGAACTTATGTAAAATCGCTAAAATTTGTCTAAATTGTGTCCGAAATTAGATAAAATCTATCCAAAATGATTTAAATTTATCCAAAATTATACCAAAATGACAGATAAAAGTCTAAAATGATTCATACGTGTCCAAACTAAAGTCAGCATGGACATGATGGAATGCCAGCATATCAACAGGTTCATTAATTCTACAGAATCACTCCAAGTTATGACTAAGTTTTAATCCTCAAAAAAGTAGTTTAGCAAAGACCCAGGCCTTAACTTTTCTGCTGTATCACATTGTCTTTGTCAACTTACTAATAAGCTTCATGCTTAACTCTATACGAGCTAAACCTGCACTTTACGCTAATTGTAAGCCGATAGGGATACAAAGTCATATTGGTGAAATTAGATTAGCTACAACAGCTAGCCTACCAATGAATACCATGTATAATCTTTCAAGGGATATACTTGTAAAGTGGTTTTAAGTTGGAATTGTTTCTTTTGTTAATCTGCCGTCAAAATATTCCCCAATAAAGGCAGTTCAAGACAGTGCATGCAGTATATTTGTGACTTGTGTAACGGTTTACATATACAGCACAAACCACTGGAAGTTCAGAAAGAATTGTAAATTATGCCCAGATGATGTCTCACAAGTGAAAAGAATACTAAAAATCATGCAATAAAATACAAAAAGTCATGAAATGTAGGACTTTTGCAGTGCTGATATTCATTTTTTAAACCAGTCGTGTTTGAACATAAATTATTATAAAACCAGAATCAAAAAAATTGTCACAAATGCATACATTTTTCATTTCCATCGCTTTTATTCCACTTTTTTCCTCCAGTTTTCTGCATGTAAGTAACACAGTACAGTAAGCAGTACACAGTACAAAGATAATTTGGGTTTAAAAGTGCAATCTTACTCAAACATTTCTCAGACGTGCTGAGTAAACAGAATGTCAGCAACCACCTGCCGTGTGCGTGAAGTAAACTGTGCAGGTGAGTCAAAGCGAAATCTGCAATCGCCTTCCAATTTTAGGACACGGATGTGCAAAAATAAAGAAATAAAAGGCCCTGAAGCTCACAGTTAGGAATCTGTTCGGCCCAGTGTGTCTAAAATTTGGATTACTGGTTACAGATTTAAGATTGTCGAAAGAAATGTAAAAAACGGTCTGGGTGATCGATTATTGTCAAACAAAGCATTAAAATATAATTAAACAAAAACTAATAAATGCAAATAGGCATATTTTTGACAGTTAAACAAAAAAATAAAATAAATAAAATATCAGAGAATCATTGAAGTACACAAAATCAACACGTGATACAGATATTGTGAATAATGTTTATACTGTGATCTCCATTTATTGTAAGATTGGTTTGGATTTTAGATATAACTTTCAAAAGAATGAAACTAAAACAAAAAAATACATTAAGGTATTAAAATGTTTAAGGCACCAGCTTGACTATGGACTCAATATTATGTAAACTGCTGCTCTTCTTATCGTTTCTCTCTCATTTACGCTTGTATTTTATGCCTTTTTTGTACTTTTGTCTGCCAATCTTTCTGACTTTCATCCCAGTGAGTTGGTAAAATAATGTCTGCTGAGGGTTTCTAAGGTTTGTTGATTAATATTTCTGAGATTTCTGAGTATTCTGCAAGTCAAAAGAGACTTTTTGCTCTGTGCAATCCCAAACAACAAGTAGCTAAAAGTACTATTAACTCTTTTTTGGCTTCTTCTCAAGCTCAATATTTGACTAACTTTTGCCTTAACAGCGTTGATGATACATATATTTTGGGGTGATCAGCTGTTAAATATGTGTATAAGTATATGTGCTGCCATTATCAGTAAAATATAAAATGATAGCACTTAAAGTTACCAAGCACAACGTGAGACAGCGATGATGAAATATGGGCAAAATGTGAAGGTCAGGAGCTCCTGAAAGGTGCACCCTGCTCCCTGCTCAGTCACCTGTCTGTTACAAAAATATTACAAGAGATAAAGAGTTTTATTGCTCAGAATTGTCCATGAACTGACCAGTTATATCTGGTTCTGTCAACAAAAGGATGTAAAAATCCTACGATATTTCTAAACTTTCAAAGATACACAGGTAAATTTAAAAGCGATTAAATGTCCCATTGTCACATGCGAGTGAAACAAAGGACTGTCAATAAAAGCTTGTTATCAAGCTTTGCAGACATCAGCCTCCATGATATCAGTAGTGGAGACAAGTTCAGGGCCACAGTAACTGGCAGGACAGCAGAAAAAATCACAGCTGAAAGCTTTTGGTCCATCACAGCTGAAATACAAGCGCTTTTCACCCATTTTCTGTTCTCACATAAATCATATTCTGTCACAGAAAAGATCAGATGTGAAGTTCTTGATGATTTCTACACTGTACTCCATCGTCTCGTGCCAACTTTTACTAACTTACTTTTACTAATATACCTCATTTTGGCCTTTTCTTTACCCGCAGTGTACATTTATGTATGTATCATCATATTGGCACACATAAATATAAATTCTGATTTAAGAAAACAAAAGAAAAGAAGTGGATACATATCCCAGTTATCAGAACCCATCAGGATGAAGGTTGTGCACTCATGTAAACATGCTGGTCGTGTCCTCGGACGTCTAGTACTTGACGGGCTCCGATGGGGAGTGGTGGACGTTGGAGCAGTGTCCCGCCCTGAAGACAACAAGACAAACAGCAGGCTTTCATTTCTGTGACAATTGCCCCAAAATATTTGTTTAATTTTGTACATCGGTCAAGTTGAAATGCAATGCAAGCAGCTGCAGAATGTGAAATTTGAGTGACAAAACTTCAAAAAAGACAAATAGCCTGAATACACAACTAACATGACTAACTAAAATCTGACTAAAACAACTTTTCTTCAACTGCAGTACCTATAATTTGTGTCAAATTACATATTTGTTTTGCATTTTTAGGTAAAATAATTAGACAATTTTAAATGTTTGCTCAAAAGTGCAACATATTTTTAGCTTTAAGTTACTGATGTGCTTAATTGTTGCTTCATTTTTTTTGGATCAGCTTCCTTTGCTGTGTTTAGTTTTTGCTAAATAACGGATCATATCTTCAAGGCTAAAAATTTAATTTTATCAGATCTTCATAAAGATGTATGTGTGACTAGAGGAGAATAGACTGAAATTTGAGGTAAACTACTCAAATGTACCTTCTTTACTGAAACTAGATTTAGCACAACTCTTTATAATTTCATGAAAAACTGAAATATGTCTTGACATGTTCATCTCAAAGTGGCACTAGTTAACCCAACAAGCTGCAATAACTATTTCTAAAAATACTGACTCTGGCTAATCAGACCGAAACCATCTCAATTTACTTTGATTCCAGTGACAGCAGGGTAAATTTTTTGCATGTATTCGACTTTTTGAGCTCAATATTTTGTGCTTTTTCCTGCACAATTACCTGCAGAGTCCTGTTAAGCATTCGTAGTTGTTTTGGCAGTATGCTCCAAACGGTTTACTGCTCATGATCCTCCACAGCGGCGTCATCCGAGCTATCCTCCTCAGTATGTGGACGGTCTGTTCCCCCCTCGAATCTGCGCTAAGGTCGGAGCTGGACTGGACCTGTGAGACCAGCGGACCTGCACACACCTGAGATGCACAGCGGGATGCAAACAGGTACAGAAAGGTGCATTAGGAAACAACCAAACAAGGAAAACAAGGCACACTGGGTGATCGGTACTGATTTATTGCAGTAGTTATTACTCAGCAACCTACAAGTGATTCTGAATCCAATAAATGACAGCTGATTGGAGACACAAAAGATAAGAAATTACTAGTTTTGCGGCTAAATCTAGACACACAATATACAGACAATACAGTCTTTATAGATCTTTAGTAGCGCATTTAACGCTGTGATAACGGTGCTTTTAATAAAAAATTGTCTCCCTATTGTTTTTTGCATCTGTTTACATCACGAAAGGATTTAACACCCTTCTTGTCATGCATTTTCTTGATTGTATCTCTTCCTTTTCTGTTTGTGGCACTTAATAAACTAGAAAAATTCACAATGCTCCAAAAGAACCCGCCTTTCCATATAAATATGCTCTTTATATATCCACCTACTCTTTAATATTACATGAAATTCATTTTGCTCAAGTCCACTCACCTGTTGAGCCAGCATTAAAAGCACAATGCTCAGTGCTACTGCTGTTTTCTTTTGGGTGAAGAAGTCTGACTCCTGCATCTTTCCAGCGCACTCCAGTAATGTAGACGACTTTTCCTTCTTCTGTCTTGCTTCCTCTGTGACCTCGAGTTCTGACCTCGACCTCCCCGCTCTCCAACACTTTGTGAAGCGGCTCCGTCAGCTTTCAGTCCGAGTCTTGGAGGTTGTGTAGTCAGGTTGCTATCGGCGACAGGTTTGCTGGATGTCTCATCAAGTCAGCCTGAGTCAGCGGACTCCAGAAGGCTGAGATCTAATTTATATAATCAGGCTGTGATCCCTGGAGAGGTAGAGCAAGAGGGAGGGAGAGGAAAGAGTCCACGCTGTCCACTCCCCTCGCTCCATCTCTCCCTCTATCTCCCTTACCCGGCCTAAATGCAACATGATTTGTTGGCTGAGAACCAATCATTTCTCTAAATGAGGCCATCCAGCACATTCTTCCACAGCCTCACTGTCTTTCTTCTTCTACAACACGATCACTGGTGGACCAGACGCTGCACACGTGATGGCATCCCAAAGCAATGGTGACAGAGGGACTCAGCTGGTTCAAAAGGGTTCAGAGATCCAAAGAGGTCACTCTATATATATATACATGTGAGTTTGCATCTCAATGCCACAGTGCATGTGAATGAACTCCAAGCATGATAAGGTTTGGTGTCTGCATCTGTGTAACTTTGACTCCCATGGCCACTGACCTGATGCAATCAGTCCCACTTATACAACACAGGCAGCATGCACATATGCAGGAGTGGTTTATGTAAGCAGGTGCACAGTTCACACCATTCTGGCACGTGACTTTATCGGTGTGCATATATGTGTTACATATAGAATCAAGACAAGTCTGGACTCATTGGTATTTGTTTGTTTTTTATGTCCAGATTTGGTCAGTTTTATCCATTTTTCTGAAAGGTCTGGAGTAGGCAATGAATTCGGGAGCATGTGTAAGTTGATCTCTTCTGGCTTTCACTACCTTGGACCACACCTTCAACTTGAAGCTCCGTTGTTAATTGGATGCAAATGAGCGTTATGTTGGCGATGAGTTGTGGAGGGAAGCTTAGTCGGGGATCAGCAGTGGCTCTTGGGAAAAGGAGAAGATAGGAAGAGGAGACAGAGGTAAAGGGAGGATGGGTGGGGCAAGTCTGAAGGGCAAAGCTGCATGTATAGACGTAAGACAGGAAGTGGAGTGACTGAGGTATGGTCCTGCTCCTGAACCTCAGCTAAAGATTTTATCTCCATTGGCAGAACATAAGCGGCTTGTTTCAGTTGGCCAGAAATGCAGTTTTAAAAGGCATTCTAGCGAGATTCATGGAACAAAAGGTCCCTTAAGAAATAAATTAAAGCCAGGGTAGGCATTGGACAAAAACTGCTAAATAGCATTTTACAATAATTCAAGAGAAAACTAGCTTTCTGCACTGACTCTTGGCTCCAGTTTTAGGCTTTAAGACCCATTCATGCTTTCCATGTACAAAGACCCACTAGACACACAGTTTGTCATCTGATAATCCACGCTGTTGACTCTGAAGATGTCCATGTGGAGCTCAAAACATCCACTGCATACCTATTGTAGTATGACTGGTGCTACATGTATGTTTGCTTTCAAAGTCCACATCAGTTTGTGCACAAGGATGTGGAAACCATGAATTGGCCTTTAGAAAATCTAGCTCTTGATGGGAGTTTTGTGGCCAGTCTTACTTCTTGTTGTTCCTCTCGGCTATTCTACAAAGGCAGAAGTACATGTAAATGAATAGGACGACCTTCTCACTTATTTTTCACTATGCATTGTTGGCCATTTGTTGCTGTATTAATGCTCCATTTGCATATCCAGTAAAAGTTGATGGCAGAGGAGCAGTTTCCCTCCTTGAACACTTGATGTGTACTTTGTACATGATATAGAGTTACCACAGACAGCCACAGTGATGTCATCCATTGGGTTCATGAAGTACCATTCTGAAACCTTGAGTTTGGCAATAAGTCATCGCCTCTTGGTCTTTTGAAACCAGACATAGCGTTGGATCTGACCTGGAACTCACGTACTGATCTGTTAGTGCCGCCTTTATCGTCTGTTTTACTCTAAATGGTTCCATAATTTGCAAGCAGTTGAGACCATAAACTCAGCTTTTTTTTTTTTTGACAGAGGCACCAGATGAAGTAAGAAGTGGGGTGATTTTCTCATACACTTATATAGAATCAGACTTCTTTATTGCAGTCAGAGGGGTCGTCCTCTGCAGGAAATGGATGGAAATCACATGTAGAACAGTAAGAACAAGAGAAAAAGAGGTGAAAAAGAGTACACTTGGTTTAACAAAGGGCTGCAGAGGATTCCAGATGGATTTAATAGAAAATTCCGGCACTGATTCCTGTAAGATTGCTCATCGCAATAAGACCCCCAGAGGACCACGAGACTGACAGGAATCTTGTGCTGCACAAACTCAGAACATCTGCATCATGATTTATCGCCAGGCATGACTCATCAGGTTGAGCAGAGTGAAGCTGCACAGACAGAGATCACTCACAAGAGCAGTTTTTTAAAACACTGTGTCCCGGCTGCCGTTTTGTGCTAAGTTTAAAGTTTAAATATTTAAAGGGACGAGATGAGTACAGCACATGCATATCTAAGATGATAATCATGGAAAGTGCAAAGGGTGTCCTGACAATGACAGTGACATCATTATTCAGACAGCAAAACTTTTCAAGGATCAGTCGCGACTTGTACAATCTTCCATTGTATTTATGCAGCTCTACAGATGTGTATTCACCTGATTATATATAGTGCTGTGAAAAAATATTGCTGCCCGTACAGAAATCTTCTATTTTTCCTTATTTGTCGCACTTAAATGTTTCAGATCATCAAACTAATTTTAATATAAGACAAAGATAACCCAAGGAAACACAAAATGCAGCTTTTAAACCATAGCACTGGTTTATCACTGTATAATATTAAGTATATATAAATGCTAGTTTGATGATCTGAAATATCAAGCTTATGTAGGGGGCAAATACTTTTTCACACCACTGTATAGCTCTGATTTCTAGCACTCTGTAACAACTTTTTCTTGACTTTTGAACTTTTTATATTCAAATTTCTAATTAATACTTTGTGGTAACTCTGTGTCTACTATTTATAATAGCTTTATCCATCTGAGAATCATAAAAAACTCACTTTAAACAATGCAAGAAGGGAAACTGTTATCATCTGCAAGCTGTAAGTGATGCATTTCACACCATGTTTATATTGTTTTTAGACTTTCAATACATGATACTTACTTGGAGTTTTAAGCTAAGCTAGAACATAGCTGTCGCATTGAGATTTCTTGCTTATTTTTTATTGCTTAATTGTCTGAAGGTCTGAATTGTAGTGCATGTTCTGTTGTTTTCTGTGGAGCAGGACCGTCATCGGCTGTGACTGCTAGAAATGCCAGAAATTCATAGCATTTGGGTCTGATTGTTCCAGCTTCTCTTCGAGCACAGACAGTCTGCAGGCGTCTGGTCAGCAAAGCATTTTAAAAAAAGAAAGCTGGCTGATCATGCTGTGATATTTGTACTTTAAACTTTGATTGAATTGAGCAAACGGATCGAAGGAAGGTTTCAGACATGACCTCGTCTGACCAGTTTCCAGTCCTCGTGTAGACTGTCCAGGCTGAGGTTCACAGAAATGGATTACCCAGAATGCCCTATAAATGTGGACCGGCCTTGAATCGAAGCCAAGTGATTCACTGATAGTGGATTTAGGGACAGTTCAGTAGAATTAGCCAGAACATATAGTGTTACTTTTATTTATTTATTTATTTTTACCAGGAACATACTTATTTCTCACATATTTGAAATCACCGTCATTTTATTTGACAATAAACTAATTTACAGGAACACAAAATCTCTGCGATACAGTAAGTTGGGTTGGTGCCAGATCTGACTTTTGGCCAGAATGTGAGAGAAAAATGACACAGCACCTGGGAAACTATCTGCTAACATGCTGGCTATCTGGAAACAGCCCTCGTTACGTGCAGTAGTTCAAACTAGCTAGCTATGAAATGTAATTTTCATAATCCAGCAGAGCGCATTTACGCAAAAACTGCATTTAGCAACACAGATGATTAGCTATAGCATCCTGTCCACTCATAATTGCTTTTGATTTTTCCTGGTAAAGTAGTTAAATTAGTTTCAAATCAGTTTACAAAACATGTAGTCCATACCTTAATTTATTTATAAGCTGACATTGTGTGGCACAACATATAGCGCCTTTGCTACTTCCTCGCTTGGATGAGAGGCTTTCAGGTGACTTTTCAGACTTGTTGTTATGATATTTACGTCAGGTACATCGTGTAAAGTAGACGAACTATCTACCATAATGTTTGCAGTGATGCTCCTTTTGTGTCATGATTCTCTGTTCAGTGCAAATTTTACACCGCCAATGAAACCAGCGAAGTTATGTGACGATCGGCGTTGGTTTGTGTCTTTGTCTGTCTGTTAGCAACATTACTCAAAAAAAGAATAATGGATTTGGATGAAGTTTTTAGGGAAGGTCAGAAATAACACAAGGACCAAGTGATTAGATTTTGGCAGTGAAGCGGCTTATAGCCTGTATCCCCAGATTTGTTAAAGATTTCTGTATCATTGTGAGATAACAGCACGGCATCACTGTAACTATGACAACAAGTGAACACTACATCAGCTGCCTGCTGATGATCACATGATTGTGATCCTACTATAAATCCATCACTGAGGACTTATCCATTGGAAATGATACAAGGAACAATTGATTAAATTATGGGGGTGTTTCTGAGTCCCATCAATTCCTGCCACCCACTGTATATTTAAGTCATGCCATTTGGTATCTGTACCTAACGTACACAGTGGAAGCTCATTTTGTTTGTGGGTACATCTACATTAAATGGCCACATTCTAGTGCTGTGATTTCTGCCACAAATCATTTCACGATTTCAGCAGTCGGAAATGATAAAACGACTGAGCAGCCTTGGCGGAGGTCTGCATTCTCTGAGTGCTTTTCTTGTTGTTTCTGCTGTTTTATGTCACATCTTAGTAGCCTGGTTTAGCAATAGTTAATTGACAGTGATTTGAAAACACCTTTGTACAGACTGTTTAGCTTTATATGCAAATTAAAGCTCAACCTTGACATTGAAATATGCAGCTCTGCTCTTGGCATAATGTTTGAGTTGTCGAGGAAAGTGTGATTTTTTTTTGCAGTAAAACAAGCTGAGCAGTAATATGTTTTAATTTTACTGAATATCAACAAGTTTTGAGGTGGTATTCATGTTTGCATGCGTAGCTGGAGTTACAGATAAAAGCAAATACATTCGTATTTTTAGCTGTTTGTCGGTAATGTTCTGCCTGAAGTGACTCTGTTGACACAGGAGCTCTTTTGACTGTTTCGTCTGATTTTGCAAACTGTGAACTATTGCTGAATTTATTATGGGTGGATTGGCACAGACCCAGTGGGGCTGTTGGTAGCTGTTAGTAATTTTAATGTTTAAATGTGTTACTTGGCTCTCCAATTAGCTAGAGTGGGCTAGCCATGGTGCGTTGCAAAAACATGCAATTTAAATGACACTTGTAGCATTTTTTAGTTATCTAATAACAGAAAAAGACATTCCCAGGTTATATAGTTTTAGTAAAGAAGACTACAAAACAAGATGCTGCATGTTCTTTATCAACAGGCTGCACAGTGGCTTGGTGGTTAGCACTTTTGCCTTGCAGCTAGAAGATCTCGGTTCGTGTCCCGGCTTTCCCGGGATCTGTCTGCATGGAGTTTGCATGTTCTCCCTGTGCATATGTGGGTTTTCTCCGGGTACTCCGGCTTCCTCCAACAGTGTGAAAACATGGTGAGGTTAAATGATAATTCTGAATTACACATGAGTGTGATTGTTTTTCCTCTATATGTAGCCCTGTGATAGACTGTTACCTGTCCAGGTGTCCCCTGCCTTCACTCTAAGTCAGCTGGAATAGACTAATGACCCTAATGAGGATTAAGTGGTGTATAGATAATGGATGGATGGATGAATGGATGGATTTTGTAGTTATCTAATCAAAGAAAAAAGCATTCCTGGGTTATATAATTTCAGTAAAAAACACAACAAAACAAGCTGCTGCATGTTCTTTATCACAGAGGACAGAACGAGTCACTAATTCCAGGTATAGAGAATGAAAACAATGACACATGGCATGCAGTAAATTCAAACATTTGTAATCGTCCTGGTGACTCACTTCATCACACACACTTTCTTACCACACACAGTTGATGAATTGCACTCAAAAGCTGACCGTCTGCAATAACTTTGTCTCTGTCTGGTTGTCTGTTCACTTGCGACACTTTCTATGACATTTATGGGAATCAATGTTTACTGTGATTTCAGTGCAACATCTGTCAGAGCAGATTAGGACGAGAAGCTCTGAACTACACACTCAGACGCACAAAATCCCTCAAGGAAACACACAAGGAGGCCCCGTAAAACTGAGGACTTCCAGTCACTCTGTAATAAAACGTTACGGTAACCGAGCAGCGCTGCACATCCTCAGGCGAAGTAAGAACAATACACACAACTCTGCCTGGATTAAACATTTATGTCTCACAAATCTCTCCATAAAATGCAATTTTACTGTGGTTTCAGCGATGTCATTTATTATTTATGCATTAAAAAAAAAAAAAACTGTTGCCATGTTTTGTTTAAGAATTTTTTAAAAACATGAAACAATCTGCATTTTAAATTCCATAACTGTAGTGTTTATGCATTGAAAAAAAATGGTGAAAATGTGGCAGCAAATAGGTTGGAAAAAACACAAAAATTAAGAAACAAACAAGAGGAATACTGTATTGTTGAAAAATTGTAAAATCTGTGAAAATAACAACAAAATATCTGTAAAATATGTATAATTATATAGATGTGTTTAGTTACTATTTGTGAAAATACAGATTATTTACAGTTTTTTGCCTCTTTTTCTTTACAGTCAAGATGAATTCATTGTAAATTAATGAATGTTTATCATTTTTTCCCCCCTTAATATATATATTTTCTTTTAGATAATGGCAAACAACAGTAAAATGACATATTTTGGTGGATTTAAATACAGTCAAAAATGCTTTAGAAACAAGAAATATTATTTATTAAAATAGAAATTTTGTTTGACGTTATTTCAAGATTTTACCCGTTTATTTGAGGTTTATATGTAAATTGATACTTTACAGTCAAAAACTGTATAAAAAAAAACATATTTTAAAGTGTGAAGGTTTCCTGTCCTTTTGGACAGATTCCCTCTATGAAGAGACACTTACAGTCAATATTTTAGAAGTTAGAAGACTTTAATTAAACCTTATTGCTGTGGAAAATCACACTAAATACTTTATTGGTGATGTTATTTTGCTATTACTCAAAAACAGATCAAAAGTCCAGAGGGTTGTGTTTAATCAAGTACGTTTGCAACAGCTGACATTTCTGCACAGGACAAAATAATCACTCTTTGAGTTACTGGCACTGATCAACAACCTTGTGAAGATATTATCAAGGTCGCACTGCAGCTCAAGGAAGGAAACATGTTGTCCGTTAAGTCTCCTCAGGAAGTAACATCTCAGTTCATTGCACCTTATATCTGAGAATCTGTGAGATGGTTTCACAATAAATGTGCTAAAAGCTGCATCTGTGCATGTAGGAATGTAGTAAACAGAGATTAATCTAGTTAAATCTAACTTTATTCATGTGTAGGAAAACTTTCATGCAAATTTGCTGCACTCTAAATATCGGAAAACCAAATAGCTGAGGTCATTTATAGAGCATATGGATAAAACAAGAATTAACCTGAGAAAAACTCAAATGTTTTTAAAGTTTTAATCAAACAGGCTGCAGCTTGTTATGCGTGCACGCTCGTACATTCGTGTGACATTCAACCCACATAGATATCCGTGTTGAGGTGGGTGTCCGTAAAACAAACAGAGACGGAGGAGCGGCTTTTCTGACCCACTTAGATTGCATTTCATTGCATTAATTTGAAGGAGGTTATTTATTAAAGGCCACAGGTCTGTTGCTGATTGGTGGATGAGTCTCAAGTGTGTCAGATGATTGCAGACACGAGGAGAGAGTTTACTTACAGTCATCCTCCAAATTATTCATACCTCATGGAAGATAACACTCTTTTATAGATTCTCCTTTTGTAAAAGCTATTTTGTTGGTGCTTCCTGTGTATCTTTTGTCTACTTGTTGCTATGCATAAATCCACATATGAGTTGGCTAAACTTCATTTGCATAATAATAGACATGGCTAAAAAGGATTTTTTTCTCATGTTCAGAATTATTCATACCCCTGACAATATCTCAACAAAAATGCACCAAATGTGTTCATCTTTGTCCTATAGTTATTTCAAGACATTTCACTGGAATAAATACCCTTTTTGTTGAACAAATGTTAAACAATGATAAATTTTTTTTAAAAAATAGCATCTTTCCAGAAGAGTATAAATAGAGGAAAAGTGTTCTGGTCATTCTCAATTTCTGATCATCATAGCCAAGAAGAAGGAGCTCAGTGAGAACCCATGTCAATGTTTTGTGCGTCCCCACAGTGAAGGAAAGGCTTATAAGGCCATTTCAAAGCAGTATGACGTCCCTGTGACAGCCTGCTATCTGCTGGTTTTGTGTGCATGGCTGTAAGTTTCATTTGAATATTGAGGTTAAACCCACACGTTCGAGTGTCAAACACTTCATTTCCTGCAGTCTGGTGAATTTTCATGCACCATTTTTTGGCCATATTCAGCTGTATATTATAATCGTCTTGTGTTAATCGCGAATATCATGTTCTGTGTTGAAACTATGTTAAATTGCATCTTTGAAATAGGAAAATAGAAGAAAACTGTTGTAAAAAATTAGCTCCAGCCCAATAAATGATACTTGCATTTGGTGTTGTTATGCAAAAACGTCCATTTGGTTTGTTTTGTGTGCACAAATATGAAAATGAGTCCATTTAACTAACCCTAAATAGTCCATGTAGTGACCCGAAAGGCCTCTGCTGAGCTTTAAACCAACATTAGATATTATTTATGGACACAGTCAGATGTTGTGTCGTCTGATCAAGGGTGAGGCAGCAGCTGAGGAATTTGTTGTCCTTGTGACATTTAGTGTTGATTCAACAGGAGCTATTGCAGATGTTCTCTCAGTTTTGCAAGATTTGCATTTTGTGTTATACTGTTATATATGTTACTGACATATTCCTTGCTATTACTACTAGTCAAATACTACAAGAACAACCAAGGTCAGAACCAAACTGACCCGATGTCTAAGCGCTAAACGACAATAATAAACCAGAATACAAAGTTCTCCTCCCTCTTCTTTCTATGTCTGTGGGTCACATGTTTAATCTTTCATACTCGACCTACACGTGTGTGACAAAGGCCAGGCTGTATGTTGATCATTTGTGACCAGCTTGACCTCATTTTTCTTTTTTTTTAAAAAATTATTAACAAACACATTCATACATTCATACAGTACACAGACATACTAGGGGCAAGATACAAGAAAGCAAAGGACAGGATTACCAACAGCTGCAGACAGTTGATTACTGGAGTTTTGGGGTAGTTATGTATGAGGTATGACTGTATTATTGTGAGTGTGTGTGTGTGTGTGTGTGTGAGATAAATGTAATTATATATACCAGTGTTGCTGTGAAAACATAGGATGTTGAAACAGAAGAGAAGAAATAAATAAATAATAGTAATAAAAAAACAAAAAACAATAATAATAATAAATGATGAATGAAATTGTATAAATTGTAACGATGTGATAACAACAACAGTACCGACAGAGGTTATTACATGGGTAATGGTAACCAGCAGATATGGAGGGGAAAATAACAATAGTGTATAATATAGTAATTACAGTAGTATATAATCTAGTAACTACAATAATAATAGTGATACTAGTATAATATGGCAATAATAATAATAGTGATAATACCAGTAATAATAATAGTAGCAATAGAGATAATAATAGCAATAGTGGTGATAGTAATAACAATAATAGCAGCAGCAGTAGCAGTAGTAGTAGTAGTAGCAGTAATAACAATAATAACAACAATAATAATAATAGCTTGACCTCTTTTCTTTCATGTAAATCTCACATGACCTTTCCTCAAAGGTTTTTCCTGATAAAACTCGACCTGTGGAGGCCGCAGAGCCTCACATGTTCTATTTATATTTACATGCATAGTTTGTGTTTGTTATTCTGTAGATAGTAGAAGCAGAAAGGAAGCAAATGAGATTCTATGGATGAAATTAGGATTTCTAGAAACATTATCCACCAATTGTTTTGTTTTTTCTGAGTGAGCATCGCCATCTGGTGGACTCTGTGTGTTTATGCATCTTTCCTTTTTTTGGACAATTTATACAGGAATCTCTTCTAAAATCATTGCTTGTAGAAAAGAAAACTATCAATAACTGTTTTTAAATATCACATTTAGAGTTAAAGTTGCTCACAAACTATAAATTCAGTTTATTTCATGAGGCAGGAATTTCATATCTCATCACCATCTTTATCACTGTTTTTAGTAGATTTATGAAGATCTCTGTTCCTTCTGATTCTTTTATAATCTGTTTTTTAAATTTATCGTCTTAGCTCATTTGGATTTTTTTTCAGTCTCACCAGCACAAAATTGTCTGGTGTTTTTGGTGCAATTTGTTGTCTATGTAAATACTCTAAACCCACTTAATTGTTAGATATATTAGAGCACAAGCACACTAATTATCAGACTATTTTTATGTGACATTTATGAGCTGGGCAAGAAATAATTCAGCACATAATTTATCTGGAAATCTACAGCTGACACTTTAGTGTTTGTATGGACTAGGTGCAATATGGTGTGTCAGTTCCAGAGTATTTTCGCAAAAATGTTCAGAAACACAAACCAAGATGACAACATTAGTGGGTGTGTCTTTGTAAAAAGGAAAAACTAAATTTTACATACCATTCATCTTTCAGTAGTCTATGTCTGCACATTATCCATGACTGGTTCTGGAGGGGCTGCATGGTGGTTTGGTGGTTACTGTTGCCTGCAGCAAGAAGATTCCTGGTTCCTGTCCCGGCCTTCCTGGGATCTTTCTGCATGGAGTTTGCATGTTCTCACTGTGCATGCATGGGTTCCTTCCACTTCCAACTTCCTCCCACAGTCCAAAAACATGCTGAGGTTAATTGATGATTCTATATTGTTTGTAGGTGTGAATGTGAGTGTGATTGTTTGTCTCTATGTGTAGTCCTGTGATAGACTGGCGACCTGTCCAGGTGTCCCCTGCCTTCACACTAGCTGACTAGCTGGGATAAACTCCAGCCCTCCGTGACCCTAATGAGGATTAACACTTTGATGAGCAGTGTGGATCAGGAGATACCCATTTTCCATTGGATTTGGGTCACTTTTGACCCATTTTGTGCATCAAGGAGTTACGCAGTGTGTAGATAATGGATAGATGAATCTGAAGCAGCTAGTAGCTACTCCGTACTGGTCCAATACTGGGTCTGTACTGTTACTGTAAGTCTTATCTAAAGGATTTCCAAAAATATTTCCTGAGAACAGTTCCACCACAATCTTCCTCAGTGGGCGGAGTTTGCCAGATTTTCATTTGTCATGTAAATTCTCATTTTTTCTGAGAACTTTGAGTACTTCTCATCCATGTTAAGATATTTTACTAAAAAATACCCCAATTTATTACTCCCAGTACTTACTTTGTATCACAAAAATTTTCCAAAAATATATATTCAAATATGCAAAGGAGGAATTATGTACCTAAAAACACCCTGATTTGCATTCAATTACAGAAATCTGAAAAACAGATATAACCAGTTTCAGAATTCTAGGTTTGTTTTGTTGACATAATAAAGTCAAAGGTTTTCACAGAGAGGATTCTGAATGACTTAAATTAGAAAATACTATGCACAGTCCAAAAACACACAGTTATGACTTGTTTTTAGGATTAAATGTTCTCCATGTTGGGCTGTGATTGGTATGAGAAAATATCAAAACTCTCTTTGAAAACCTTCAGAATAGAAATGGGTTTAAAACCGAAACTTCTGGTGCATTCAAGTGTGATTATAATGGGAGATTACTTGCTCAATTGTTTTTGAGAAAAAGCCTTAAAAGGCGTATTATAATCCAAATAGACAAAGTGCAGTAAAACAAACACCAGAATGTGTATTTTGGATGGTTTCGTTCCATTAGTCTGAAAAAAAAAACAAGCTGTGGAAGCAAAATATCCCAAAATCTGATAATTTCAAACTACACCTGTGAAAAGCAAGCAAAAAAAACCTTTAAGAATATAGGCTTTAGAAAATATGCATCTTATTTTATTATTCATTTGCACTTATAATAAATATTGCATTGTTTTTCATTCCAACACTTATCTTTAACGTTCAACAGTCATGCCACTTTTAAAGGTCATTATTTTTCTAAGACAGGCCAGTAGCAGCACTTTAACCAAGTTCTGGGGAAAGAATTCCCAGTATAAATATGTACAAACAGCAAAAATGTAATGTCACAAAGCTTTTTTTTAGTTACATCCAACATGATCCACCCCTCGTCCATTAAAATTTTTTTCTTTTATTAAGCAGTGTCTAATCCTACAGAAGAACGTGGCGTCATAACAGTGCCAAAATGCCACCCAGAAATGTTTTTTTCACACAAATAAAGTTTTTTTTGGGAAAACTGCAGCTCTGATGTGAGAAACAGATCAGGTTTTAAAAGAGAAAGATACAGGAAAAAAAGAAAGGAAGGAAAATATTCATTAGATGACTGTGGTTTGAGGTTAAATAATGAAGATGGATTTTACATGTGTTTGTTCTGTTTAAATCCTGGTTTTCTTGAAGGTGCCCCTGATTTTTAGACACTTTTATCAAGTCATTGTTTCAGTTAAATTTCCACTTAAGTTAGTTCAGCTTGGTGGTGGTTTAAAATGTCTCCAAACTTACCAGCCCCCTGAGTGGGAAAATGACATGAAAGTGACTAATAATAATTTAGCAACCAGCATATTCACCTACACAGTATTCACCTACACAATTATTCTACAATCATTCAATCAGAAAGTAAGGACAGCCTCCGGTCTGTGCAGCCCAAAGTTCACATCCAGCAGCTGCCTTCTAAAGTGCTTTAACAGGGACTGAGGATCTGACACCACAACAACCCCCTCCTTCCAGTCTCGGGCTCATCACGGTTAGCCGCTGAGCCGTAGATCAAACCAGTGACCCCTCAGGACCGTCTGCTTTAGTCTCTTTTGTCAGTGCAAAGCATGTTCAAGTCATTCAGGCCTCTCAGCGTCGTCTCTAGCGACACGTGCAGGACTCGGCCACCATGTCCTCCAGCTCCCTGTACTCCACCTTCTTCTTGTGCACCACCAACACGCTCATGGGCATGTACTTGTATGGCACGCAGGACGGTGGTGGGACGTCCCCGACGCCGAGTTCATTGATGACCGTCTGGATGATGGCGTGGTTGGGCGAGTGGTAGCCGTAGTGCAGGACTCTGGGGCAGTCTCCCTGGCAGAACCGGGGGTTGTACACCGGCGGGGCGATGAAGTAGTGACCCCAGCCGAGCTCGTCGAATGACAGGCGAAACGAGTGGAGCTTGCAGCGGTTCTTGGGCATGCTGGTCTTGCGTTTGTAGGCCGGGATATCGGAGATGATGGAGGCAGTGGGGGAGGTGGAGAACGATGAAGAGGAAGACGGAGCATTCTTCAGAGCGTCCAGGGAGGGATCTTTCAGCTCCGAAGGCGAGGAGTCTTTGGAGCGACGTTGGCGGCGAAGCGAAGGTTGCCACCGCCCGATTCGCCTCATGACGTTTTCCCCCTCTGCCCCGAGCAACTCCCCCATCCAGTCCTTCACCTCCCTCTCCTCCTCCAGGTACAGGAGAAGAGAGGGGACTTCCAGGTGAGGTTCACCGCTCCACTCTTTCCTCTCTTGTAGAGGATTCCACCACCACGAGAGGTCGCTGTCCTCTTCAGAAGGCCCAGGTTCTGTGCACCAGTACTGGGCAGTGAGGGTCAGATGCCCCCCGGTGCCCTGATCCTGCCGCTGCAGGACGTGACCGCTGACTTGCGCGGTGATGTCCGTCTCGGTCCACCGTTCGTGGGGCTCCAGGGTGACCAGGCTCTCTGCACCCAGTGAGGTGATCTGGGCCCTGCAGCGGGGCGGCTCCACAGCCTGGGTGGTGCTGGAGGCGGTGGAGGAAGAGGAGGAAGAGGAGGGAGAGGAGCGCAGGTGGATGAAGGAGGCTTTCACCAGCTGCTCCGAGGGAAGAGTATCAAGGTTGTACTGAACTGTGAAGGTGTAGCAGTGGTCTGAGGAGGAGAGGGAGGCAGAGAAGGAGAGAGGAGGGTTTAATTTCTTCAAATTCTGCAGAGAACATGAGCCAAATGTCTCCCATTAGTAATATGTATTGAGATTTGTCAGTATAATGCTCTTTAAAGCCGTTGTGGGAGTGTAACCAACGGGGTAACACTGAATCCTGATGGATGAAGAACTGCAATGGGATGTTATTTTACAAAATGGGCGTCAGTATATCCAGAAAGTGTTCCTCAACCTAAAATCTGTTCCGGTCATGTGGTAACAAGACTCTGTCCAACTGTGTGTTCCACCATATTCTAGACTCTCAGTTTGATAAAGATACTCAAGCTTAACGATTTGGAAAAAACATCGAATTGCAATTTCTCTTATGAATACTCCAAGTCAAACTTCAGTTCAGTATTCACTGTATAACAGATATCAATCCTGATGGAGCATTACCATTTGAGATACCACCAAAAGCACGAGGATTTGTGAAACCACTGACCCAACAAGTTAAACCAGACATAGCAAAATGTACTAGTTGCAAAGACACTGGGCCTGGATTAGGTAGTATATGTTGATCAGTGGACAGCAGAACAACCCCTGCTGGTTACAATCTCCTAGAATTGAACAGAACTAAATTACAGCACTAATGTTATTATTTAACAGCAACATTTCTTATATCTAAGTTGCAGTCTTTGTGATTTGTTAATTGCAGTCATACCAGCCAACCAGAGAGCTAAAGTCAACGTTTTAATTGTTATTTAAAGGCTGTTCTGTTGCTTGCCTGACTGCTTGTATGTATTTTGGGGTTTCAAAGGTCACACAGAAGATGCTAACAAAGAGTTTTGGACATGTGCTGCCAATCATACTCAGAAAGTTCACCCAGTTTCCAAATAAAAGTCGTGATATTTGAGGCAAACAGAAAAAACAAACCGGCTCCTTCACCTCCTGACGCTGGCAGGTAGTGCACCGACGACGCCGAGGGTCTCAGCAGGCGCACGGTGTTGGAGCCGAACTTCCGGTGCTGCTTGGGCCTGCCGTCCGGTCCGGCTGCGCTCTGGTACAAACTGAGCATGAACTGCAGGTTCTGGTCCGCTTTCTGCTCGTCCGTCAGCGGCCGGTGGTGCGCTCCTCTGTGCTTGGCGCTTTGGTGACACCGACGGCTGCGCGTCAACGCGGGGTGAAGGGAGGCCATTCCGCGCCCGGTTAGGACCCCGGTGCAGGTGGAGCAGAGCAGGAAGATGAAGCAGGACAGGGCGCAGGCACGCAGTAAAATGTGTTCGGCGCGGGTCGCCCTCATGTTGGAGATAAAACCTCTGGTGCTAGCGAGCTCCACCTCCGAGGCTATAGTTGGCAACCATCCCCCGCGCGGCCGAGGGCGTGACTTTACAGGCTCACCTGATCGACGGCCATTTCTTACTTCACAACCAACTGCCTGAAATTGAAGACGACCCCAATTAACCCTTCGGACGTGCGTGAGCCACCAATAGGAGCGCAGGGAAGCCACGTGGGCGGCACGTAACGGTACGTAAAAGAGACATGGAATTTTTAATGACCTAAATCCACATGTTCACGTGTTTTCTGACATATTAGTTGTTGCTTAGTTCTAGTTTTGCTCCCTTTGTTCTGAGTTTACCTGATTTTTGCTTTCAAGTTCTTGATTCACTGAGTTTTTGACTTTTAAAATCTTTTTTTATTTTGTTTCTATTTATTTATTTATTATATCATATTTCTACATTTATATTATATTTCTATCTCAGTCTGTTTTGTGTACAGTTTTTATTTAATGTCTACTGTTGCACGAAGAGAAATTAAGGTAATTTCGATCCTTGGTATGTCATGTACACTATCATTTAAAAGTTTGGGATCCCTTAGAAATGTCCTTATTGTTGAAAGAAAAGCATTTTTTCAATGAAGATAATTTTAAATTAATCAGAAATCCAGTCTAGACATTGTTAATGTGGTAAATGACTATTCTAGCTGGAAACAGCTGATTTTTAATGGAATATCTCCATAGAGGTACAGAGGAACATTTCCAGCAACCATCACTCCTGTGTTCTAATGCTACATTGTGTTAGCTAATGGTGTTGAAAGGCTCATTGATGATTAGAAAACCCTTGTGCAGTTATGTTAGCACATGGATAAAAGAGTGAGTTTTCATGGACAACATGAAATTGTCTGGGTGGCCCCAAACTTTTGAACGGTAGTGTACATATAGGCCAATTAATGTTTTCCTTTTTAAAATCCCCACATTGTGCCCATTGTTCTTGATACATTGACTTTGCAAAATCATTGCATTTAAACTTGTGTTATATTAATGTTTTGTGTAATAAATATTCTGCAGAATGTAATATTTTTCTACATATAGAGACGAAGAATCTTCAGTAACAACAGAATCTGTGCAATATCAGTATTTTCAACTTATGAAAGAATCTGAGCAAACTGACAAAGGTTTTTCTACATATAGTATAAACCTGTCCAGTATTGTTATTTTCCACATTCAGTTGAGTCCGTGCAGTATCCGAATTCCTACATGAAGAACAATCTGTATCCATCCATTATCTAAACACCGCTTAATCCTCATTAGGGTCGCGGGGGGTGGAGTCTATCCCAGAAGACTTAGGGTGAAGGCAGGGACATCCTGGACAGGTCACCAGTCTATCACAGGGCTTCATGTACAGATAAACAGTCACTCTCATATTCACACCTACGGACAATTTAGAATCACCAATTAACCTCAGCATGTTTTTGGACTGTGGGAGGAAGCCAGAGAACCTGGAGAAAACCCACACATGCACAGGGAGAACATGGAAACTCCATGCAGAAAGATCTTAAGCCGGGGTGTGAACTGGGGATCTTCTGTACAATATCAACTATATCAAAAAAATAGGTGTATCACTTGCTTATTTCTTTAGTCTTATGCAGATGTTCCTACATTTTAGCCTTTTTACTGCTAGAAATCACGGCAAGTTTCCCTGCTGTGGGATTAGTAAAGGCTTATCGTAAACTGTGCAGTTTGGTTGAAAAGTTATTTTTCTCAGTGTGCAGTATGTCTAACACTTTTGATTCTTGAAGATTCTGTTTAAATATATTGTTTTAAATTTTCTGTCCACTGTAATCTTGGATATCAAACTACAATTTAGAGATAGAGGGTTTCCATTTTCATTGTGCAATACAAAAAGTGCAAACTAAAAACAATTAAGGATTCAAGAAGTCAAGATTTTTTATTGTCATACCAGCACACATTTGCACATGAGACAGCACGAAATTAGGTACTTGATCGAAGCCAATAGAAATACATAAATATAGAGCAATACTAAAATAGAAGGTACAGCAAATCTGTAACTGCAATTTCTGTAAATCATGCAAGTGAAAGTCTTCAGTTTACTCTTGTACCATTTTAAAAATATCTTTCTTTGGCACCACCATGTGGTACAGTAGCGCATGATGCAACACAAGCTGCACTATCACAATATAATATAAAATCATTTTAAAGTGATAGTAGCAAAGCTCTTTAGCTGCAATCCACTGACTAGTTTGTTACTTTCACTCTTGGCATCCTGGTTTACATTGTGGTTTTCGTTTTGTATCTTCCCTCTTCCAGACTTTGCTATATTTGCAGGTTCTAATTGCAGTTTTTTGATATGCTGTTTGTTTGTACACGTATAATTTGAAGCGTTCAGCTTTGGGATGACTGAGCTTCTGGTAAACAAATGTCTCAGCGGGGAGGAACTAAATCTCCAATGTACTGTTTCTGTCTCAGGCTGAAAGGTAAAACCAACTAAAATGAAAAGAAATGAAAGTGGTGTAAAAGTCAGTCCTTTTTTACCTTTTTTTTTGTTTAACTCGATCTCACTTGAAAGCATCACTCACTACCAAACCAAATCATTTGGCTCAGGGTTTCTGAGAGCAAAAATAGGTTGAGAAGAGTCTGACCAAAACAAAGTCCTTGTGGTCTGGATGAAAAGTGAGATGCCTGGGCATGTTCACACATCTGCCTCCCGTTCTCTTTGATTCTCTATCTCTTCTCCATTACTTGTTCTTTTCTCCTGAAATACGCAAAGATAGTAACGCATTCACACACACACACGGTTAGTTAAATGGCACTGCAGTGTGGTGGCATTCCACAACAGTGATTATCTACAGTCCCAATCATTTCAGTCTGCAGAGGCAGTGTGGGAAAACTTGAGGCTGTGGGGAGCAGACAGCACATGGCTACAAAAGCTTCAAAAAAATCAGCTCAACTTTAACTTAAAATACAGTAATTCTGCAGTAGGGAAAGGACATCTTTAATGCCATCCTTACCTGGTGGTGGCGCTTTTCTAAAGGACTAGTTCACTGCTTTGAGAAACATGTTTATTTATTTTCTTTCAAAGACGAGATAAGAAGATCTTATCACTTATGTGTGTGTTAATCCAGCCGCAATGTTGGAAGAATGGAAAGAAAAGAAGTTTCTCAGTGTTCATGCCTTGTAATCAATCATTTAAAGCAAGACTTTTACATACAAATCCATTATATTCAAGCCTTCACATGATGCTGAAGTTTTAAATCTGGTTTCTGTGGCAATAATCCCACACTGATGTACCAGACATGCTACATTATATGTCAACAAACAGTGACTGGATGCCAGAACTGAACAGAGGATCAATTGTATAAAGCAACTATTATGGTGAAGTTTATGGCCCTGGAAAGCATCAAAGAAAAAGTTTCTGATGCCTCATATAAAACAAAAACTCAGCCTTCAGAGGAAGTCTAAGAATCACAGTCTATGAAAGAATGTGACTGACGGTGGACGGATTAATTACTCTCATTTTAAAATTATTATAATTACTCTCATTATAAGGTGAGACACAAGCTCCACACTGTAGGTTGAAATAGTTGTGTATTTGGAGCAGTTTGCTCATGAAATTCAAAACAAGTAACCTGAGATTATTGTATAAGTGTTAATATTGAGTGTAATTTGATGCAACTGCCAGTGAGGATGGCTTTTGGTCATATTTTCAACCTTTTGTTGACACTTTTTGAAGTTGTTTCCATCACGGAGGATGCCGTTAGTCAGAAAGGAGGTTTAGAGTTAGCTTAAAATTGTTGTCTGACCAATATAACATGACTGTGACGTACGTTCAGAGCTGAAATCTGTTTATTTGAGAGCTGTTTGTGTATCAGGGTTAACACGTGCTAATCCATGAGGTTTAGATGTGTTTGCATTGTTGTTTTTTAAATATTTTGTCTACTAGTGCCAGGCTAGCTATTTCCTACTTCTAATTCTTTATGCTAAGCTAACAGCATCCAAACTCCAGCTCTTTACTTACCATAAAGTTAAGCTTCTCATCTCTTCTGAAGCAAACAAAGAAGCAGATCTCCCCAAATAAAAAACTGTTCTGTTTTTTTAACCAGAAATTGTAGATGTCTACAATTCTACAATTTCATTTAACGGACGCTTTAAAGCGACATACATCCAAGAGTAGATACAACACAAGCAAGGATCTAGTCCAATCCAACAACCTGGATAAGTGCCAGAAAACAAGTTCAAGTGTGAACAAAAGGCGTCCTAAATCAAGTGAATGATCATAAAGCTCAAAAAGATTTTAGTCTTTTCTTACATGCATAACTTTCCAAAACATTTGCAGTAACACAAGGTGTGCATAGAAAAGCTGACTATAGATCCTGACTAACAGTACTATTAAGTTTAGTATTTATAATCTCAGAATCTACATTTCCTCTGATTAATAAAGTATCTATCTATCTATCTATCTATCTATCTATCTATCTATCTATCTATCTATCTATCTATCTATCTATCTATCTATCTATCTATCTATCTATCTATCTATCTATCTATCTATCTATCTATCTATCTATCTATCTATCTATCTATCTATCTATCTATCTATCATCATGGTCAAAGAGCCTTGGTGAAATCTGTAATTGGGATGTATGATCTACATTTTTTAGACAGTATGTGAAGCTCATAGATCAACATGAAATACAGATAATTAAGAAGGATAAATTGGTATTAAAGAGCTGAAGCAAACTCACAAATTGTTGCAGATTATCATGAGAACAGTATCCATAAAAATAGAGCATGTTTGGGTTGTATAACAGTTTGATTGCTTGTGTTTTCTTGTTTAAACGTCTTAAAATAGTGGTTATAAAAGCAAAGTGGTATGCCGGGTAAGGGGTAAGAAATCTGTGGGGGGTGATACTAAATGTTGTTGTTGGGCTGTGGGCAAATGTATTTGGAGGTGCTCTTGCAGGTCTGCAGAGTTTCAGTGTAGAGGGATGTTGGCTTTGACAGTCTCTGCTTTAATGTAAGAAATAAGATATGAGGCAGTTTGTGGGCAGATTGATTAAATTATTTAGATTTTGTAGCCGGTCTAAAATTGATTGAGGGTGACCGGGAATGCCTGTGATCACAATTTTCGTTGACATTAGCAGAAATGGATCGAATATCCTGGTAGTGCATTTTAAACTGCACTCAAGGATTTCCTGAGCACTCATTGTTAGCGTAGTCACTGTGTATTGACGTGAGTACACGATAAATTCCATCATCTCTCCAAGTATTTGAGAGTCTGCACTGACCCCTCCACCACCAAAATTTGTGTCTGCACCGATGACTGGGCTACAAGGAAAGTCCTGCGTATGCTCAGCAGCAGTGTTTATGCGTGGACTGCATAAATGCTGACCTACTGTGCATGTATAGAACCTCCCAGCAGATCACCCTATAGTATGAGGCAAGAGCTATACTTTCTGTATAAGTACACTAGCATATGTGTGTAAGAGTCCACGCAGACATGCAGTGCAAAATTTATGTTGGTGACTATAAGGGCTGTGGTGTGCATGCTTGGTTGCTGGTTTAAACACTTTTTTGAATACAGCATGATGTTCATGTTGTAAATTATGGTCCCATTTAGGGTAAAATAGATGCAAAATGTATGTTGTAGAGCTCCTGTTCTCAGGTTAGATCCACTGCTCAAACCAAATTCAAGACTTTAAAATGGTAGGCCACAAACTAATGTGTAACGTCACAGTCTCTATGTCCATCTTGTATATCCTATCTCTCCTTATTGTGCATTTATGGACTGAAATCATCCCAGTGGACTCCATGCAGACTAGAAAGTAGCATAATAACTATGTGCTTGTGTGCATGTATGCATGCAGTATAATCAAAACTATAATGTAAACAGTTTAAATGTTATAGTAATCTTAAACTTGCCAAAAGTATTTGTGTTCTGTTTCTGCTATATCTTGGAAGCAACCTTGCCTTTATGTTTGAACAATATGCTTTAAAATGAATGGAGGATTACTTGAGTTTTATTAAATCATAGTGAAGCAGCTCTCATTTATAAATCCATTCAATTAAATGTGAAGATGAAGGTCATTTAGTGTCTAAAATAAAGTTGTAGTTTCCGTAACTTTAAGTGAGGGACCACCACTCACTCCTGATACTGGTGTTAGGCTGTAGTTACCGCCTGATGCTTTTTCAATAGAGGTAGTCTCCCCCTCTGGCGCTCCTATTGGATACTGCTCACCAGAAGCTCTCTGCTGTTGGTTTAAACTTCTGTCAATAACATCTCGCTGTTCGAATAGTGGGCGGGGCCACCACCTCGCTTTGGGAAAAGTTTCCCAAAGTTTTCTGCTGCGTCGAGTTCGCGACGGTGACACCGGAAATACTTGATGTAGATGTGAAAATAAAACCGTCATGTCGCATTCTTTTTGGAGGAAATAAACGGGACTTTAGCTAGGCATGTGACAAGAAACCATCTAGGGGATGTAGTGATGAAGTTTGATGCAAGACTCGAACGGTAAAACATGTTAACATCCACTTTTTGCTAACAGCTCGACCGGAAGCAGGAAGTGAAACACTGGCTGTAACTTTGATTAACTTGACGCGGGCAAGAAAAGTTTTGCCCACCCCCTCTTCCACTCACTCCCTCCGTTCTTCCACTAACCATCCATCCATCCATTCGTTGTTGTTAGAACGGTGATGGAGAAGCCGAGGGACCGCTACCGGCGCCGCTAAGCTAGCAGCGACTCAGCCCGGCCCTGACGAACCGACACCGAGAGGCGGACAGAGGGAGAGGATGGAAACGGTCGAGCAGCTCGTCTCTTTCCACCACATTCAGGTCCAGCTGAGCGGGGGCGCGCCTTGGGGGTTCACGCTGAAAGGAGGGCTTGAGCACGGAGAGCCGCTCATCATCATTAAAGTAAGTAGACCACAAACAACAGTTGTCAGCACTGATAAATGTCATCACAAAAGTGTCTAAAAGTGTGTCTTAGGTTATTAAAATAGCTCTGCACTGCACTGTGGTAATTATACACAATATTTTCTTAATTTTACTGCAAATATTTATAGTTCTGGCTTTATATTTGCATAGTATCACGCTCATATTGACTATAAGAGTTGTATTTTGTAAGGACATGGTTGTTGCAGCACTCCAGCTCCACCAAAAACAGCACTTGTGGTTAGTTTTGCAGGTCTGTGACTGCTCTCTCATTCATGCATGCTTGAGCTGCTGGTCACTTGGTTTCAGTTTTCCAACTTTTGCAAAACTGTTTTAATGTTCTGGCTTCTGCACAGCTAGATTTAAAGTCCTCCTCCTCCTCCTCCTCTTCTGCAGAGAATAAAAAGTTATTGTCCACAGCTAAAGCAAATATCCGGTGCTGGTAGATGTTTGTCAGCTGCCACTGTCGATGAATAAAAACTCCTGCATAATCTAAGGCAGCAGTTGAGTTCTCAAAACTGGAGGTCAAAGGGTCCCCCCAGGGGTGCTAAAAGGGGTTCCCATGATGATCTCAGATGAAACGAGGCTCTGTTCATCTTCCTGTTACTTCATTCACTGCAAGGTAGAAACGCCCGAGTGTTGACAGACGGCTAAAACCACTTCAGATGGCCGAGTTTTGGGCAGAAAGGATCCAGTGGGGTGTCTGTGGGATGTGGGAATCCTTGAAATGAAAGACTGCGATTCTCCGATGAAACATTCTCAGGATTGCTCTGCACTTGTTTGTCACATAGCTTGGAGATAATTTTTGCGACAGTGTCCTGCATGGGAGAAATGCAACATGACTTGTAGTGTGGCTTGCTGTTATTTCAGGGGGCTCTGTTCGAGATTTAGTGCGTTCCTTCGGATGCTGACGTGATAAAGTCGTGGGGGCCGACGTTTCCTCCCAGCCTCTTCTCACGGTTTCACGCCGCGGGCGGTGAGCTGCTGGAAATAAGGAGGGTGTCTTTGAATTACTGCAAGTAATTATTGGTGTGTGTTCTGCTGGGGGTGGTCTCGCTGCATGTGTGTGTTCAGTCCAGTGCATAAGTAGGACATGCAACCTCTGCTGCCTGTCCCTCCACTGTCCCACTCTGTTCAGAAGTCAGCAGCAGCGGCGGCAGCGGTGGTGTAAATGTTGGCCGGTGTACATCTACATTGACCACAGCGGGGAATGGAAAAGCCTGGCTCAGTCATCTGGAAACACACACACACACACACACACACACACACACACACACACACACACTAAGTCGCACACGGTAACACGGCCCCTGGGAAAATGTGACTGGGACCGCTGAAGGAGATAAAAATCAAACTGTGCTCTGTAGCTGTTTTGTGTCCAGCGACTGGTTAAAACTCACACACAATACAGCCGAGCAGGAGGCGAGGGCCGGGCGGGGAAATGTGGTGCAGAGAAGTGTTTCAGGTGTTTAATGATTAAGTGTTAAGTCCTTGAAGGGGAGCGGAGAAAGACGGAGAAGGTAAAACTGAGGTGTGCAAAAGGTTCGGAGAGTGTTTCCATGAGAGGTTTATGGAAATGTGTGTGGTGTGAGGGGGAAACAGTGAGCCAGAGGATAAAGTACGTAGCTAAAGAATATAATCTGCAGAGGATATCGACTTAATTTAAAAACAAAATGCCCCCAGCTGCTCATGTAGCTGAAGACAACATAATCTTTAGCCACTGATTTGCCTTTTTTTCCCCCCATGCATTGTGGTAGTAGTGTAGTACTGCTGTTTTTTCTCTCTTGTATATAACATATCCACAGACAGATTGCATGTAATTCCCAGTCAAGATGTGCAGAACTTTTATTCCTTGTAGCTTTTCAGGGTTAAATATGATGAGAACAGGGTAAAGGAGTGCATGTTGGATGATCAGACAGCTTTGGAACCCTTCCCACACCTTTTGACACCTTAGGAATATAATGTTATGAAACCAACTTTGTTCATTTTTCTGTCACTTTTTGCCACTTCATGCAACACTGGGAACATCTGTCTTCCCAGCTTACCACCTGCAGCTCCCGTTGGAGGCAATCTTAAGGCTTTCCCAGCCCAGATGAGGTAGATAATCCCTCAGGCATGCTCTGGGTCTGCTCCAGGGAAGTGGCCAGATTACCTCCAGTTTAAAAAACATACAAGAAAAGATGACACATCAAGGGAAAGCGACTTTTTGCAGACTTGCATCACATTACATCATCCCTATCAAGTCTTTTTTTTATATGTATGCAAACGCCAGTCTCTAGTGTGTCTTTAAAGAGTGAGTCTGCTGTTTTTTGGGGGGGCAGTTGTGTGGGACAGAGAGTGCCAGTTGCCCTTTCAGGACATCCATGATTCAAAGAGTGTGCCTTTGAGAGCCTGTTCACTGCAGGAGGGGGAAGGGTGGCTCCTGTGGTTGGAGACAGCAGAGGGATATAAGCCATTTGGTCAACATTCCACCAGGAGCATAACTAATTACAACTGTGGGGTTTGTGTGTGTGTGTGTGTGTGTGCGCATGGGCGTGGACATTTTGGGCATTTTTATCCATGTGTCTGTGATCGTACACACAATCTCAGGCTGCTCCCGTCGCAGCCGGTGATCAGCTGTGTGATGACACGGTGACTTTAAGGTTTTATCTGCTCAACGAGTTAGCCAGTCGCTCATTAGCTCTGCTACTCAGTCAACCGTTCACTGAGCAGGTCTGTTAGACAGTTACTGGCAAGTTCATAGAATAGAAGATCCTTTATTAGTCCCACAAGGGGAAACTTGCAACGTCACAGCAGCAAAGTGACAGTAAGAAAAGCAAGAAAACACAACTATAAATTAAAGAGGTGAGGTATACACACTATGTATACAATATAAATAAGAAAGACAGAAGAACACAAGGACACTAAGGACACAAATTTAGGAATATTTACACGACTGAACTGCATTGACTCAGTGAAAAATGATGGTGTTTTAAAGAAACTCCTGCATATGAGCTGCATTGCATCAAAAACCCAAACAGTTTGAGCAACAAGTGGAGAGTCAAAAATACACAATTGGTTCATTTATTGTCGGTTTTATTCATTTTATAATGGTTATTTTTGGAGTTAAAGGTATGCAATAGCGATATTCATTCATTCAACCATTTTTTTAAATCTCGAGAAATCTTTGTCATGTTCTCATGTTCACTGTTGTCGAGATGATTACAACAGAATAAATAGGGTACTAATTAACAGGAAAACAAACAACAGAACACAATTACCAACACTTACATTCAAGAGCAGAGTAATGTGTTGTCATGGGCATAAATTAGCCTACAGGTCCACCTATGATTGTTTTTTAAAAAAAAAATTTATAAAATGTTCCAGGTGTGTGCTGCACAAAAGCTAATTTCTGTGTATGTACATGGAACTTCAAGTATTAGCTAGCTGATTAAACGAGTTGAGTTATGACTTTAGGTTGAGTTTAACAGAGAAGTTAATTGTGGTGGCATCTTGACGATTAGTTCCTTATAATAAAAAGGAACTAATGTCATGTTACTGCTAGAGGTGGCAACTTCTTTATACAATAAGTAGTGAGGATAAGAATAACTGCCATAAGTAATAAATTGCAGAGCAGACAGGTGAAATGAATCCAGGGCTCTGAGAGTGGAGGGTTTGATAAGTGCATCAGTGCATTTATAGCCCAGTTAGAACTGCAGTTTGTAGTGATAACAATGAGAGGTTGACTTCAGACAGAAGGAGACAAAGCAGACTACTCTTTCCTCATTTTGAAATGTTGATTCTGCAGGGCCTTGGTGGTTAGCACTTTTGCTTTGCAGCTAGAAGATCCCTGGTTCGTGTCCTGGCCTTCCCGGGATCTTTCTGCATGGAGCATGCATGGGTTTTCTCCTGGTACACCAGCTTCCTCCCACAGTCCAAAAACATGCTGGGATTAATTAGTAACTCTAAATGCGAGTCTGATTGTTTGTCTGTATGTGTAGTCCTGTGACAGGGTGTCAGCTGGGATAGACTCCAGCCCCCTGCGACCCTAATGAGGATTAAGTGGTGTATAGATGATGGATGGATGAATGATTCTTTAGGCTGAAGTGCAAACTGTCTCTGACAGATTATATCAACTGTAGCTATGTAGCTGAAGAAGCGAGTGTCTATGAGTTGACCGAAAACCTATATTCTGGCTGGTGTTTTAATGTTCCACCTTCCTTTTATGGAAATAATTCCAGAAAGGGTGTTACAGGCTGATTCTACGCCTACTGAGGCTTGAGGTCAAAGACAAACTGGATTCCCTGCAGTTTGCATATAAAGAACACATTGGAGTGGATGATGCCATCCTCTTCATGCTTCACCATGTCCTGTCTCAACTGGAGCAGTACTGGGGCTCCACAAGGAACAGTCCTGGATCCATTCCTGTATACACTGTATATATCAGACTTCAAATACAGCACTGAGTCCTGCCACATTCAGAAATACTCTGATGACACTGCTATCAGAAATGGACATGAAGCTGAATACAGGGATCTGATAAATGCCTTCTGTGACTGGAGTCACAAAAAACTGCCTGCTACTCATGGTGATTTTATACTGAAATGACAACAGACTAGCATGCAGCTACCTGTAATGATAGAATTTCTGAAAACAGGACTATAGTAATAGGTATCCTGTTTTTAGATAATGTGTGATGTTGAAAAGCTGGTTTTGTGCATCTATTTTACCAAAATGCAGCCACACCCACCAGTCGGTCAGTTTGGAGCCGACTCAGAGTAAACTCTCAGTAAATGTTAAATAAGTTTGACCTAGCAGTGAAAACATGTTCAGTCTGGGGCAGTCTGTTCCTTTCAGCTGCCAAATATTAAATAATTATGTCTGCAAATCTGTTGGTGTAGCATCCTTCTCCTTGTTAAAGTAGTGCTGGTGATGAGAATTTGGTTTGAAAAGAGCTGCTAGAGTTGCTAAAGCTGCTACATCTCGGCTTTGGAAGTAGCACAAGGCCAGAGCAGATGAGATAAATGTCAGAACACATAAATACATTGTTTAGACCGTTCCTTACTCCTTTGTTCTTCCCCTCTGGTTAAAGAAAGGCGATTAACAACACTCAGAGCATAAAATGTCAGTTTACTGTATTGTGACAAATTCTCTCTAGCAGCACATGTTGATTTGTAGAAATTCCATGTTTACTGGCACACAGGCATGTTTCAGGGTAATTTATCATTTAAAACACTACCAGTTGTCAGCTCCATGTGTTTTGCGACATTTTGAAGTCCTTTGTGTCTTCGGCTGAATGTGGTCGTGATGACTAAGTGGTGAGTTCCTTCTATTGTTGTGTTTGACAGAGCGGCTGTCAGCTCGCCTTCATATGTGGTTTCATGATCTACTGGGAGCTCTGCGCTGATTCGTGTTGGGCCCATATTTCTCTTTCTGTCTGAGCCTCCTCAACAGTCTTTGGCTGCACTGTGGTGTCCCATGGGACCGTTTGGCATCCAGAAAATTGTGCATCTGCATCAGTTTTTGCTTTGAAGGTGAAGCTTCGTCCAAACTCTGCAAGGAGATTTTGTTCTGATTGAGCGTATTTTGTTGCAGAATGGTAATCAGTGATTGTTAAAGACTTACTTATATGCTGCCAGCACTTGTCCTGCTGAAGGGTTTAGATCAGGAGTGTCAGATTCATTTTAGTTCAGGGGCCACATTCATCCCAATTTGATCTCAAGTGACCAGTAAAATCACAGCACAATAACCTAAAATAACCACAACCCCACATCTTCCTTTGTTTTAGTGCAAAAAAGTTCACATTTTAGGAATTATCTGTTTTAAAAACATTGTAATAAAACACCTGAAGTTTCTGAAGAAAACTAAATTAAATTTCAGCAACATTATGCCTCAGTTTATCATGTACACATTACAACTTATAGACCACAGTTTAGCTACAAAGGCACAAAACATTCAGTCACAGGTATCTGGAACTGAATGATGTAGTATTTTTATGATCAAAACAACAAGTCAGATAAAAAAAAAGACAAAAAACTACTAAAAGAAGACAAAATATTACAAAAATGAGACACAAAAAAAGACACAAGCGAGAAACAAAATGACAAAAAATGAGACAAACGACACAGCAAAATGAAAGAGACAAAAAATTTGACAAAAAAGTTACAAAGTGACAAAAAAATGGACAAACAAAAACGAGACAAAAAATGACAAAAGCAAGAAACAAAGTAACAAAAAAATAGACAAACAACACAAGTGAGACAAAAAACCACAAAATGACAAAAATGCTGCACAAAACAATGAGTGAAGTGAAACACAAAGTGATGAAAATTAGAGAAAAAACACAAGCAAGACAAAAAGGAAACACAAAACGACAAAGGCAAGAAACAAAACAAAAAAACATGAGACAAATGACCAGTTAGACAAAAAACAACTAAAACAAGAACAAATATTACAAAAATGAGACGCAAAATAATAAATGATACACAAAACAACGAATAAAGCGAAACACAAAGTAACAAACATAGGACGAAAAACACAAAATGACAAAAACGAGAAACAAAATGACAGAAACATGAGACAAACAACAAAAGTCAGACAAAAAAGACAAAAAATAACAAAACCAAGACAAAATATTACAAAAATGAGACACAAAACGACAAAAGAACAATGAACAATCTAGTATTTTAATTTATGATCAAAAAAACTTCTCATGGTCTAAAAATTATTTTAAATTTATAATTTTACAAATTTACAATTTGCAGTTAATGTCTTCTCTGTAATTTTTACACTTTACAAAGTCATCCAGTGGGCTGAATTGGACCCTCTGGAGGGACTGCTTTGACCCGCAGGCCGCATGTTTGACACCCCTGGTTTAGATGGATCCCAGTTGCTCAAGAGAGAGGCCTGGACTGGAGGGTTTTCCCACCAGATCTCTTGCAGACCAGACATGTCGGTTATCTAAATGGATATCAGACTTGACATGTTGTATGAGAGTCTGTCTGAGTGGACTGCAGCAGATTCTCATCAGCGTTTTCTCATGCAAGCTAAATGTGTGTGTATTTTGGTGACAAGGGGAGTTACTCCTTTATCTTCATCTGCTATTATGTTTTGTGAGATTTATGAGATTTCATACCAACACATAAGGGCTGGATGTTAGAGCGGAAACATTTTTATCGCTATTAAATGTTTAGTTTCTATAGTTATTGGTATTTTTATTGACCTGTTACAGAGAGACAAAAACAGTTTTTTTGTAAAATTTTGTTACTGTTTAAAAGTTTGGGGTCACCCAGGCAATTTCATGTTTTCCATGAAACCTCACACTTTTATCCATGTGCTAACATAACTGCACAAGGGTTTTCTAATGATCAGTTAGCCTTTCAACACCATTAGCTAACACAAATATAGCATTAGAACACAGAGTGATGACCCTAATCAGGGGAGAATCTGAAAAACAATATCAGAAATGACCACAAAATGCTGAAAATGACTTAAAATTGCCCAAAATGACTTGAAACGTGTCCAGAATCACTAAAAACATGGTCCAACAATACTCAAAATGGTCCAAAATGACAATAATAAAAAACATTAGGCCTTTAAATAGAAAAACACTTTGCAAAATGTTCAATCCAGGCTGGTATTGTGTCAAAAAGTTGCTGTAAGTATACACTACAGTTCAAAAGTTTGGGGTCACCCAGACAACTTCTTATTTTCCATGAAAACTCACACTTTTATTCATGTACTAACATAACTGCACAAGGGTTTTCTAATCATCAATTAGCCTTTCAACACCATTAGCTAACACAAGGTAGCATTAGAACACAGGAGTGATGGTTGCTGGAAATGTTCCTCTGTACCCCTATGGAGATATTCCATTAAAAATCAGCTGTTCCCAGCTAGAATAGTCATTTACCACATTAACAATGTCTAGATTGGATTTTTGATGAGTTTAATGTTATCTTCATTGACAAAACTGCTTTTCTTTCAAAAATGAGGACATTTCTAAGTGACCCCAAATTTTGAAACGATAGTGTAAGTCTATTTATTAAGGTACGGATGTAATCATTTTAATGTTAACGATGAAAAATACACATGCAGTGTTGGTTTATACACAGTATCACTCCACTCTGGCTCATGAAACCCAACTTTGTGTTTTTGTTTGATGTCTTCACGGTGGTTTGAATCCGATGCTTTTAAAGGAAGCTATCAAACATTCCTTTATAGCCATTGACGAAACATCTGTCTAAGGTTCATATTATCGTTTTCACTGCTGAGGGCTACGATAGATGTCTTGTTCTGCATTTGTTAAATACACCAAAGCTTAAAGGAGAGACTTAAAAATGAACGTTGGATTTCCAAACCGATACTGCATGCATTCACTTGTCAGCTGTGGAAAAAAAAGAAAGAAAAGGCCCGGTCTGCTGCAAGAGCTGAACCCCAGCTTGTTTACAAACCATTTTCTCTGTGGTTCTGGTGTTGTACGAATCTGGACCGTCATTCTCCTCTCAGCTCATCTCTCAGGCTGTCAAACCGCTGAAACCGACAGCACACTACTGACCCACAACAGGAGGTAACTCTGGTGCTGTTTTTCATGCAGGAAACTTTGCCTGAGCTCCTTATATTTACTTTTTTTGGTTTTGAACCCAAATTGGACGTTTGTGCTGAGTTGTGGACTCTGCATGAACTCGGTGAAAGACAGAAATTTTAGACTTCTTTTAATTCTGTGTTATTTCATCATGTAGTTTTCCTAATGCGGCCTCCTCAGTGCATGTTTTTAATGTTGGTTGTATCATAATATAGTTATTGTTTGACAGTAAATATCTTGGATCTGATGTTGGATTACCACGTCAGCTTGTTTTATCAAGGATTTTCAGGTTTCAAACAGCATTTGAGTTCATAAGACAATCTGTGGAAAGTCCTCACTCATCGTCAAGCCACCAGAATCTGGATTTAGTGAGTTTTATCGCAGGATAAACTGTTGAATGACTCCTTTTAATGACTAATCCTTTGTATTCACAGTGTTAAGTAGCTAGATTTTGAAATATCTTTACTGCTTAAGATCATCTAAACCAAATCCAAAGTGGAAATCATGACACGCTGTTGTTGAGGAGCCTCTAAAAGAGGTTGTTGTTTTCTGTTTGTGGCAGAGAGGGATTTTTCTTCTTCTTCTGCCGGAAATCAAGCTGTGGGGAGGATTCCAGTAAATTTATTAAATACTGATGATGATTCCTCTTTCTTGTCCTGCTGCTGACAGTAACAGAAACCCAGGGATTTTACAGAAGAATGTTTTGACATTTGGTCGAAGGTATGCAGCCCAACTGTCTTGGGTTGGTAAACAGTGTGTGTGTGTGTGTGTGTGTGTGTGTGTGTGTGTGTGTGTGTGTGTGTGTGTGTGTGTGTGTGTTAGTGTGTATTTTCTCTCTGCATTCTAGAAAAGGTAGCCTCCAGTAGCAATCTGCTCGGCGGGAGGTAGATGAGGATGCCATCAGATAGAGATGCTATTGTCCCTACTGTGTGTGTGTGTGTGTGTGTGTGTGTGTGTGTGTGTGTGTGTGTGTGTGTGTGTGTGTGTGTGTGTGTGTATGCTGTTCTAACTGTCCTACCTAACCCAAAACATATGTCGTGCACCGACGTAGCGCACAATAGAGCATATTGATGAGCGAGGCAGACAGAATGAGGCGGCATTCATGTTTACAACCAAACACGGTGGGTTTTACATTTAGAACAGGACAGAAAATTCACATTTGATGATTTGATAATCATATGAAGACGTTCATGAAGCAACAATGCCAAAAACCCACCTCATCCTGCTTCTCAAATGTGAGTGTTTCTGTAATACATATGCAGGACTCGCTTAGTTTACTGGCTGTTTGTCAGACTAAACAAAGAATCGTCACTCTTTCATAGAATAAACTATGATCAGGCAAATGAAAATAAATAATGTATCATTATTACCTAATTCCAATAAGTTTTAATTGTTAGTAACGCACATCTTGATGGGGTTTTTGCCCCATTTTCCTGTTGTTGCAGAGTCGCTTTGCTCCAGTATTCAGTTTCCATTTCAGTTGACAGAATGAGTGTCTAGTCCAGGGTGTGAAGCTCATTTTAGTTCAGGTTCCACATTCAGCCCAGTTTGACCTCAACTGACCAGTAAAATCAGAGCATAATGACCTATAAATAACCACAACTCCAAATTTTTCCTTTGTTCTAGTGCAAAAAAGTCTGTTCTGAAAATGTTCACATTTGAGGAATTATCTTTTTACAAAACATCATGAACAACCTGAAATTTCTTAAGAAAAATAAATTAAATTTCAACAATATTATGCCTCAGTTTATCATTTACACATTACTTATAGATCACAGATTGTCTACAAAGGCACAAAGCATTTAGTCACAGGTATCTGGAACTGAATGATGTAGTGTTTTACTTTATGAACAAAATGACAAAAGTCAGACAAAAAAAGACAAAAACCATCAAAAACAAGAGAAAATATTACAAAAACGAGACACAAAACGACAAAAGCGAGCAAGAAAATGACAGGCGAGAAACAAAATGACAAAATGAGACAAATGACACAAAACTAAACGAAAAGAAACAAAAAAAGAGACAAAAAATTTACAAAGCAACAAAACAATGGACAAACGACATAAATGAGACAAAAAATACACAAATGACACAAACATCAAAAAACGACAAAAGCAAGAAACAAAACACAAAAACATGAGACAAACGTCAGACAAAAAAGACAAAAAACAAGAAAAACGAGACAAAATGAGACACAAAATGACAAAAGAACAGTGAGCAATCTAGTGTTTTACTTTATGATCAGAACAACTTGTCATGGTCTAGAAAGTATTTTATATTTATAGCTTTACAAATTTACAATTTGCAGTTAATGTGTTCTCTGTAATTTTTACACTTTACAAAGTCGTCCCGTGGGCTGGATTGGACCTTCTGGAGGGCCACATGTTTGACACCCCTGGTTTAGTCCATAAGAAGAAAAATATGACCAGGGCCCGAGGCGACGTCTTTAAATTGCTTGTTTTGTCCATCGAATAGTTCAGACGCCTCCAAATACTCAATTCACAATGATATGAAAAAGCTTGAATCACAAGATATTTGCTATTTTTCAAAGATAAACAGATAACTTAAATGATTTCCCACAAGTTTTGCAGATGAACTCAATTAATCAATTGCGTTATTAGTTAAATGACGCTCTGATAATCATCTGCAGGTGAAATCGCCCCACATGGTGTCTGTCTTTTTGATATTGCGACAATGAGATTAAATATACCAGCAAACAAAGTGTTAAATTGTTCATGGATGCAATAAGAGAACAAGAATGCTTTAAGCTATCCCGCACAGAAGATTTTTTAAAATTCCTTAATGCTTTCATCAATGCACCTGAGTGATTTTTAGTCATATAGTCAATGTAAATACAGCCATTTTCATGTATTTTATTGGAGGTTTGGATTACGTGCAAGAATAGAAAGGTAAAGTAATCCAGACTGAATCATGCGGAGACACTGAGGCTGAAAAACAGAAACGAAGAGCTTTTACTTGAAATGCTTATCAAACACATAGCCAGCTGCAGGAAAATGTAGCTCGTGTGTGGGTGAAGTTGCAGGCAGCTGAGAGTGTGTGTGTGTTGGGTGGGGTTGGAATGCATCTATCTGTGATCTGTGGAGCCTTTAGCTGTTTCTTTTAGGCTACGTCTGGAGGCTCACACACTTTCATCCTTCAGCTCCTTATCACGGCTAAATGCCGAAACCCAAAACTCTCGCCTAAACGCCAATCTGAACCTGATAGTAAAAGTCAAATATGGTCCTTGCAAACATAGACGTACAATAAAGCCACACTCTCATCCTGTAATAAGACCCATGTTTGTGTAAGTACAGTAACATCTTAAGCACACAGTGTTGTTATTATTAAGGTTTTGCATATTAAAGATAAATATCTGATGCATGTCATAGTGTTAAGGGTGAAGAAGTTGTGACTCGAGGCTGCTGCAGTTGTTATTGTTGTGTCAGACGCTGTGTGTTTTCAGAAACACTCCCTCCTCCCCTCTTTTACCGGCTCACTGGGGGGCAACACACACTCACACACACCTCAGCCCTGTTTTGCTAACTCAGATTACACGTGAGTTGCAGCGTCGGGTTGGTAAAAAATGCGATGTAATTTAGACAAATCGTTCTCGGCTCTGCAGAGTTAATTTGTTTCATTTCGTAATAAATCTGACGGCCTGGAATCCGTCTGTTGTGATTTAGCAGCTTTGGTTTTCACTAGCAATCTTCCCGAAATGAAAGCTTAGACTATTAGGTTGTCCTCAGATCTGAAAGCACGTGACCTTCATGTTCACTCCGATAAAGCTTCGGTAAACATCAGCGGAACATCACGTCTACACAGTGAAGGATGTGTTGGTTGTTTGTTGTGGTTTCGTCGCTGCCTCGATCCTCACGGTCGTCTCAGATGTGGTTCGGTTTTCTAAATACTCACCATCATTACTGATCTGGTTTCATCATATCTGCAGTCATGAGGAATGTTTTATCTGCTCAGGCGGCTCGAGAAAACACGTGCAAACAGTCAAAACACAAGCAAATTAAGGAAACAACTTCCATCAAGCTGCAGTATGTTGAGCTCCATGAGCCTCATCTTTTACCTACGAGACTCATGTTTTAATGACTTTGTTCATCTATGGTGCAACAATTTAAGATTTCCACGTGTTGAAACTAGGACTGGGACTTTAAACGTGTTAATTTCGATTCATTCATTAGAGAGAGAGTGAGTGTGTGTGTGTGTATGTATGTGTGTGTGTGTGCGTGTGTGTGTGTGTGTGTGTGTGTGTGTGTGTGTGTGTGTGTGTGTGTAGTTGTGCGCATATATTTGTATATGGAGGGAGGGAGGGAGGGAGGAATGGGTTTTCTTGTTTTTAATGTTTTTAAATGTAAAGCACTTTGTGTTGCATTTTAACTGTATAAAGTACATAAAGTTTGATTGATTGATTGATTGAGAAAAAACAAGAAAAGCACAGTACGCAGAGCGCAGTACTCCACCAAGGCTGCTCAGTCGTCGTATCATTTCTGATGGATGAAATCTTGAAAAAATTTGTGGCAGAAATCATGGCAACATAGAATATGTCCATTTAATATAGATAAACCCACAAACAAAATTACCTTGCACTGAGCACAGACGTGTCCTATGTATGTGTAGGTTATGCATGGATATCGAATCGCGTGACCTAAATATGTAGCTGGCGGTGGGAATCGATGGGACTCAGAAACACCCCCACAATTTAATCAATTGTTCCTTGTGTCATTTCCGATGGATAAGTCCCGATAAGTCCACAATGATCGATTTGTAGCGGGATTGCAATCATGTGATCGTCAGCAGGCAGCTGTCGTAGTGTTCACTTGTTGTCATGGTTACAGTGACGCTGTGATGCTATCTCGCAATGATACTGAAATCTTAAACAACAGACAGACAGACAGACAAACCAATGCGTTATTACTTTGCCGCGTTCCTTGCCAGAGTAATAACATGTTAAAAAAAAGCATTTAATCGCACCTTTCTCAGTTCCCTATTTTCTGGCACACCAGAACACTGATGCACACTCCAGCCCAGTAGGTGGTGGTAATGAACCTAAAGTCTGTTTTCCACCTGTGAAGAAGATACACAGGACGCACTGTCAGCGCACAAGAAAGTTTGGTGAACAGTGCTGGAAGATGAGACTACATTGAGCTTGTTGGGCAGAAAATTTTCTTTTAAAAATCTTCCCAAAGGCAGCTTGGATAAAAGCGTGGTTGTGTGCAAACTGTGCAACAAAGAGTTTTCTGATCACTGCAGCACTTCAAGCCGACAGTATCACCTCAATGCTTACATGTCGCTGTTAGCAGCAGAACTAATGTTAGCTACGACAGTTCTGGTACAATTCTTAAAATGTTGAATATAATCACTATAATTGCACTTTGAGTTTGCAGTGATCTATGAATGTAGTAGACAGATGAAAAATGCAGATAAATCTAAATGAACAAACATATTTGTTGTTCAAGTTCATGTATATTCGATTCAGTCATCAACCAAAAGTTATTTGAACTGAAAAAGTTTTCTTTTTGTGTCAACTATTGCTATTTGACAGAATGTGATTAATCGCGATTAATTAATTACAAAGCCTGTAATTAATTAGATACCTTTTTTTTCATCGTCTCCCACCTCTAGTTTAAAGACATAAAAATAAATAAAAAGTGTATGTTCTGGTCAGAGTTCAGCCATACAAACTGTTGATTGAGCTTCGATGACTTGCAAATATTGAGCACCAGAGATTGTCAGAGCAGTGATTAAGTCGCTAGTAACTAAGTATGTTTATTCCAGTACTGTATTTGAGTACAGTTTTGAGGTATTTTACATTGCTGTTTACCACGTCCACTCTTCTACATTTCAAAGGGAGATATTTACTTTCCACTCCACTGCATTTGTCTGACAGCTTTAGTTACTTTTAGGATACAAGATGTCTATGAGTTGTTAACAACTGCACCAAGTAGTGATTTTCCCGTCTAAACTTCCCACATGGTTTCATTTCAGTAAATGCTTCAGTGTTCCAATATGTCACCAAAAGTCTAAAATAAGAGAAAAAAAATCCCAACATTGAAAACAGCATTGTGTCGGAACTTTTTTCTTTCCAAGTAATCACTTTTATCTGCTTCCCAGATATAAACTTAGAAATAGTAGCTCCACCTGCTGCTGGCACACTGATGCTTAACTATTATTAATCTCATGGTGTTTTGTATAATTATATGCCAGTCAGAGGAACCAACCAGGACTTTTACTACAATACTGTAACAGCATTTTGCTGCTAATACCTTTTCATAACTTTTGCTTGTGATGGAGTATTTTTACCTCGCTGTGTTGGTACTGTTACTGAAGTAAAATGGATCTGAATACTTCTTCCAATGTCCTCTCTGTTTTCACTGCTATTAGTTTTGTAGTTGGACCTTTTTGAGTAGTTTAACCTACACTGTACAATGACACAGCTAAAAACATACAAAATGCAGCAATTTCATCGATAAAATGCAAATCCACTGTGGCGGTTTCAAATGAATATTTCCAGGGGCAACACTTATCTTCACGTCATATTTATGAAGTGTTCCACACATTAGATGGTGCTAGTATTTGATGATATGTATTTGCTTGTAAATATAATAGAAGATTAGCAGTTTATTTATCTTGTGCACCAATGATTGCTTATACCTTACATATGTCCACTCATTTTCCTCTCATAATCGTGACCTTAAAAAAACTGGGTAATTTTTTGAGGGAAAGGAAGGCATAATCCCTTCATTACTTTAAAGAACAACTGCTGTAACCTTGGTTACTCAAGATCTACTTATTATTCTTTGAAGAACTTATCACTGAGTTGGCTTTTTGCTATGAGATGTGGTTGAAAGTTCGTCAAAACAGGCTAGCAAGTGGAGTTGAGTTCAGTTTACTCTCCTCTAAGAGAGCCAGAATATTGTGGTTTTATTGAAGAGCTGAAATTTAATTGATTAGTTGATTGGTAGAATATTAATCAGCTGGTGTTCTAACAGTCGGTCAGTTGCTGTAGTCACCTTTGAAGCAGAAATACTACTCACTGCTAACGCGGAGGGAGGATTCGCCTTCTGTTTTAAATCACTGCAAATTGAATCTTTGTGGGTTTTCGGATGGACAAAACAAGACGTTTGACGTCATGAGAGGCATTTTATGAAATTTACCAGACCCAATGTCTAATTGATTAATCAATAACAAAGGCCACATTAACCGTCGATGAAAGTAATTGCTGGTTACGGCTCCAGATTATTTCATTTCACAGTGTCATGAGCTAGATTGTCCCGATTATCCTGTTCCTTTAGTTCCACCTTGTTCAGGTTTTGGTTCCTCTTTATAACATTTTCCACCAATCTCGCCGCAGCTATTTTGTTTAACGCTTTGACATTAGAAGCGGTTTCCGAGGCTGTTTTATTGGGTTAAGACGGGCTGTTACAGGCATCACTTGTGTGCATTTCTGTGCGTCTATGTTTGTGTGTTTACAGTTTATTGCGATGCAGCCATGCCCCAAACCAAAAGAATGCACCACACACACAGAAACACACACATTCCACCATGCAATGTGGTCCACTCTCGTGGCTGAACTGGCAAAGCTGCCCCAGTCTGAGGCCTACAGTGACACAAAACTCTCTTTGTGTTCTGGATCCTCTCTTGTCATCGTCTGTCCTCGTGGCGTCCGATGGAAACACCCTTTCATCTCCGTTTCTCAGGGGATGCTGAGCGGGAGTCATAACTTAGTAGGACGAGTGGAACTTCTGAGTGGGGAACCAACGTTTGTGGGTGCAGAGAGGAGGACGACAGTGGGTGTGTTGCATTCCTCTTGGTTGGATTTATGAAGAGTTTTCCCAGATTGTTTATTCACTTCTTGGCTGGATTCAGGTTACTGAAAGCTGATTAGAGATGTTGACAATCAATATTCAGAGTCTGTTTGCGCAAAAATGAACAGGATTTTGTGTCTTTAGTCATTTTTAGAATGAAAGAAACCCTTTGGAGTAACACTTGCTGTCGCTAGGATAAATAATAAGTCTTTAAACATTTTTAAAATGAACAAAGCAGGTCATGTTTGCAAAGAAATGTGTTTATCAAGTCATGTTTTACGTTGTTGCTGCAGTCAAAGAAGAAATAAATTATCCAGATATATCAGTCTGAGCTGTAAAAACTGTTCAAACAAACCTGACAGAAGGAGCATTTAAATCTTCGATGGGAGATGCAGTAAATGCTCAGGTTGAAATGGAGATTAATGAGTGTGTGGTAAGGATTAATGACAGAGCCAAATGTAGGACAGACAGATAAACTGAGTCAGACAGATGGATAGAAATGTAAGGAGAAGGGAGGAAGAAGGTGTATTAAGCAGGATGAAAAGGTGAATGAAGAGGCACGATGTGTCGTGCTGCAACATATGTCAAAAAGACAGTGGCAGAGATGAGTCGATTTAAACAGAAAAGGGAAGCCTCCTTTAGCTTCAGGCTGGTGAATGGATAATAGATGGATGGAGAGATAATAGATCAAAAGACAAAGAAGGTGGAGACAAAAAAAAGGAGAGCCAGGAAACAGGTAAAGGTTTCGGATTTCTGCACAGTCGGCTGCCAGATTGATGCTTTCCTGCCTCTTTTTTTTCTGCAGTTATGAGTCCATGAACACGTCGCTAGCTGTTTTTCCTTCAAGGAAACTCACACAAGGTTTACTCTGTATGTCAGTCTGGGACCACCTACTGCAAGTAGAGAAAAAGCTACTGTTGGTGTTGGGAAAGGCTGGGTGAATATGTGTTTTAGAGCGACATCAATGTATTTTCAAGTAATGCAAATACCAGAAACTCAAAATTGGGAATAAACCTTCATATCCTTAAAGAACACTGAAGGGTGTTACTTCACACAAGACTAGAGCTTGAACAACGCATTTGTTTGAAACATGAATACATGAAACAAACAAGAAAGCACTCAGAGAGTGCAGCACTCCGCCAAGGCTGCTCAGTCTTTGTATCATTTCCGACAGATGAAATCTTTCATAAAAAATGACCTTTCATGAGCTCAGGCGTGTATTATGAATGTGTATATTATGGATACCGAATCGTGTGACCTAAATATGTAGCGGGAATTGATGGAACTCGGAAAGACCCTCACAATTTAATCAATTGTTCCTTGTATGATTTGCGGCAGATAAATCCCGATAAGTCCGCGAACGGTGGATTTGTAGTAGGATCGCAATCATGTGATCGTCAGCAGGCAGCTGATGTAGTGTTCACTTGTTGTCATAGTTGCAGTGACACCATGCCACTGTCTCTTGAACTAATCCGTGGATCCAGACTATAAGCCGCATCACTGCCAAAGTCTAATCAATTAGTCCTTGTGTCATTTCTGACCTTCCCTGAAAATTCCATCCAAATCTGTTGGTCTGTTTTTGAGTAATGTTGCCAACAGATGGACAGACAGACAGACAAACCAATGCAGATCGTCACTTAACTCTGCCATGGCTCCGCCTCCTCGTATCACAGAAGAGACTAGAGCTTGAACCAGACATTTGTTTGGAGCACAAATACATGAAACAAAAAATACTTTTGATAAGTTTTCCAGCTTGCTTTTCACAAAACACGCTTTGTCTGGCACTTTTTGGATGACACCATCTTCTATTGTATTTTAAAGTCACCTGAGTGGATAAAGTAGCTCCTGTAACCGTTTCTTGACATGTCAACTCCGAATATTTGTGTAAATAAACACATAATGTTGTGGAAACACACATAAAATTGCATTTTTTTTTTTGCTTTTGTGATGAGCGTAAAATTCAGAAAAAAAATACTTCATCATTGTTATTTATTAATACTCTCAGACATTGTGGATGTGGTTTGAATTCTTTGGTCTGACAACATAATTAACCAACCCACAACCATCATCACGATTTGATTCATAAATCCTGACAGAACAAAACAAAATGCATGGATAGAAATCTCTCACCATTGGGAGAAAATGATGTTCTCGTATTCAGAAACCATATGAATGACGTAGGTGTTGGCGGTCTTTAAAGCAAATAAACGGACTCCTGGAACGCCATAAAAACATCCCACAAGGTAATTTTCCATTCGTGGTTTGTGTCTGTTTTCAGGTGTTAATTGGAGAGATGTTTGTTCACTCCTAAATCTGGTATTTCACATCTGTCTGCAGCTGGTAAATTTACTGCTAGACACCATATATTTGATTTTGTGGTCGATTTTTTTCAGTTATCAGCTAATTTGTATCTCAGGATTAAAGCAAAGAAAAGCAGCCTCATCAAGCAGGTTTGACCAGCATTATGTATTTATGTTTTTTGTCTAAATTATTGATCGCTCACATGCTAATTTAAACACAGTGTCATCCAGCTGACTGATATATTTTCCTGTCTTTATCTGCGATCAAACAACAGGAAGCCTGTGTGATTTGGATCTAGTTGTTACTAAAATTTGGCCTCAGTTTTTCCAGTATGACTCTTGTAAAAATACTTCAGAAACGGTTTGAAAGTTGGTAAAGAAAGTAAAAATAAACACAACGTACACTGATGAACGCTTCCAGTCATGAAAGCGAAGAAAACGGGGATTTTAGTGGAGAGGGCAAGATCATTTAGTGCACATTAAGGAGTTAATGTTTCACCTGTATTTAAAGGTGTGTGTGTGTGTGTGTGTGTGTGTGTTTGTGTGAGATAAAGGGACACACACTCACACACGAGTCTTGTTTTTATGACATTGATTGATCAATCCAGTCGGGTCCCAAAAGGCCGCCGACCCTTTAACCTTGGCTATTGTTAGCGCTGGTCACCGAATCTAATGGCTTCCATACTACACCAGAAACACACAGCCAGGGGTGTGTGTTTGTGTGTGTGCGTATAAAAGATGCACTGTGCATGTGCAGAGGTTCGAGCTGAATCACAGTATTGATACGGTGACATATCAGCGTCATATCTGTGCTTTAAGTGCAGAACAGGGAGTCGGGATATGGTTAGCTTAGCTTTGCATAAATACTGGAAACAGAGGGAACCAGCTAGCCTGGCTCTGTCTACTTTGCTTGCCTGCTTTTTAATCATGACGTTGAGTTTTTTCTTGTGCACACAGAGAATATGGATAGTGGGGATGCTTGCTGTATCGAGTATGAAGCAATAAAAATGTGTGTAGCTCTCAGAAAACTCCCGATAAGGTCACATTACCACTGCAGGGACTTGCCTTATGAACCTTTGTGTGTGTTTGACAGTGAGAACTGCCACCGTAGAAGCTCTTTCAAGGCCGATTTCAGGGAAGAAAAAGGCACTCGCTCTGAGAAGATGCATGCTACTGACCAGTTAAACTCAGACAACAGAGAGGACAACAAGCATCTTTTATTTGCCTTCTTAACTGATTAGTGCAAAGTCCCCCATAGATATGGAAATTACTTCCAAAAGAGTGTTTTTCTTTCTGAATGCAAACATTTGTGCTTTATTATTAGCTCCATGCTTGCTAAAATGCCATTTCAACCACCAAAAATTGAACTTTTGGGTCAATTTCGAGCCTCCATTACATGATTTGCTAAGTAAGAACACGTTTTATGTTTTTATGAATATTTCCAGCAATTTCTAATTATGTTGGGACTTGATTGCACATACATGTTAAAAACAGCACTTTAGAACAGGGGTGTGAAATATGCGGCCCACGGGCCAAAACGGTCCTGTCAGAGGGTCCACTGGATGACTTTGTAAAGTGTAAAAATTACAGAGAAGACATTAAATGGAAATTGTAAATTTGTAAAACTATAAATTTAAAATAATTTCGAGACCATGACAAGTTGTTTTGATCATTAAGTAAAATACAATCTTGTATTGGTCTTTGTTTTCTTTGTCTTTGTCATTTTGTGTCTTGTTTTTGTAATATTTTGTCTTGTTTTTGTTTTGTGTCTTTGTCTGACTTTTGTAGTTTGTTTCTTGTTTTCATCATTTTGTGTTTCCTTTTTGTAGCGTTTGTGTTTTTGTCTTACTTTTGTCATTTTGTGTTTTGCTGTATTCGTTGTTTTGCGTATCATTTGTGTGGGTTTGTGTTTTTTTTTGTCTCGCTTGTGTTGTTTGTCTACTTTTTTGTTGTTTTGTTTCTCGCTTTTTTCATTTTTGGTCTCATTTGTGTAATTTTTTTGTTTCGTTTTTGTCGTTTGTCCATTTTTGTTGTTGCTTTGTAACTTTTCTGTCAAAATTTTTACCTCTTTTTTGTTTTATTTCGTGCCGTCTGTCTCATTTTTTGTCGTTTTGTGTCTCGTTTTTATCATATTTTGTCTTGTTTTTGTTGCTTTTTGTCTGACTGTTGTCGTTTGTCTCACATTTTTGTCATTTTGTTTCTTGTTTTTGTCGTTTCGTATTTCCTTTTTGTCGCGTTTGTGTTTTTGTCTTACTTTTGTCATTTTGTGTTTTGCTGTATTCGTTGTCTTGCGTATCATTTGTGTTGGTTTGCGTTCTTTTTGTCTCGCTTGTCTTGTTTGTCTACTTTTTTGTTGTTTTTTTTCTCGCTTTTATCATTTTTAGTCTCATTTGTGTAATTTTTTTATTTCGTTTTTGTCATTTGTCCATTTTTTGTCGCTTTGTAACTTTTTGTCTAGTTTTTTGTCTTTTTTTGTCTTTGTTTCGTGTCGTTTGTATAATTTTTTGACATTTTGTGTCTTGTTTTTGTAATTTTATGTCTCATTTTTATACTTTGTCTTGCTTTTGTTGTTTTTTTGTCTTTTTTTGTCTGCTTTTTGTCATTTTGATCATAAAGTAAAATACTGTATCATTCAGTTCCATATACCTGTGACTAAGTGTTTTGTGCCTTTGCAGATAAACTGTGATCTGTACATTTTAATGTGTGAATGATAAATTGAGGCTTAATATTGCTGAAGTTTAGCTTATTTTTCTTAACCAATTTCAGGTTGTACATAATGTTTTGTAAAAAAGTTATTCCTTAAATGTGAACGTTTTCAGAATGTACTTTCTTGCACCAAAACAAAGGAAAAATTAGGAGTTGTGATTATTTATAGGTTATGATGCTGTGACTTTACTGGTCACTTGAGATCAAATTGGGCTGAATGTAGCCCCTGAACTAAAATGAGTTTGACACCCCTGGTCTAGACGTTGTGTGCATGGAATATTTTCCTACATTATGTATATTGTTTTGCAGCTCCTCATAAAGCCTCTCACATAAGCTATTTTGTGCATCTGTGTCATCCCTCATGTCAAACCAATTTTGCACAAATCCATCCCCGAAATGGACTTTTCTCCCCTTTCGGTGTGTACATATCCACAAACCCTCATGTGACAGCAGCAATATGACACAGCTACAAAGTGTGTATTGTTTCTGTGTGTGTGTGTGTGTGACTGCCACTTTACTGTGTGAATAAGGTTAAGTGTCACTGTTTGAGTGGATTAGAAGGAGGCAGTGTTGTGTGTGTTGTTGTGGAGGATTATGGGAGTTGGAGGCTGGTTGTGTTTTATGATGTATAGATCCAGATGACGGCCGGAGGTTAAGGTTCGGCAGGTCGGCGTTTCTTCAGGGTCGGGGGTTAGCGTGGCGCTGCTGTGCTCCTCTGCAAAGGGATTGTGGGTAATGGAGCTTTGATGTGGCCGGCTACTCCGAGACTGTAACGAGCGGTTTGTTTTTGCAGATTAAGTCAGGTTTTAATGGCATTACTGGAGCTTAAGGTGGTAAGAACGTCTTTGGTGTAAAGCCGAGGGGTTTCTGCACAGGATTTCCCCAAGATCACCTGTCAATCAAACACCATGGGCGGCGCGGTGGTGTCTGTTTTCTTTGAATTTTCTGGTGATTAATGGTCCTTTTTCATCTTTTTCACCCTTTGCAGCTAATACTCGTAATGTTGACTGCTACTCAGTTCTTCTCTTAGATGAAAAAGAGTGGCTAGACAACAATCTTTCCTTTCCTTTCCTCTCCTTTCCTTTCATGTCTTTCCTTTTCTTTCTTGTCTTTCCTTTCCGATTCTTCCTTGTCTTTCCTTTTCTTTCACATCTTTCCTTTCCTTTCCTTTCCTTTCCTTTCCTTTCTTGTCTTTCCTTTCCATTTCTTTCTTGTTTTTCATTTCCTTTCACATCTTGCTTTCCTTTCCTTCCTTTCTTTTCTTTTCCTTTCTCCCCTTCCTTTCCTTTCCTTTCCTTTCTCTTCTTGTCCTTTCCTTTTCTCTTTCCTTTCACATCTTTCCTTTCCTAACTTACATCAGACTTAAATTTCTCAGCCTTTCAGAGGTGTAAAAGAAAGTTTCTAGCCCCCTTTCCCCATTTTTTATATGTTCTTCCTTCAATTTACCCTTTTGAAATGTGAATGCACGCAGAGGTTAACCCTTGTGGTGTATCCTTACTGTTTATTTCACATATATTTCTGCGTCTTCGTGAATTTACACGGCGCCCGAATTGGGGACTGTCTGTTTTTTCATCCGTACGCATCGCCACATTTTCTGGCACTTCTTCAAACGTGAGTTGGGGGAGTCTTTTTTAATTTGAACTTGAAATATTTAGTCTTGTCTCGGGAGTGCAGCTAATAAAAATATACAAGCGAGGAGACCCACCAGCAAGTGGCCGCAGCACATTTTAAATAATTACTGAAAATATTCCGGATCAAAAACAAACAGGAGAAGCCACCGAGTCGGTTTGGACGTGTAGCTTTGTATGTAAGTGGAGGAACGCCTGAAATGGTTTTAATAAAAGTAGACAAATCTCTGGTCTGTGCAGAAAGGCGACTGTTTTGTTTTCCACAAACTGCTGGACTCTACAGTGAAAGAATTGTGCTGCATGTGTGTGGTGCATCTTTAGCATCTTTCCTTTCCTTTCTTTTCCTCTTTCCTTTACTTTCCTTTCGTCTCTTTCCTTTCCTTTCCTGTTCCCTTTCCTCTCCCATCTTTCCTTTCCTTTCCTTTCCTTTTTTTCTCGTCTTTCCTTTCCTTCCGTCCCTTTCCTTTCCTTTCCTTTCTTTCTTTCCTTTCTTGTCTTTCCTTTCTCGTTTTTCCTTTCCTTTCTCACCTTTCCTTTCATTTCTTTTCTGTTGTAGTCTTTTATTGTCACTCGTGGTAAATTTTCATGGAAAGCAGTGGACAGGAAAAGGAAGATGAGTATCTCAGTGGACATTAAAAAAAGTTTGTCCACGTCGAGAGAGGCACGAGAGGCTAAAAAACACCGTGAAGAATTTGTCCTTTGCCTGAAACAAAACCTGTACTGTTAACCTGAGAGAGAGATGAGTGCTGTTCACAAGTGAAGAGAGCGTTTACTCACATGCTGGTGTTGGTCCACGCGACGGAGCTCGCAGGAAGTTTCTGTGGTTTCACGTCTCAATTCAGGAGGATGGTGATTGAAACGTCACTGATGACACTTTGATGGAGTGAAAATGAGCAGAAAGTGCAAAACAGTTGTCCATTTTTGGGGTATTTCCCCTCTTTTTTCACTCTTGTCTCATCTCTTCTCATTTTGGAGATTCGTTTTCCTTTCCTTTCCTTTCGTGCCTTTTATTTTCTTCATTTCCTTTCCTTTCCTTTCCTTTCCTTTCATGATTTTCCTTTCCTTTCTTTTCCTTTCCTTTCGTGCCTTTTATTTTCTCCCTTTCCTTTCCTTTCCTTTCCTTTCCTTTCCTTTCCTTTCCTTTCCTTTCCTTTCCTTTCATGTCTTTCCTTTGCTTTCGTGCCTTTCCTTTCCTTTCCTCCATTACCTTGTCACTCTGATCCAACTGTTTCAGTGACCCAGGGTCTCCACTCTCACATGGAATTTCAGCTTTGAAACTTCCCCCAGAAAAGGCTCATCCGTCTGGGGCATCATCGTCTGGTTTGCCCCCTTCTGTTTTTCCACAGAAAGCCGTTTAAGGACAGCTCAGAGATCGGTGGAGTTAGACGGCAGCATACATGCAAACACACACACACATGTAGCTGCTGGTGGTTTTGGTGTGAGCGTGGGAGCTTTTTTCTTTTTCCATCTCGACAGCTCCCCTCCTCCCGCCCTGATAAAGGAGGCCTTGTGTGAGCGTGGGTGTGAGGAAGGGAGGAGAACCTCGCAGGGCTCAGGGTGGAGGGCAGAGGTTGATGAAGGGTGTGTGTTTCTGAGTGTCAGTCTGATGAGAAAGAGTGAGGAATGTGTGCAAGACATCAGGAACATAACATTAAAAAACATCCATCCCTAAATATACTAGTGCTGCTGCCTTGCTTTAAACCTTAGGACCTCTACAGGACGTCCCAGCATGAGTTTTACAACAATCTTTTAAATTTTATTGATCCCGCAACTAATCACTACTTCTATTATGCATCAATTTTCAGACTTAATTAATCAATGAATTATTAATTGTGTGTTTAAAAGGTCAGAAATCGACAAAAGTCCTAGAAACCTCAAGGTAATATCTAAATCAGGGGTGTCAAACTCATCTTAGTTCACGGGCCACATACATAGCAATTTGATCTCAAGTGGGCCGGACCAGTAAAATCAGAGCATAATAACCTCTATACAATGACAACTTCAATTTTTTCTGTTGTTTTAATGCAAAAAAGTACATTCTGAAAATATTCACATTTAATGAACTATCATAGTGTGTCTACAAAGGCACAGAACATTTAGTCACTTTAAAAAAACAATAGAAACAAGAGAAAATATTACAAAAATGAGACAAAATGACAAAAATGAGACACAAAATGACAAAAATGAGACACACAATGACAAAAAATGAGACAGTCGACATGAAACAAAAAAGAGACAACAGCATGAAACAGAACGACAAAAATGATACACAAAACAATGAATAAAGCAAAACACAATGGGCGGGCGGGCGCTGGAGTCTATCCCAGCTGACTCAGGTGAAGGCAGGGGACACCCTAGACAGGTCACCAGTCTGTCACAGGGCTACATACAGAGACAAACAATCACTCTCACATTCACACCTACGGGCAATTTAGAATGATCAGTTAACCTCAGCATATTTTTGGACTGTGGGAGGAAGCCGGAGTACCCGGAGAAAACCCACGCATGCACAGGGAGAACATGCAAACTCCATGCAGAAAGATCCCGGGAAAGCCGGGACGCGAACCAGGGACCTTCTTGCTGCAAGGTGAAAGTGCTAACCGCTACACCACTGTGCAGCCCACACCGTCATCAACTAGAACCAATTTCTTTATCTACATGGACGTTTTCTACCCACTGAACTTCACAGTTCAAGTCAAGTCAGTTTTATTTGTAGAGTAAAGAATCTCAAATCTGTCTCAAATTGTTGAAGTGTTTTTGGTGAAGATTTTGGACAGAAACCGACATTGAGCAACTTCCAGGAGTCTCTGTTCACTGATAGAACCAACAGGGAGTTAAAGCTCCAGTTCTAGTGTCTTCCCACACAGAAGCTGAGTTTATATTTCATTCACAGTCCTTGACCTCATTCTGGAGAGTAGGTCAAACCCAGAGTGACTCAGACTTGTGGCTCTGCACCGCCACTGGAAATTAAGGTGAACCTAAATGCTATCAAAACAGGAAATGTGGGAGAAACTGGGCTCTACCTTTGGAGCAGCAGAAAGAACTGGCAGTGCAAGGTCCAGTTCCCCCGGTCGTATTTCCACGTTGCAAAACCACACTTTCCAAATTTACCTCTCAGTCGGGACTCTGCCTTTATGTTTCGGAGATGAAGAGTGGCGGCGCAAACAATAGCAGGAGTACGAAGCTGGTGAACAGTGGGGGGTCCAAGGAGAGCATCCTCCTCCCTCCTCCAAGGGTCTTTGTCTTGGGGGGCCACTAAGTTCTACTGGGGGTTTCTGTAGGCTCTTGGACCTGTCAGGTTGACGGCTCTATTTAGGGCTTTGATGCAGCCAGTAGACCGGCGTTACCGGGCGTCATTCACTGTGTTTACATGCGCAGTAGGAACCAGGTTACTCAGTGAAATTAAACCAGTAGTTTGGACCCTTAGTCACAGAAATGGATCAAAAAAAATTTGAAACTTGTTAACTGGATGTTTCTCCAGCCTTTTTTGCACCACGGACCAGTTTCAAGCAAGACTATTTTCTACGGACCGGTCATAATTTAAAGAAGTGTACGGAACTTTGAAACGTTTGAATCCCCTTAAGTTTTTGACTTAAGTCTCATTTTGATTTTTGTGTTCACTCACTGTTGTTTCTAGCGGTATTTGGTGAAGTTCAGACTCAAAAAACACTTGGTTAGGATTAGAAAAAGATCATGTTTTGGTTTAAATTACTCTTTCATCCATGTTGTCACAACAAAGCTCCTTTGTGTTTGTTTCCAGGGTGACTTACATGCACTTTTTATTTATTATTTCATTATGTCTCATTCTGTTGCCTACATTTTAGCATTACACAGTAAAGAGAGGCTGAAATAAACTCTCATGGTCTCTGTTTGAGTCATGAAAATGTGTACTGCAGGCAAAATGTCAAACAAACAAATTCGAGTCAAGCACAATCTGGCGCTACATGAGGCAGAGATCCCACTGTCACCCGGTTTTATGAGAGCATGTAAATTACATCCTGTTGGATACATTTTTTGCATAAATTTTTGAGTCAATTTGCAATCTGTGCACAACATCTTGCCATTAAAATGTGGTCTAGCATCTTATGAAGTCTTTTAGAAGTATAAACAAGAAGCAATGGGGCAGAAAATGAATATTTATCTATCAGCAAAGAATTTTATCAACAAACTCTTAAGCCTGCATTCCTTAGATTGGAAAAGCTACTTCAGTAACAGATGATTATTTACCGCTGAGATTTAGGTTATTTATTATGAGATAAATGAGGAGGTACGTTAAACTTTGACACCCAGAAGATGATGCGTAATCTCACAACATGATTTATGATACCGCAAACTTTACAGGCAAACAGATTTCCTCACGAGTTTGGATTCTGAAAGCTTGTTTTCCTTCTTGTTTGTGTCGTCTAATGTTGTAATAAACACGAGAGATGAAATTTAAAAGGCGAAGATGGCATCCTTCCCTCTGTGTGCTCTCGCATGTGGGTGTCACATGCAGCTCAGTCATCAATGAAATCCTTCTTTAAGCTCATTTCATTCAAACATATGACACACTGATTCCGATCTTCCAGTGTAAATACTTCTCCAAGTCCTGCATAAATCCTCCTGTATTCTCTGGATGTCTCTACGTAAACAAATGAAGAACTGTTTCCTTCTCTTCGATCCTTGCCAACGTTTGTGCGCTCGAGTGTGCACCGCAAATGTGTGTTAATGCGGATTTAAATTGCTTTATTATCTCTGCAGTGAAAGAAATGACACAACTTTTCCCAAACTGTAGTCACTGCCAGTGTTTTTTTTAGAATCTCTGAGTGTTATTGTGTCCCTTTCTCAAAGCTGCGTCACTCAGAGAACTACTTATTTTCTCCGTCTCGACCTTTCAGTAATGTGAGGTTTTAAATGCACGTGTTTAGGCACCGCCTTGCAGTGGTAGACCCACAATTTCCATCACTTCAGAGAACATTACATTGACTTGCACTCTTTTAACAATAACTGACGCTGCTGGCGTAACCCTTAGACCAGAGGTGTCAAACTCATTTTAGTTCAGGGGCCACATTCAGCCCAATTTGATTTCAAATGACCAGTAAAATCAGAACATAATAACCTATAAATAACCACAACCCCAATTTTTTTCCTTTGTTTTGGTGAAAAAAAGGATATTCGGAAAATGTTCACATTTAAGGAATTATCTTTTTATAAAACACCGTGAACAATCTGAAATTTTTAAAGAAAAAGAAGTTCAATTTCAAAAACATTATGTCTCAGTTTATCATTTACACATTACAACTTCCAGATCACAAAGTGTCTACAAAGGAACAAAACATTTAGTCACAGGTATCTGGAATTGAACAATATAGTGTTTTACTTTATGATCAAAATGACAAAAGTCAGACAAAAAAAGACAGAAACAACAAAAGCAAGACAAAATATTACAAAAATCAGACACAACGTGACAAAAAAGTGGACAAACGACACAAGCGAGACCAAAAAAAAGACACAAAATGACAAAGACGAGACAAACAGCAAATAAAGCAAAATACAAAATGACAGAAATAAGACAAAAAACACAAGCGAGACAAAAAGGAACACAAAATGACAAAAACGTGAGACAAATGACAAAAGTCAGACAAAAAAACAAGACAAAAAACAACAAAAATGAGACAGAACAACAAAAGCGAGAAACAAAATGACAAAAAAAAGACAAACGACACAACACAAAACAAAAATGAGACACAAAATGACAAAAGCGAGAAACAAAACGACCAAAAAATAGACAACACAAATGAGACAAAAAACCCCACAAAACAACAAAAACGCTAAACAAAACAACGAATAAAGCAAAAACACAGTGACAAAAATAAGACCAGAAACAAGACAAAAAGCAAGACAAAATATTACAAAAATGAGGCACAAAATGACAAAAGAACAGTGAACAATCTAGTATTTTACTTTTTGATGAAAACAACTTGTCATGGTCTACAAATTATTTTAAATGTATAGTTTTACTAATTGACAATTTGCATTGAATGTCTTATACTTTACAAAGTCGTCCCACCGGTTGGATCAAACCCTGTGGCGGGCTGCTTTTGGCTCACGGGCCGCATGTTTGACAACCTTGTGTTAGACCAAATTTGCACCCTGCAAAGTAATAATTTACATAACAAGGACTTGCTCTGTGTCCCCAAAACGAAGTGAAAATCCCCGCAAAGTGTCAGTGTAAACAGATTTACGTCCTCACAACACGAGCAATACAACTACACACACACACACACACACACACACACACACACACACACACAGTCACATTTACACACACACTCACAAGCATTCTGGGTCTCTCCTGCTGTTTAACACTGACGTGCAGATGTTTTCCTACGTTAATCATCTCCATCAGAACTACACACACAAACACACAAACGAAGACGGACACACACTCTGCTGCAGGATCTTTCTGTGCCCCGCTGTTAATGATCTTCAGACTGGAGCTGATGGCTTCAGCGTTTGATAAAGAGCCTGTTGTTCGATGCAGTTAGCAGCGTCAGGTGATAGCTAAGTGATGACAACCTGTGACCAGCGTGGGGATTCCTGCTCTGTAGCAGGGTACAATGATGGGCATCCTGCCACCGTGCACACCATGAAGTCACCCCTCAACCTAAATATAAAAGGGTGTGTCTGACCTGTGAGTGTTTCAGCAAACAGAGAGGCCTTTCTTCGGTGCCTGGGGTGACCTCACCCTGTCTGGACGTCCCACAGCAGCATGGCACAGACATGTAGGTCAGACTGCAGTGAAAGTGAAGCTTTGAAGATGCAGAAACAGCTGAGAAGTGGCTTATTAAATACATACAAAGAAGAAAAAGCTCTTTGTCAACAGCTACATATCACGTGCAGCCAGTGTGGGAGAAATAACAAGATAAACTGTGCATCTCCCTTCTCTTCTTTGGCAGTTATGCGGATTATTTCTGTCTGGCACATGACTGACGGCACATTTTGCTGAATATGTTAAAAAGACTCGAGCAGTCTAATAAACACTGAGCTCTGTACAGCGTTGACTAAAAATAACTTCCATTGCTTGTTAAATGTGACTTCAATCATGCCAAAAGGACTGACACTGATGCTACAACTGACTCCACATTAAGGCTGTCTTATACTTGCTCACACTATTCTGTCTGCTGCTACTACTGTGCTTTACAATCTGCTATAACCACACGTACTAAAGCAAGAGCTAGTACTGCTTGCACTGCCCCTAATATGACTGTGTACTGCTGCTATTTACACCAAAACTACAACTTTACATGCACATAAATTCATTTTAAAATAGCATATCTACACATGCTGCCGACAATATTCATGTTAATCAAAGTAACTGTGCAGCATTTACTAAATTATCACCTATGTCCATTGTCAGGGGGAGTACTGAGGGTCTCATAGCGCTTGGAAACTAGTTCAGGTGAACAATTCAACCTTCCCAGTGAATATGAGGCTCCACTGGGGGTCATGACTGTTACTTTCATTGCTGGATGATTTGGAATGATTTTTCTTGCAAACACAAATTGCAAATACACTCATATTCGTTACCATTTTCTGACTTTATGGACCAAACAGCTAATAAATGAACAGAGAAACTAGTCGTTCAATTAGTCGACTATGAAAATAATCATTTGATGAAAGATGACCACGTGTGTGAAGGGAAAATTACTCTTTGCCCTTTGTAAGGTTATAACGGCCTTTAGACAGGCAGATGCTGCAGAAGGTTAGATATCGTCTATCCTGATGTGACGAAGCAGATGAGCTGTCTTCATAAATGTGACCTTCTCCCAACTACAATATAAACCCAAAGATCAGAGAGAATCCTCAGAACTGATGCTAGCATTGCTTGCATGTCCTGCTGCTCTGTTGGTGTCACTTCTCCTGGTGTCAGTAAACTTTACTCGCAACCTAAGTCATCTGAGTCTCCAGTGTGTCTCTCTGTGTCTGCCTCCTCATCCTCTCTAGACCTCACTGAACTTAAACAACAACATGTACAGTGTGTTGTTCAGACAGAACCAAAGAAATCTCACCCCAAACCGATGAATACACGCCTCTAAAGTCACATGTTGGTCACCCTTTTTGGAAAGCCGTCTCTCAGTCTCTAGTCTAGAAAAAGGTGATGATGTCATCCAGCAACAAGTAACAGCTTTGGTTAATGACTTCATCAGCCACACGCAGAAACGTACATCTGCCTGCTCTGTCCGTAATAAACTGTCTTATTACTGCTCTTTAATTACGCCCTGCATACCTGCTTGCTGGGGTTAAGTATATAAAACTCACAGGTGTGTGTGCGTGTGTGTGTGTGTGTGTGTGTGTGTGTGTGTGTGTGTGTGTGTGTGTGTGTGTGTGTGTATGTGTGTTTGTGGCAAATTACAGTGTGTTGCCCTGAGGTCGTCTCCTCCCTCGCTTCTTTTCTTCTTGGCTGCTTCCTATTGCTCATCCATACCCTTTTCCCTTCACTAACTTTTACATTTTTGGTTTTCTCTTTAGCCTTTTTCCTTTGTCTCTGTCTTCACGTTATTTTATCACCCTCGTCTCCTTTCCCTCTATCCTCCTCCTCGTCTCCTTCCCTCGCTCCTCTCCTCTTGTAGCCGTGGGAAAATGACAGATTACTTTTCAAGCTTAGTGGTACGCTGATAGTTTTAGCAGAGCCAAGCGTGGAACGGTGTTTGTGTTTGTATTAAACTTCCATGAGCGCTGTTTATTTCAGCAGAGTCCTACATTCATTACTTTGCTGGATCATTAGAGGTCGTATTATTGCTGTGTTTGTGTTTCCTAACCATGCACATTGTTTTTCTGGGGAGGAACTTTATATATATATGTGTGTGTGTGAAAGAGAGGGAGAACAGTGATCCTCATTGTAACTAGTGTTAAATATTTCACCTTCTGAAGCCATTTTTGCCTCTGGTTTGTTTTCATAATGAAAAGCTCATTAGAAGCAAGTGAACATAAACACTGTGTCAAATGCATTCAGCTCAGCCCGACAGCCATGTTGTGTGTGTGTGTGTGTGTGTTTTCTCTGATTTTGGAAGACGTGTGTGCAAATAGCTTCAATGCTCTAATGCACACAGAAACACAGTTCAATGTGATGGAGGATTTCTTTCATTTCTGCTTTGCTCGGAGGCACATCATCAGGGCACTAGCAACCAAAACAGACCCTGTGGATGATCTTGTACAACAACTGATGCTTTAATTCTTCACTTAGCTTGCTGTTAATTGTTCCTGACATCTAGTTTCCCTCTCGATTAAACAGAAAACTTCAAATCAACACCGGTATACCAGACTAAAAGTTAAAAAAAAACATCAAAATTGATCTGCTTAATGTGGCTATCGTTAGCAGTGCTAGTACCAGCAGTATTTTCTGCATCCACATGCCTGACACACCCAGTATACAACAGCATTTCCATTTATTAGACCAAAATACTGCTAGTTTTAGAAGATCTGCTTCACTTTCCACATTCCTGGTTGACAAAATCTGAGCATTAGCATCGAAATTGAGGGTCTCCTGAGACTACAGCCCCAGCTAGTGGTGGGTAGCTGTGAGTTAATGTAAAGAAAATATTAATATTTAGTTAAACCGACCAGTGTTTCTGGTGCCAACGCCTGAAGGAAGCAGTGTTTAATCATACAGTTGATTGATTTCACACATTTCCATTCCACTGCTTCACTTCTTTTCACAGCTTATCACTTACCACTACCAATCTTTTTTGTGTTTGTGCTATTGTTGGTCTTTCTGTTTTGTTCCTACAATGCAAAAGACAGAAATTGCAGTGGACAAAGAACTTCTTTGTGTCACACTGCTTCTCATTTCCGCAATTATCCAATACAGTCATAAGGCAGCTTTCAAGTGTGGGAACTTGTGGCAGGCACGAGGTGGCACAAACATTTGTAGGAATCACCGCCTTCTCTTTGATATGTGTTGGTTTTTAGCGGTTCTACTGGTTCTACTCATCCTTCTGTTTCTGCTAACCTTTCATCTAATTAACATTTGACCTACGAATAGCATCATGCTTAGGGGCTTGTTAGAAGACTGTTCAGTGTGTTTCACAACCTTTTACATTGGTTGAATTCCCACAATCCTTCACTCTGAGAAGGACACCGAGAAACATAAATCCCATTTTGCTTTGTAGAGTTGGATTTATGGTTTCTTAAAAGCACTTCAGTTTGTTTTTCTCAATTTAACTTCACGTCTATCATGTTATATCACTATAATTTGTCACTTCTGCTGTCTTACTTTGGCTTTCTAAGATGTACCTAAAATTTCGGCTCCATTTTAAGACTTTTTTGTGAACGCAGATTAAAATTGATTAAATAGAGGAAAAATACAATTAAATTGGAGAGCCGCATTCTTAGAAACCCAACCGCAGTGTCAAACCATCTTCCAGGTCTCGAACTGGATCCCAGTTCACCTAAAACAGTTTAGCTTTTGCAAACACAGACATGACCGACCTCAAAACCCAAAGCTGCCCACTTCAAATGTGGCTGACCACTTGACGGTTTTCCGTGTTTGGAGTGGCTTTACTGCAGGATCAAATTTTAAAATAATAACCTTTGAAGTCAGAATTTGTGACAGCATTGGGCCCCGGAGAACATGGCAGAGAGCATGAGTTAATATATGAAAGATCTCGATTTATGTTTGACTTGGCTCACAGGCAGAGCTCCCCACTGCGTGTCTGTAAAATCCTAAAACCGTAAAATCGGACCTGTGTTTCCATGACATGCATTCCTTTGATTTGTGCAGCAGTGGCAGCAAGAGAATGAATGAACGACTGACTCATGGTGGAGGGAGGGACGCGTCTGCTCTCCATTTCCACGCTGCATTCATACTGGAATTTGGTGCTTTATATTTGCCCTAGAAGCATCTTTAAACAGCCGTTTTACTGGGTTAATAGTGGAATTCACCTGGGTTTGATATCTCAAAGGGAGGCTTGATAAAACCAAATTCGGACCTGCTCAGTGACCCATGAAAAAGATGGAGAGAAAACAGGATTTCACTTGCTATCAGTCAAGTGTAAAATATGGAAAAACGATTACGGAAAAATAACAGTAAACATTTAATCTGGCAGACTCCTGCTGGTATTAATCAACCATGAATCTATGAATACTCTCGCCAAACTCCACTCCAGATTGAGTCTTTTTTGTCCGAAGTGCTCTCTTAAGTGTGTCACTCTTTTTATTCGGTACATAACAAACAACACTTTATCAAAGCCTGCATAGATAAGAACAGGAGTTTACATTCTTGAGTAACCCACTATCAGTTTTGGCAGACAAACACAAAGATGAAAAACTTGGTTAGGGTTGTTGCAATGGGATTTTTTTCTTGTTTCACTGCTATGTGAAAAACATAGTTGCATTTATTTTGTCCCTTTGAGAAAGAAGCTAGTTTCCAGAAAGAACACACTTAAAGTTACAGCCATGCTAGCACCTTTGTAAGACTGTAATTGGAACAGTGGTGCTATGAGCTAAATGCTAGCATCATCATGCTCGTACACTTACAGCGCCAACGATGTGGTGATTTGTATGCATAATGTTTAACATGTTCACCAGTGTGTTAGAATGCTGACAGTTGCTAATTAGCACAAAACAAACACAAAGTTCAGCTGAGGATAATGGACAGGCCATTATTTTTACAGGTATTTGGTCAAAATCTAATTCACCAGTGTGTTAGCATGCTAACAATTGCTAATTAGCGCTAAACAGATACAAAGTTCAGCTGAGGATCATGGACAGGCCATTATTTCTATAGGTAATTGGTCAAAATCAAGAAAGTGCTGGACAAAAGAAAAGGTCAAAGGACCATTAAACCATTGTAATTTCATGAAAATCCATCCAGTCGTTGTCAGGATGTTTCAACAAAAGTCAAAAATATCAACCTGCTTGTGAAAAAGTCACTAAATCACCAATGTCAGTTGAATTTATCCTGTGGAGACTATTAGTATTTGTACAAAATACAAATCCATCTAAAGATCTGTAGCAGCAGATCCTAATACAAAACATAAGATAATCAAAATGCTAAATGATCTTTAGGTGCATTTTATAGCAGATGCATTCAGTATTGATCCATATTCATGAAATTTTTATTCAACATAATACATTATTATCAATGAAATGGACTGAAACCAATGAATGTGTCAACAAAGTGAATTTTTTAATTTGGCAGGTCAAAAATATGCTTAGCTAGAGAGTTTACTGATGCTCCAGTCCACGTTTTTCTTCTGATGCTTGACAGTTTTTTAGTGTACCAAAGACACATTTTTTTTAATCTTTTTGCAGAATTTAAATACATAGAATACTACAAGCAGTACAAATCCAGTACAGCCGGTTTCATTTCTACATGTTCGGGTCATGAGAAGTTTTATGTTTTCATCTCCAGAAGCTCAGTGTCTATTTGTGGTGTCACAAACGGACTGATGCATTTTATGAGTGCAGTTTGGATTCATTAAAGCTGCTGAGGAATGTTTGTTCTGCTGCTCCAATACACAGCAAAGTCACACACTAGAAAACATCTTTTTCATTTTCATTCCCATCCTGTTGGTGGTCCAGTCTGGGAGCTGGTCAGTTAGCCTCTCCATCTGTGTGTTCCTGTCCTTATTTATTTCTTTCATCCTTTCTTCTCCTCGTGTGTGATTTATTCAAACCTCGCACCACACACTCGTCACTTTTTCACATCTCTGCAGCCTAAAAAACACAGAAGCATCCCAGCAATGCATTAACAGGGCAGGCCTCACTGCTGTGCCAAACACACACACACAGTCTATTACTGAGGAATGTGATGAGTTTCTGTGGGATGTTTGGTTCGGGCTGTTTTGGAGATGCTCTTTAGGGCGCGGTTGCTATGGGGACGGAGACAGTTTAACAAAAATGCCTCCAAAAATGCATTTTATAGGAGTTGGCTTGGCAGCACGGATGTATCTTTGAGTGACTTTTTTATTCGTAGGATGAGTTTTTTTTTTTTTAAACGTGAATGTCCTTCTGTTAGCCGTCCAACTTTTTCTCTTTCATCTCAACCAATTCGCGTCTTTGTCCGCAGATCGAGGATGGAGGGAAGGCCGCCCACTGCAAGAAGCTGAAAGTCGGCGATGAACTCATCAACATAAACGGATCCGCCCTCTACGGCAGCAGGCAGGAAGCCCTCATCCTCATCAAGGGATCTTACAGGATACTGAAGCTCACAGTCAGGAGGTAAACACACCATAAACATGGATCCGAACGCATCATTTTTGTTGACGCACTGGCGAAATATCCGCACACTTCAAAGTGAGAATCTTCCAGAAAGAGATGCATTGTTTTGTTTTTCTTCTTCTCACTGACACCAATGTTGTCTTGACTCACCGGTGGGAAGGGAAGGAAGGTGAGGGAGGAGACATGTTCGGAATCTGCTGGCCAGACGTTCAAACACACATAAAAGCGGCGTTGTCAGATACAGAATGTTTCACAGGAAGCCAACTTTGACCTCCAGGGTGTCGGAGGTGGAAGCAGATAAAGTCTGATAGGCAGGGAGGAGGGAATGTCTTTGACTTAATCATTTCAACGAGCTTTTTACATCTCAAACGACCGGGGTTTCTTTTGCAGAAGTCATGAGCCGAATTACATATTTAAGAGATTTGTGAAGTCTGACAAAAACATGGAAACGATTGCTTCTGAGTGCGATTCAAAAAACTAAATGCGCTGTTTTAAAAACACTCAACAAGCAACTGAATAATAAAGAAACAGTATCAAGGCTGCAACTTTTGAAGTCTTAATTATTACACCTGCATGATTAATTGTGAAATATTTTAGCAGTTGATTAATTAAATTAAGTAATTAAGAAAAAAGAAGTCAAAATTGCTGTGATTCCAGCTTCCTAAGGTTTAATATTTTCTGTTTTCTTTATATCCTCTGTGACTCTGTGTGGCTGGAAGGCGTTATTTTGGGCTTTTTTTCCATTTTCTGACACTTTTATACAAGAAAAAAAAATCAGATATACACTACTGTTCAAAAGTTTGAGGTCACCCAGACAATTTCATGTTTTCCATGAAAACTCACACTTTTATTCATGTGTTAACATAATTGCACAAGGGTTCTCTAATCATCAATGAGCCTTTCAACACCATTATTTAACACAATGTAGCATTAGAACACAGGAGTGATGGTTGCTGGAAATGTTCCTCTGTACCTCTATGGAGATATTCTATTAAAAATCAGCCAGGACCCCAGTAGTATTTCATCTGTTTCATGTTTCTGTACCTGTCCATATACTTTCATTGTATATTTTCCTAAAATGTTTGACATCTATAGATACAAATATGAAAGAAACAATGAAATTGTTATTGATAATTACTGATGTGTATTGCTTACAATATTAGTGTAAGAACTCCTGAATTGAAATGAAACACAATGCAACTAAAGCAGTCATCACAGGAGCAACATAACGCAAACATACATAAATAAAAGATGCACAGTCCGGCTGGGGTCTCGCTGGGGGCCGCATGTATCCCCAATGATTTTTTTTATATATACGCCACAACCCTGGTTGGAATCAAATAAGCTTTGGTGTATGTAATGGCAACTATGTGGGTGACAACTACCTAAAGGGACTGAAAAGTCCAACTTACAAATAAAAAAATATGACAAGACAGCGAAAGATCAACCAGGTGAGCAGTGGAGGAATGACAACACATTTTATATGCTGGTCACTGATTGCAAAGGATTTGGAACCATAGCCTTTGCAATCAATTGCCAGCATATAAAATGTGTTGTCATTCGGATTTGAGTGTAAAGGCCCTCAAATTAAAGTATCATTATGAATTTATTTAGTCTTTTACCACATTAACAATGTCTAGACTGTATTTCTGATTAATGTTATCTTTACTGGAGAAAATGCTTTTCCTTCAAAAATAAGGACATTCCTCAGTGACCCCAAACTTTTGAACGGTAGTATAGATAGAATAATTATATAGTAATATGCAGACGACACTGTCCTTTATTATGACACTGGAGATACTTCAAAATCACAACCCATGGAACTGAATTTGGTTTTGTATTTTCAAAATGGAAATTTCCACACAGCCAAAATCTGAAAAGTATTTTCAAATCAATGGATATATGAAAATACCCATGACTGAAAATATTCGTCACTTGCAGCCCAACTGGAAATACAACATGATGTAAGGTAAACACGCTCGTTGTTGTGTGCATCGGCAATGCAGTCTGACAGTAAGTGATATTAAAAATTGATAAAAAGTTTTTCACTGTTTTTGGCCATTTTGGACACAACGTCTACATACTATTTTCCTCTAAAATGTATAAAACCGTAAATAGCAGTCTTTTTTTTTACATATCCAGTGGAAGCACTTGGACATTATCATTAATTCGGAGTCGTGTTTCTGTCCACCTGATGCATATAAATCCAACTTTTACTCTCTTTTGGCTCCATTTTTGGTTTCTACCAACCCCTGAGAGCAACACCTGATATTCCTCTACTGTGTTCCCCAGCGGGTGGTTGTGTTTTTGTCTGTGTGCATGAGTTTGTGGTGGAAAAATACTTCTGGCGATTGCTGAAAAAGTGTCTGAAAAAGCCAGACGCTTCTCTGAAGATGTCCAGCTGTGAGCACTTCGGACCACTTTGGATATCTGGATAAAAAATGAGTGTCCAGTGCAGCGTTTCACCCAAAGTTAACATTTTTTTAACTCTCAGTTGCCATAAAAAAACATAGCAAAATTTGTTGTTAATGTTACACTACTGATCAAAGCAGCTTTAATGTTTATTTTGCACATCATACTTGGTGCAGGAGGAGAAATAGTTTCCTTCCAACCCCACACCTTGTGAGCCATTGTTGGTCTGTTGGCTCTGGAAGCAGAACTAATGGCAGGAACATTTCCATTCGGTGAACCGGAGTCCAGTTGGCATCTTAACCGGGTCAAAACTGCTGCACAGATCTCAAGTCAGCTTTAACAGCATATTCACATGTAAATCAGTGTTGAATCATCTTGACTTTTACAAAATATGGGTTTATTTTCTGGATTTACTGCCAATTATCCACAACTTTTTGACATAAAAATGTGTTCTTTTACACGACACTGCATGCATGTTGTGGATATATAAAACAAATTATAAGTTAGAGCAGGACTGGAGGGTTTAGATGTTCACTTTCAGTTGTGTTCTCAGTTTTCCAAGTGTTTCTGAATCAATTAGACCTCTTTGTACCTTGAGCTGTTGCCACTTAGTGGCTGAAGGCTGAAGTGCAGCACATTCCCCAAAAGCATGTTTTAAACTAGAGAGAGAAGCAAGTCACTTTTTCCGTACGTTTTGTTGTTATTATCAACTCATCTGTCACTGATGCTTTCCGTAATTCCTGACTTGAATGAGACGTAAAACCAGTGTGGAAGATTTTACGGGTGTTACAACTACTGCTTTGTCTTCCCAGACAGCTTCAGACAGCTGTTTGGCAGCGACGCGTCTCGTTCTGGGCTCGAAACCAGATCAGCCGTTTGTGCAGCTCCTGTCTGAAGCTGCACAAAACAGCATCTACACACATTTGTATACTATAAATTCTCAATCACTCAGACTGACCAGACAGATGCCCGAGGAATGCTGCTGGTTATGAGAATCTCACCACTGTGTGTGTCAGTGTCTGGTATGTGCTGCATGTCTGACTTCAAGGGGGTTTCCCAACACTTGTGTGTGTGACTGCATCAGTCTGCATACATGTTTGCTTAACGAATGAGTCTTTCAATGCAGTTTACATTTATAAATACACAATCTAATGTTGCCAAGTCAGCAAAAGTCAGATTTTCCAAATGGCTAATAGCTGAAATTAACTATAAATCTCATCAGGGATGAAGTTGCAGATTGTTTTCTTGATTGTGTATCCTGTAAAATGTCAGAATATGTTTAAAAATACCCAAGGCGGCTAAATGAAGTTGTTTGTTTAGCCTGAGCAACAATCTGTCTGAACCCTTTTCATTGTATATAGTACTTTGTTTGATTGTTTTTATGTTTTTATTATTTTTTAAGAGTGTTTTTATTCTTATTTGCACTGCTGCTAATTGTCATGTTCTTCCATACAAATTTTGTTGTGCTTCTGCACAATGACACTAAAGTCTCTTTATCTTTAACCCTTAGGTGCATAAGTGGGTCAAAAATGACCCAGTGAGGTCATTTTCTTGCAACATCTTTGCAATGAAAAGTTTTTATCATTTCATATTCCAGTTACTCCTTAAAAACGTGCTTCTGATATAATTCCATTTAAATTTTTAAGTTACCTTTTATACTTTTAAAGCAATTGTACTGTTTTATTGTTACCCCAAGCTCTTTATCACTGATAATATCATACAAGAGGTGATGAAGTGCACAAACTTGGAGGAAAAAAGTGGAACAATGTCAACAAAATGGATGTTGACATTCTTCTATTGCTGTTCTGTGTAATATTCTTCTTTTTCAATGATCAAAATGTTATGTTCATCTGCTATAAAGTGAAAAATAAACGTATTTCAAACATGAAATAATTCTTGTGTGGAAAAAAAATATAATACAAGCAAGAATACTAGTTATTATTCTCAACCAAACTGACAAAATGGCATAAAAACACATTAATTCTTATACGAGTCGTTTTTGACCCAGTTTTGGAAGAGTGTAGAGTCCAATCACTCGTGCATCTAAGGGTTAGTTTGTTGTCAGAAAACAAGCAAGTGCTCACATGTTAGAACCTAAAACTAATGGATTTATACGTAACTTTATATAAAGTTATCATTGAAAATTTTCAGCCTGACTCTTCAGTGACTTTTTCTCACAGGTTTGAGCGATGAAAACATGGAAAATATCAAATTTGGACTCGAAACACCTGCAAGAACACGGCCGACGGTTCCTGTTACTGCATAAGCAGCTTTAATCTGTGCAGACTTCTGTGAATGAATCAGTGTTTCTATACGGTACTCACAAGGAGCTATTATTTGTGTTTTGGCAGGAGCGCTCTTATTCTGGCCACCCGCATTTAAGTTAAACTCACTTTGATTGACGAGTTACCGACACTAATAACCGATCTCGGCCTCCATGTTGGGCGGGACCCTGCTGCTCTTTGACCCCCCCGACTCTCTGCCAATCACGTCACGACGTTGGCCCGTCTGGAGTTAGTCACTACTGTAGGAACAAGGAGGTGTAAGAGTCCGCTGCCAGACAACACACACCCACATTTGCACACTTGGCTCTTTTTGTGTAGATTTAACAGTGGAAAAGAGCCCTTAGTCAAAAGCCAGAAGTCATTCCCACCTCTTTTAATGACACAGGGGGACTGTTGGTACGGAGATGGCATGTGAATGGATGGAGCTTCTTATTAGGTCTTATTTTAAGAGAGTGTAAAGGTGTGTCGACCTAAGGTGCAACCAAAAAATACTTCTTTTATTATTTTTTCAGCAATAAACAGGCCTTAAGTTGATGCATATTTGATGACAGTATAGTTTTTTAGTTAGTGTTGGTGTTAATTGACTTACCTCACTTTTATTTGGTTTCATTGTGCATAAAGCAAGACATGGCAGATAGCAGACCTAAAAAAAAACTAATCTTGTCTCACATAAAAGCCCCTTTCAGACAAGGAATAAGTAACATTGCTGGCATGCTGTCTTTTAAACACAGCTCACGTTTCTGTTCATATTGCTCACACGCTGCTGCAAATTCATTAACTCAAGGTGCATAATTTTGATTATTTATTATTGCAAAAACTGATGTAATTGTTTATTTTAATCACTTTTCAGCTTTTAAACTTATTGGACCTGCAGTCTGCTGGTAGTTTTTCTTCTGTTTCCTTCATATTTCATCTAAATAAGGCGATTGGGGCCAACTTTTGTTAAACTTTTACAGTTTTATTACCACAATGACACCGACTTTAGAGGGTTTTTTAATTAAAAGTATTCTCAAACTGATTAAGCGATTAATTTGAAGAGTTAACTACTATTGTATAATCATCTCTACTGCAGATTCATTGACTCCAGGTGCGTAATATTTTATTATTAATGAAAAAAACAGATTTAATTGTTAATTTTAGTCAATTTTCAGCTTTTAATCTTATTGGACCTCCAATCTGCTGTTAGTTTTTTCATTTATTTAAATTTAGTTTTAAATTAAGTTCTTTAAAACTGTCTTGTTTAGTCCAGGGATCTTCGATTTGCTGTCATGGAGGAGGAGGGAGACCAGAAAGTGTTCACATTTAAGGAGCTGCAATCACACAATTTAGACGGTTTTTGTCTTTATTAAAAGTATTCTTAAACTACAAGAAACATAATTGACTCATGATGATCAAAAATATTAAGAGTTTTCAGAGAAACAGGTATTTTTAAGTAGAAAACACATTTGTAGAGCTTTTAGAGCAGAAACGATGCACTGGGGCTGTAGGTTTTATCGTTTCTGCAACAACGTTAGACTTTATTTTATGCTTTATTATTTGTCTTTTACCTGCAAAGTGTCTCCGAGTGCCCTGAAAAGCGCTATACAAATAAAATGTATTATTATTTATTATTTAGACATTACAACATCAGTGACGGAAAGGGCCACATTACAAGCATATTTGCGATTTGCATGGGATTGGACAGTAGATTTTCCCCCCTCCAGCTGCCCTAATGTCAGGATGTTGTAAACCATCAAGGTGGAAAGTTTCACAGATGACACCTTGTAAAACCGGCACAGCGGTTTGTCACCATTTAATCCAGAAAATGAAAATAAGCTAGGCTGTGGGAGTCACACTCAGGACATCTGAAAGGTAGTTTAAATGTTACTTGTTAATTTTAATCGTCATTTTTTGTTAAACTGTGCTCAATTTTGACCATTTCCTGAGTGTTTTGTTACTTTAAGACGAGTCTAGTCGTCCTTGTGGAGATTCTGAAGCCTGCAAAACAAGTTCTCAATTTTTTTTCTTTTCCTAATTTTTTACCAACAGAGACAAAATGCAGCTGCTTTTCCTTCCAGGTTCACTTCAGCCAGTTATTTAGCTAATTAAATATCTGTACAACTAACTCTAATGTGCTCCTATTCCATGATTCCATCCTTTAAAACTCCAGCAACTGCGTGTTCTGTTTCCACATGTGTGTACATGTATTTTATTAAAGGTGAGAAATTATCCTGCATGCTCCCTTCTGTTATTCTAAGCTCAATTAAAACCCAAAAGACCTGAACTGAGATGGAGAGGGAGCTGCACGGGCTTTCATACTCAATAGGTTTGTCTTGGAAACATCAGGAAATCACTCACTGGGGTTCCCCCGTGCAGCACTTCTGAATAAATGGCCTTTTCAGCTGATGGAGCGGGCGGGGAAAATGTACATAGCGGATTTAATTATATGATGTAAATGCAGAGGAAGGAAATGTGGAGTTGGCGAGGAGAGATGATGATTTAAAAATGGTGCTTTTGTGCAACTTTGCTGCTAAACTCTGCTCATGGAGGCTTGTGTTTGATTTATAAAAGGGCGCATTGTGTCCGATGTTAATAATAATATTCTCATGTTTGTTTTCTTCTTGAAAGGATGCTTGTGATTTAAGTCGTTCCCCTGCCTTTTTTGCGCCATTGTTCATTCTTTAAATGCAGTTTATTTAATTCAGACTTGCTGCATTGTCCTGTACTGCTGAAAGAAGAGTGGTCCAAAGGAAGGCTGCAGGCTAAATTTGGCAAACCACAGGAATATACTGGCCAACCCAGCAGTTCAGTGGAGGGTAAGACAGCAGAGTGTTTGGGTCCAGTTTAGATTTTACGTCGGGGTGATGCTTTACAGGCATTTTAACAAGCCGACCGAGGGTGAAAAGGACCCACACTGCTGTTAACTAGTGTTGTATTTTTCTGCTAATTAAGACATTCACTGTCTTGAAGAATGCTGTGAATGTTGAAGACAGCAAAACAACACAAACTGAAGATGATTTCAAGTAAACTAGAGCTACATTTGAGAAGTCGGAAACCAGCAAACAGCGGGAGGCAGCTGAAGGACTTTGTTTCCCAGAAAGATACTCCAAAAAATGAACAGATTCATGTTATGTATTAAAATCACCACAGAGAATCTTGGTTGGCTGCCTTAGTAGCCAATATTTGGTATACATTAGCATAGCAAGCTAGTATTTTACAGCACATATGTGGCGTTTATGACTCATTATCTTGTAAAGTGAACACATAACCCAGCATTAGCAAGCTGTGCACTTATTGGATCTTGCGTTTTGTGAGTAGCTTTAATTCATTCCTTCATTAGGCACCGCCGTAACTCATAAAATACACTCAGTTTTGCAGAGAATCTTGGTTAGGTTCCTTATTATGATAAATTATGTATATATGAGCATAGAAAGCTAGTATTTGTAGCACATATGTGACATTTATGACTCATTATCTTGTAAAGTAAACACATCACCCAGCATTAGCAAACAGTTCACTTATTGGACCTTGTGCCTTTAGTTGATTACTTCAGTAGGCACCGTCTTAACTCATAAAATACACTAAATTTTTACAGAGAATTGCCTTATTCGCCTAAATTCGGTATATATTAGCATATGTGGCGTTTATGACTCATTATCTTGTAAAGTAAACACATAGCCCAGCATTAGCAAGCTGTGCACTTACTGGATCTTGTGTCTTTTGAATAGCTTTAGCTGATTCCTCATTAGGCACCATCTTTGCTGATAAAATATACCAAATTTTTGCACAGAGAATCTTGGTTGGCCACCTTATTAGCCTAAATTTGGTATAAAATAGCATAGAAAGCTAGTATTTGCAGCACATATGTACAACGTTTATAACTCATTACCTTGTAAACACATAACCCAACAACTGTGCACTTATTAGACATTGTGTCTTGTTATTCACAAGCATTAGCTTTAGTTGGTTCCTTCCATCTTAACTCTTAGAATACACTAAATTTTTGCATGGAGAATCTCGGTTGGCTGCCTTATTAGCCTAAATTCAGTATATATTAGCATATGTGGCATTTTTGACTCATGATCTTGTAAAGTAAGCACATAACCCAGCATTAGCAAGCTGTGCACTTGTTAGACCTTGTATCTAGTCTGTAGCTTTAGTTGATTATTTATTAGGCACCATCTTAGCTCATAAAATGCATACATTTCTTGCCTTGTCTGTCTTTTCACAGAGGGATGAAGAAAACCTCCACAGGGAGAACATAAAATCAAAAGAAGAACTCATTCACACATTTTTGGCACAATGGCACAAAGGAGCATTTTTAGTTTCTGTAATCTCTGATAAGCAAACTTTTCCCTTTCATGTTAGCCGGCCAGCATGACCTTTCAGCTCTTTCTGCTCTCATTTTCAGACTTCTGTCACCGCAGTGTATTTTTGTCTCTTTACATATTTTGAGGTGTTTTTAAGCGAGCGATGGGTTTTCCAGTGTATTTCTGGAAGGGAAAGAATGTCAGTCTGGGGATGTTTTGTTGGTTCGACCTGGAAATGTTTCTCCTATAGTACTTCCTGTTTTCACAGACCTTTTGTTAGATCTGACTATGCTGCGTGAATGTGTGTGTGTGTGTCAGTTTCCCTCAGTAGGCAGCCGTTGAAGAGGCGGCAGGACATTCTTTGACTTTTGCATCACGTCCTGTTCTTCCCAGTGTTTCCTGTCCAGCTTGGTTCTAATGCGTTGGCGAAATTTTGTATTTATGTGTGAGCTTTAATGGGAAGCGAACAAAGACTGAACAGTGTATTTATAGCCGCTGATGGAATAGGAAGCTGCTGTTTACACGCAGGTGTACATTTGTGTGTGTGTTTGTGTTGCATGTGCAGGCCATAGTCACAGTAATGTGAACCTTAAATTAAATATTTTTTTTCACATGATTTCGATCCTACTACAAATCCACCTCTGTGGACTTGGAAATGATACAAGGAACAATTGATTAAATTGTGGGGGTGTTTCTGAGTCCCATCAATTCCCGTTGATGCTACATATTTAGGTCAGGCGATTCGGTATCTGTACATACTGTACACATACATAAAACACACTTGTGCTCAGGTTATTTTGTTTATGGGTGCATCTATATTAAATGGACACATTCTGTGTTTCCGTGATTTCTGACACAAATTTTTTCAAGATTTCATCTGTTGGAAACGATATGACTGAGCGGAGTACTGTGCTCTGCTTTTCTTGTTTCTACCTTTAATCTTGATAGATTTCACTAAATTATAATAAATCAAACACCATGCATAAGAACATAAGAGAAACGTACAAAAAGTTTCTTGCAGTTTCTGTGTCTTTCCAGATTCAATATAAATATGTATTGAGCTTTGATAGCCAAATATGGAGGACAACACTAGTAAACATCAGTAAACAAAACAGTATTTGACGGGTCTTACCCATAAGGTGTGATTAGTCAGCTGAATTTGTAATATTAGTCCTATATTTTGATTGTTTTCCTCAACTTCTGTTGTTTTTAAATAACTCAAATTTATTCCTAAAAATTAAAATCCACTCTTCTGTGTTTATTCATCACAATTAATGACATATCTCTGTTTCTCTTCTGGATCCATGCAAGGTGTTGCAAGTAGATGCACAATCAAAAGAGTGAAAGAAATAACGCAAAAATATAGCCATGGTTCAGGAATTTTTCAGTAACAATATTATGCCATCTCTACAGACAATTTGGAGGTAAATATAATAGAATACTATCAGTCAGATTCATCTTTAACTTGTGTGTATTGTCTCTTTTTTGGCAAAGGAGTTAGACTAAAAATACAACAATAGAGTCTGTAGCCATAACTGTACTGTATGTCACTATCAAAATCTCAGTTTAAAATCACTGCAAACTTATTCAAACCAGTTCAGTTTTATTTCTCTACATGCATACCAATCTGTTTTATATTCAGCATTCTGTCATCAGTTTGCCATTCAAGACCTGAACTCTGTCTTTTCAACAAACAGGAAATCTCACTTTGGAGGCAGTTTTCTCAAGATCAGCAGCAAATCCAAATAAAGAAACCCTTAAGTGAAGAAAACCTGTCAGAGGATGAGAAAGCAGAAAGATATTGAGTTACGTGGCAGCACAATGCATAAGGAAATTAAAATGATAATTACAAAAGAGGCTGACATCAGGTTGGATGTTTATGACAGAATTCTTTGATCGTAGGTCGGTCTTTCATCTGCGCTCCACATTAGCTAAACATTTGTTTTTGCCGAAGGCCGGGCTGGGAGGAGGAAGACGAGATGAAAGAATAGAAATGGGGAAAGTAGGTGAAGAGAAAAAAGTTGATATAATTCTTTGTTAGGTATTTAGGTGACATGAAACGTCGGCATGTTTTGACACTGGGATGTGGACGTGATCCCATTCATCTTTATGAGAACAGACTGTGAAGGAATTACTGTTATTGTTCTTGTTATACAGCTGGAAAATAGTCAGTTTCTGTTCTGTATTTATTTAAATCATCGGTTTCTGTGAGATATGTGACAGAGGAAACATTTCTTCTACAGCTTCAGTTCCAAAGTCAGGATTTTAGACTCGGCTTGAACTTGAATTGCTAACTGTAATCTTGTTTGCTTAGTCAGATAGTTACTTATTTCAATTAAAAATTAACAACACAAGCTCCTGTGCAGCTGCTTGTGTTGAGAGATTAGATATTAGAGAACCTTGGTTTCTTTGTTTTAATGAAGAAAGTGATGTCATGGTAGAAAAAAATCTTTGCTTGTCAAGATAAGGACACATATTATTGTACTGATTCTAAATCTTAGTCACAGTGAAGTGTGCTGCAGCAACTAATGAAGGTTTCAACCATGTAAGGGGAAAAATCTCTTCATAACAGACTTTTAACTTCCTAAATCTGCGTTTTACATTTAGATCTACTATAGTAGATTTGCCTGGAATCAGATAAACGGCTTCCTCAGCTCTGCTCTCTGACAGAACTGCTCAAGATTTTGGAAAGTGATGACTGACCAGGCAGAAAAACAAACAGCTAGGGGCACTTTTCAGCTTAATTCAGTTTTGTTAAGGAAGACATTCGATGCGTACGAGTGTATTTTTTACCTGACAAAAGCTTAGTTGCATGCACTGTGGAGGAATTTATAGAAATGAAATAAACTAGGCTCTTAATCATGTTGTCTTGTTGCGGTATTATTTAACCAACCCTACCTACACTAGTTCCACTTCCCGTTTTTATATTTTGAATTCAATTGCGCATCGGCCTTATCTAGCTGACACCAGGCTGCCATCTGCTGGTTCTATTATGGTCAGTCTCCTTTATTTTCATTATTTATTGCTATATTAGTTATTTGAGTCAATAAAAAGTGGAAAAATACCAAACAAAACCCATGTTAGTACCTTTTCGTGGCCTTAGTTTGCCCGATTAACCACAGATAATGAGTTTCTAACCATATAAATCATGATGGAACCATTCAACTAATAACTCAAATAAATGATTAATTATACAAATGTTGCATTTTAGGTATTCCCTCCATTCATCTTTCGTTTTTCTGTTGGGGTCCATTCTTGTGTATGTACATAAAATGCGTAGCATTAAACAGCTGCATCGCTTCGACAGTGACATTTAAGCGGGTATTTTATTTAGTATTAGCACTAGTGTTGGCGATTCCCTGTCTTCGTGACAAATCTCGTCCATCTCATCAATTCCAATAAAGTCTAGATCTATTATAGGTTGATCTATCAGCAGAGTCTTAAGACATTCCTTACCTCCTTAAAATGCTCTAGTAGCTCTTCTGTAATCTGCCCCGGAGGCCGACTGCTTCAGCAGCGCAGCTCCATGTCACAGTTTGTTTGGTCGTGTTCATTTGAAACATTTGTTTTCATCTTTTCCTGGATCACAGTTCGGCCTCTCAACATTTCAGGTCCTCTCTGTCTGCATGCCGAGTCGCTCTTTTGGTTTCAGTTTTATCTTTGGGTTTCTTCTGGTCAGAAAGAGATCGCTGGGTCCAGACATACAACATACATGCAGACACACACGCACAAACACACATACACACACAGTCATCTGATTGTTTAGAATTTGACTGCAGACAGATGGATGGCATTAGAAAAAAGTGTGCAGACAAACACGCACACACACACACACGCACACACACACACACACACACACATCCCGTTGTTTGGATTTTTGTACCATATGGTCCCTGGAGACCGGGGCAAGACTGAGGTCTGCGGTGCCAAGAACCATGAAACACAATAGTCTGCCCCCCATCACTCCGTCCCAAACTCAACAATAGACATTCCTGGGATTCCTCAAGACCTCTTCCTCACACACACACACACACACACACACACACACACACACACACACACACACACACACACACACACATAAACACACACATATAGTACATACACCGCTCTGGCTCTGATTAGAGCCCCGACTTTCGGTCGTGATGTTGCTTGCAATGAAACACTGGTGGCTTCTTCCTCTGTTGGATCGACAGGACAGAAACGGGGGTCCGTGGAAGCCTGAGGGATGGAGGAATGAGTTTACGAAACCCGGATTTTGGAAAATTTCCGTTGTGCTGAAGTTGCGACAGAAAGTAGAAATGGAACACTTGGGTTATTGGGAATATGACTCGACTCAGAGAGTATGCAGGAGTGATATGTGAGTTGGCTTGATCAAAGTCGCTGTCAAACATTTACAAAATAAAAGTCCTGGTGCAAAAAAAAAAAATGCCTTGGGCACCTATTAAGCCCTCCCAGTTAATTTAGTTCAATCTAATTCCTTAATATGTACCATGCAAACGTATTATCGACTAAAATATTATCACTAAAAGTACATTTTAATGCAATGCTACCTGACAAGATTGGGCACAGATGCATGAGTCAACTTAAACCCACTTTTCATTTCAGGTTCTATTCATTATTATAAATCTAATTACTGCAAAATGAGTGGCACAAGTCTGCTTTCAGGCTTGGGGATTTTCTTTTTAATTCTTCTTTTTAATTACAGTTCTTAACCAAGCCTGGGAACAAATAGTAATACAGAAGTAAACATACCTTCGAAGGTAAAACCTGAACTATGTATGCTGATTTAGGAAGCAGTTCTGTTTTTGGTTCATGCATCAACTTGGAAAGCATGGAACTTGGAATTCCCAACTCTATCGTTTATTTATTTAGTGTGTTATTTTTATTGTTTATTGTATAAATGTTGGACTCACACAGCTTTAAATGAATGAATTACGGCGAAATAGAGTAAAATATGTGCACAGTGTTTGCAATTTTGGCAACAAATGATTATAAAAAGACATTTTACAGATCAAGATTTCATCAGCACAGTGTTTAACGGATTGATTTGTGTTGAAAATAGTGATAAGTTGCAGACGTATTGCTGTGTTGTATCAGTAGGAGAGTGTCTCAGCTCCATGCGTGTGGTCTGCTACAGTTTATCTGTCTCCTCTGGCCTGGATTTTATTAACTGGCCCATTAAACTGTGACTCGGTGATACATGACACTGCTATGACTCCACACACACAAACACAAATACACACATGAATGTACACATATACAGACAGACAATGTCGTCTCAGATGCTTTACCACACACACGTGAATCAGGACTTCAGCTAACTCAGATAGTAACTTTCAGTTTGGACAATTCCTCCTGTTTTTAATAGTTTCATGTTTCGTCCATCAGCAGCTGGGAAGTGGTGTTAAAAGACGGAGGGAAGCTGAAAACACATACGGGGAGAGAAATCACAGCTGTGCACATGATTAAAACACAAAAGCAAAACTATGAAGCTGTGCTAACGGAGCAAGCATGAAGTTCTCAGGCTGCGGCTGAGGTGGCTGAGGTTTCTGCTGGCTGTCGGAGTTTAGTAGAGTCCATCAACATGCAGTAATGGATGAAATACGGCGTACTGCTCCACGATTTATTTTGAAAATCCATTCGCACAAGGGGCAATTATATTGGCTAATAAATCTTCTCCTAAAATGAACACTAACAGGCAGATAAAAGGCAAAAAGTTTGCACTTTTCTTTGACAATCTTACATAAAAGTAAACATTGCATTTCCTACATGTAAGTTTAAGTTTTTTTCTTGTGTGCACATTTCAAATGTATTTTTTTATGTCTGCATCTGCCAAATAAGAGTAGACATGTTCTCTGCAATCAAGTGAAAGAAATATGTGTGTGTGTGAATTAACTATTGGCCAAAATGTGTTGGAAAATACTGTCAAAAATCAAATTTTGTGTATCCCGGGGGATTGTAGATCCGAATATTCGGATCTCAAAATAAATATTCGGATACCACCGCCACGACCAAATATTCGGATATTCGGTTCCAGCCCTAGTGGCCTCACAGTATAAAAGTATACACTACCGTCCAAAAGTTTGGGGTCACCCAGACAATTCCATATTTAAAGCTGCTCTATATTAATTAAAGTTGCTCTATATTAGTTAAAATTGCTCTATATTAGTTGAAGTTGCTCTAAAGGAGTTAAATATGCTCTATATTTGTCAAAGTTGCTCTAAAATGAATCTTAACTCATTTTAGTTGACCTATGCTACTGTTTAAAAGTTTGGGGTCACCCAGACAATTTCATGTTTTCCATGAAAACTCACACTTTTATCCATGTGCTAACATAACTGCACAAGGATTTTCTAATCATCAATTAGCCTTTCAAAACCATTAGCTAACATAATGTAGCATTAGAACACAGGAGTGATGGTTGCTGGAAATGTTCCTCTGCACCCCTATGGAGATATTCCATTAAAAATCAGCCGTTTCAAGCTACAATAGTCATTTACCACATTAGCAATGTCTAGACTGGATTTCTGATTAATGTTATCTTCATTAAGAAAATCTGCTTTTCTTTTAAAAAAGAAGGACATTTCTAAGTGACCCCAAACTTTTGAATTGCAATGTATATCATATGCATACATTATGTTTTATCTGTTTGATTGTTTTTTGCTGCTTCCTGTAAATCATGGTGACTCCAGAGATTTGGCAGTTGGTAGGATGTTTGCAAAACCAATGCAGAAAACTACTCATGTTTTGCGTTCACAATGCATCAATTCATGGCAAGTTCATGAAGAAGTTGAAAAGAGATGAAAATTAGGAAACTGGATGAGTAATAGGAAGAAGATATTGGTGAGGAACAAATCAAAAAGTATAGAAATGAAAGGAAACATCATTGACTATTGATGTATTAATAATGAGCTGATCCCAAGAAAGGGAAATTTAAGCCCAGAAAATCTTACGTAAATTTTAATTTAATTATGAAAACACTCAAATGATGTTTGGCCCGATAAGAAATCACATGCGGATGATGATATCCAGAAATGATATCATATTCTCTGAAAAGCATTCTAATTTGATTCTGGGAATAGTTTGCAGATACAGAGTATTAGTCACTGTTAGGAAACCAGGAAAACCAGATTTATGTGAGAGTTGTGCTGTAACATGATGTACCACAGTAAAAAAAATCTGACTTTAAACAGGAAATCTTAATGAGACATTGTCATTGTGTTTGGTGTCTTGTAGTGTCTGTGAGGAAAAAAAACATTTTTTTCACTTTACAAGCGACAGATCTTTGAACAGCAGGATGTCTGGTCAGTAGCTGACGCAGAAGAACTTCAGAAACTTGCTGCAGCTAATTAATTATTAAAAGACGCCTCATGTGGTTGTTTTCTGGCGTTAGCTTCCTTATTCCAGTCATTGTTATATGCATGAACTGGAACACATCAGCTGACAGTTTAGGTGGGTCCTTAATGATGCTCTCTGCTGTTTTTACCACCATGCTTGAACAGATATATCAGCTCCTTTCATTGATTCAACCACAGAACTTTATTGAAAGGCATTTCTTAATTTATGTTTTGCTTCTGTTTAAGTGAAAGATATGTTTTTTACGTTTATCCATCAGTGCTGATTGGCTGTTAGTCGTCACATGGACAATTTTTCAAGAAATTGGCATAAATAAGTGGCATTTCCTGGTCTTATTCTAATTGTATAATTTAATTTAGTACAGAGTTTGTATAATAAAATAAAAATGGGAATCAATGAAAAGAGTAAATACTAGTGCAGATAATGGGAAAAATTCACAATTTCTCCCATTATCTGCAGTTATTTACTCTACAATAAACATATTGAATAGACATTTCATGTGTTGCAAATACGTAGACCAGACATGGCCATCGAACAGGCCGTGGGGGGGCCATTCTTCATATAGGATGGAAATAAAGTAACGTTGGTTCAGCACGTCGATCAAAGGTCTGTAGATGTAAAGCAGGAAGCCCTCCACAATAAGGATGTGAGTCTCCTCCTTCTCATTGTGGTCCGACTTCAGGGCAATCTCTGTATCCAAGGTGTTATTAACGCCATGAGACTTCTCAAACTTCACCGGATTCTCCAGCCACAAGTTGATCGTACTCATCATGGCGTCCATGTCCAGAGCAGTAATGACATCATACTCCTTAAAGCCATCTTCACCAGCTTCAATCTGATCTTGAGGCTTGAAGAAGTCCTCTTGATGGAGCATGCAGCAGTTGGGCAGGTTCTTGATCAGTTGGTTGATGAGAGTGGTTTTCCCTCCATTGGTTACACCGCTGATGCTGTGTAACCGATCCCATTCCAGTACATTGTGTAAAGCTCCTGGAATCATTAGTTTAAGATATTTAAGTTTAAATTATTTGTTGACTGAACGGAGCTCATTTTAGGTAGCCCACGTAATGTTTTTTTTTTTTTTTAATCGCATCAAATTTTCGTTGGATGTAGTAAATAGCAATAGTTTGCTGATTACACACACACACACACACACACACACACACACACACACACACACACACACACACACCCACACCCACACACACACACACACACACACACACACACACACACACACACACACACAATGTAGGAGTTTAACAAACAGCGCTTTGTGCTGCAGAGACTAAACTGGGCTTCACCCTTCCTGCCATCGACCTCTGCTGTGGGCCTAGTTTCACTGTACTGATTACCTGGTATGTTAAAACTGTGTGTGTGTGTTTAACCCTTGCAGTAGATGCATGTCAGCGCGTGTGTGTGTGTTTGTCACCCAGAAATCCATAATCAGGTTGGATGTGGGCCTACAAGGCAAACAAACAGGGGTCTGATTGCATGCAGATGCCCATAAAGCAAACAAATAGATCCTAATCAGGCCAACACAAAGGGATAGAGGGGAGGAGGTGAGGTTGTTTAGGCTTTCTAGCATAGTTAACCCCTCACCCTTAAAGAGTAGACAGGGAATGTAAAGAATCTGCTCACATGCATGTACACAACACACACACTGTGGTGGAGTCTGCAGGAGATACAAGTCTCCAGGAAATCCTTTGAAGCCCGCTGAAGGCCTCATGTTATTAAGTGTCTGCCGTTGTGTGGTGGGTTAAACTTTAACACTGTTAATGTCCGACACTCACACCTCTACGTGTTTGCTCTGCATGGTTCAAGTCTGGTCAAAATATTGAGGGAATTGTGATGTTGATAAACAATTCTTATTTTAAAAAAAAAAAAAAAAGTGTCACATGCAGATCTTTTTCTACATTTCTCATATCAGACAGTGTTAACATTTGAAGTTGGTCAATGTCAAGACAGTGAAGTCGCCTCTCTACAGGTTTGACATGAGAAGAAATGTCCACATTGACCAAACTGAAAACAGCAAAATAATCCTAAAGACATCCATCCATCCACGTGTTGTCTATACACTGCTTAATCCTCATTGGGGTGGTGGGGTGGTGGTGGAGCCTACCCCAGCTATGAGCATGTTTTTTAGACTGTGGGAGGAAGCTGGAGAACCCATAGAAAACTCATGCACAGGGAGAACATGCAAACTCCATGCCGAAAGATCCCAGGAAGGCGGGGACACGAACTGGGGATCTCCTACCTGCAAAGTGACGGTGCTAAGCACTGAGCCACTGTGCAGCCTAAAGACTTGATAAACAATAATTTGATTCCATCACTTACCAAGCTACAACATGTTTTCTTGGCACAAAGCTGTCAAAGCAGACACAGCATCACAGTTTGCTGCAGACTGGTCAGCTGAGCCACAACTGGACCGTGAAGCAGCAGAAGGCGGTGGCCTCTCCTGATGAATCACGTTTTCTTTTCCATCATGTGGCCGGCCACATGCGTGGTTTACAAGGGCAGCAGATTGCACTGTGAGAAAAGACAAGTGATGCTCCAGGCAGCGTTCTGCTGGGAAACCTTGAGTCCTGCAGTCCTGCGGATTTTAATTTGACACCTAAACATGGCTGCAGACCACAGACACCCGATCACGGTATTCCCTGATGGCTGTGGCTGACCGCTCTCAGCAGGATAACGCTTCCTGCCTCATTTCAAACGTTTAAGAATACGTGTTCATGTATTGACGTCTCCCAATTTCAGTCTCCATCTCGCAACTTCCAGGACATAATAGATCTGCTGCTAACGTCTTATTACTGGACATCGCCTTCAGATTTTTGTGGAGTTCAGGCCTCGATACTTGAGAGCTGCAGTATTTAGCAGGGGTTTTTATGTGTGATTGGTGTGTACATTATGTACAAAAAAACACTGAACTTGAAGACCTGCACAGTCAGCTGGTGTCCTAGTAATTTCCTGTGAGTGTATACAATTTTTTCCTCCCATTGTCCTGTGTCTGATTTCTAAATTCTCAGAATGATAATGTTTACGGGAATGCCAGAGAACGGCTCCAATCCATCAAGTCCTTATTTCCTATCAGTAGCTGTACGTCTTTGATAATATTCCTCGCAAGAGAAGTGACAAGAAATACATCTCAGCGATAAGGAGAGATAAAATTCAAGTATTTTCTGCCCTCCTCTCCTGTTCATCCATCACCTCCACTCATTGTGTTTGTCTGTAATTATTCTGCAGACTCCTCTGTTCTCCTGCAGACCTCCCATCCTCTCTTGCATTCCCCTTCTTTCACCACATTTTGTTTTTCTCGTCTCATGGCCAGAGTGAAAAAGCCCCCTTGTCTCTCCAACAGTCTCTGCTTTCTTTACTCTTTCGATCTCTTTTTCATGCTCTGCAAACAGGCGTGCACATCAACACACACACACGCACACACACACGCAAGGAGGAAGTACCTCTGCATTTTTTCCCCCCGTCAAACAATAACAGTGTGGAACTCTGGGTATTATTTTAGCAGCCGTCCACCACTTTATCTGCTCTCCACAATACTTCCTCTCCCACTGACTCACACATCCTGCCGGAGAGGGGGCGAGCGAGGCAGCGAAAGAATGAGATGGAGGGGAGAGAGAGAGTGAGAGAGGGGAGGGAGAGACATGCAGAGTGCAGGAGGGAGAAATAGCCATGTTTTGTCTTCCAGCGAGAGGAGCAAGGGAGGAGAAAGAGAGGAAAAGGAGGGAGAGGGGATGTGAGGATCATCGCTTGGTTTTTCCCTCTCGGTCAGAACCTGCCACCTACTTCACTTCTTCAGATGGACGTCGGCTCTCAGACTTGGACTCGCACCTTCCCGACGTGACCCGGTTCTCTTCGCGGACCTCAACTGGCTTGAGGATGAGAGAAAAGAGTCGATTTAACAAGGTGGCGATTCTTCTCATAAATTTGTAAAAGGGGAATTAGAGAAGTTTGAGATCTTTGAACTTGAACTCTGGCTGTCAGGGATGCTGGGATCAGTTTGACGGTGGATGCTTGAGCTTGTGGAGTCCGGTAAGTTTGAAAGCAATCTTAAATTCCATGTGTGTAACTTTATTTTCTTACATACTATGGAAAACATGAAGTTTACATCTTCTGGCTCATTGTAGAGTCAACACTTGGGAGCGGTTATTCCACTTTGTTCGCCCACATCTTGCTACACAAACCCATTCAAACTTGTTGTTGTTTTTGTTTGGAATCTCCTAATAATCACCACCCTGTTCTGAGTCCTTCCTCCCGTCTCGGAGTCATGTACTGCAACAAGTTTCTGTCCTTATCTGTGAGACTGCATTGAGTTCAAGTCTGTTTGTCTGGCCGCCCGCCTGGCATTTGCTCTGTACTGTATCGAGACTGTGTGTGTGACTCAGATTATGCGCGGTGACCTTTGCGGTATCAGTCAGCTGTTGCCGTTTCTGACCATTAAAGTGGGACATTCCAGCAGATCTTTCATAGAGGCTTATTCAGAGCTGCAAGACAGAGAATTCACAATTTCTCGGTCTTTGACTGCTGCAGAGTCTTGCCAGCTCTTCTTCTTTCTCTCTGTCACTACAACCCTTATTTAAATTTAACTACCTCAATTTCTGCTGTTTATTAATAGCAGTTTGCCGTGTCTTGCTAGCTTGATTGAATTTCCTGGTTGGTTACAGTCACAGCAGTGACACCACAACAGCGGTCGATTATCCCATTTTCTCAGTTTCCGTGTCGAGGCCAAGCAGTTATCCAGTGTGCGCCTGTGAGTTTTTTAGAGAAACATGATTCATGTGATTCCCCTTTCCTTGTTGTTGCCGGCTGAGACAGGTAGCCAACTAGGTTACAGTGTCAGAAACAGGAAAGTTCTTTGGATCGTGCTGTTATAAAATTGTGCCGTTTCGGTTCTCTGTGACCAAAAGAACAGTTGTAGCCAGTTCTCTAGCGTGTTTCCTGTGTCCCCTAAATGAAAGGGCCACACACTTTATGGAGCCTCCTTGGATGTTGCTGAATGTAGGCCTGACAAAGGCCTTAGAAACCTCTTTAACACTTTGCTCTCCAAGACAGATGTTGTTTTCACCGACTTTGTTGGCGCTCAGCAGCAGATTTTCCCTGAGAAAGCTGAAACGAGTGTGTTTTCCTTTTTGTGTTGGAAGCTTGTGCGCACTTGAGGTTGAACTCAAGCTATTCAAAAGAGGAAGAGTCTCAGTTACATCTTGGCTGCTCCGGTTCTTTACACGCCTTCTTTAATGCTGAGATCCCATCCACAAAACCACACAAACCATCTGTCTCAATTTCCTACAAATTCAATTAGGCTAAGACATCTCACCAAACATGTTTCTGTTCATTTGTTTGTCAAAATGCATCTAGAATAATACCATACTGAGGTGTTTAATTTGGCTATAAGTCACTTCATCAACTTAAAATTCAACTTTTAATGTGTTAACAGCATTTCAGTGACCACATATTTCAACATTTAGTTACAGTCATTGACACTATTTGGTTGATATTTTTACATGTCTAAAAATTTCTCACTCTTTAAACAAGTTTAACCCTTAGTTTTGATGTCTTTTGAGTTTCAAATCAGGCTTATTGCGATGGATAAATGCATCCGTCCAGTCTTTTCTACGCATTCTTCTGGAAAAATGTGTTGTTGAACTGCAAAGATGACCACAATATTATGATGAAATAGACAAGATTTTACCTTCTTTCATTCTTACACATCATATGTCCTCTGCTTCCTCATTATCACCATTTTGTTCCCACTTACAAGGTGCAGTTCTTCAAACTGTAAATCCACAAATTTGTGGGATACATGACCACCTCAGGCGCTGCTGTCAGCATTTTGGAAAAACAGCGACTGGTTATGTGGTTTTTGAAGAACTTTTCCCTTCTCCCCTGCATTGCCGCAAAGCAGTGCAGTCGCTCACTCTATCAGATTCTTAGGTTGCAAGTTGGCACATTTGTCATCGTTTTTTTGAGTTGTTTCTCTCGTTATCGTACATTCCGTCTCCATCTAACTTTGGCGTCACATGGTTTGTTTTGATTTTCACAGTCATCAATCTCTGAAAGCCAAACTTGGAGAAGTAGGGGAGGTGGCAGCGAAGGGGGTCCGGTAATGTTTGTAGTATGTTTGATAATGGTATTTTGTCTAGTTGTCGAGTTTGGATAGTTCCCACACATGTTCATGCACACACATACAGTCGCAGACACACATACACGGGCCCTACATAAACTTTCTCAGGGGATAATTTAAGGACATTGTCAGTGGACTCGAACAATCAGTGGGTTTAGATAGAAATCCCTCTTTAGGAGCCAGAACCAGGAAACTAGAGTGTTTATTTTGGAAATAGGTCTCCTGCTCCTGCTTTATCATAAACAATAATACTCAGAAATGGTCCTTTCCTTTTCCCTCGTGGTGCCATGGTCCACATTCTTCTCCCAAAATTGTGCCTCCAAATGTTTTTTCTGAAATACCCAGAATGGGCTCGTTTTACATTTTTGTACTTTCAGTTCGAGGACCTTAATGGCTGTCAGTTTAAGGTGTTGTTGGGAATTAAATGGCAGACCTTTTTGTAATAATTCGCCGTCCTGCCATCCATTTATGGTGTTTTATAGTTGCTTAAACATCGTTTGGGGAAAATTCAAGTCTTGAGTAAATTGACAAAAATCTGTTAAGACAAGTTCAAGTCAAAATCAAGTTTAAAATCAGTCATGACAAGTTCAGATCGAGCAACAATTAAGTTAAGACAAGGTCAGTCTACTTACAAGTCTTGTTAGGTTTCAAATCAAACATGATCAACACCAACTTCATGCCAAGTCTTTAGTCAGCTGAGACAAGACCAGTTCAACTTTGAGTTTTGATTAATCTCAATGGAAATAGATTTTAGACACGTCCGAGTCAAATATTAATTCAGTCCAGATGATTTTAAACCAAGCACAGGTCTTTGTAGGTTTCAAGTAGGTTATGATCAATACCAAGTCCTCACCAATTCAAATCCTGCTTGACTCCAAGTCAAATCTGGCGTCAGTAGAAAAAAGTTTAGATTAAGTCTCAAGTCGTTTAGGACAGGTCCAAGTCAAGTTTGAGCCTCGATAAGCCTCAAAACAAACAGGTCCAAGACAATTTTTAGGGACATGAGAGCTAAGTCCATGTCAAGACAGGGTCATTTAAGACAAGTCCAAATAAAGTCTTAAAGTAAAAATCAAATGTCAAGTTAGTCATGGTAAGTCTGGTAGTGTCTCAAGTCAATTTGGACAAGTCTAAGTCCAGTTTCACCTCAAATGAGGCAACCCCAAATAAAATTATGTGTCAGTTTAATTAGGACAAGTCAGACAAGACAAGTCCAAGTCAGCCGAGACATACATTACATCTCCAGCCACTAAATTTCAAGTGCAATCCCCAGTTTTTCAGCATGAAATTACTCGACATTTGAATATTTTCCTTTCAAAGCTCTATTTATCATTATTTTTGCCAGGTCACATCAAGTCACAGGACTAATAATTGTATTGGCCTGATCTGTCTTTTGTATTCTCTGGGGTTATTACCAGTTAAAACTCGATATCTGAATGCTTCGGCAGCCAGATTTTTGAGCAGATCTTCACATTTCTCACTTAAGTCTGATTTAAGCTCAGGTCTCCAGTCAGCAGTTATGGCAGTTTCCATTCTTTGTACAAGTTATTTCCATCTGTCAGCAGTATTCCCAACAGAGTTTCAGTCTACAAGATATGATTACCACCATAAAGGTCCATTCAGTCTCAGAGAATGTTACATTTATATCCGGCCAGTCCTTGTTTCGAGCTGTTTTCAGTCTTTCTGTTCCTCACTCTGTCTTGAACTCTGTCTGCAGGGGGTCGAGTTGAATCTGGCGAACGCATGAGATCGGAAGTCCGTATGAGAGAATTAGCGAATATCTTGGGATACGCTGGAATGTCTGGCTTTAGATCAGGCCGGAGAACTTGCTATACATGCTGGATGAGTTTTTAATGGCGGTGTAATGGAAGTCCAAACAACTTGTTTCCACAGAATTTGGGTTGGCAAGGAACTGCCACAGTAGGGCTACTTTTTATGTCAGCCCTGATGTTCCAAGACACTTACAACTGTGATAACAAATAAGGATGTCATCTTAGCCATCTAGCCTGGGTAAATCATATCTGGCCAAAAAAAGACGTTGCTTCAAATTGGTGGTAAAAGGATCATGGAGGTATCCCAGAGTAGGTAAATACAACACCATAGCAGCTTCGTTACATTTTAGCAAAACCTCAGGGTTCACTTAAGTTCATTTGATCCTCAGCTGGTGCTAAAGTGTGTTTCTCAAAGTGCTGTCAGAACACAATGAACAGTCAATTTGTTTATATCGAATTTAATGACCCTCCCAACAACAAAGCTTTGACGGTGTTTGTGTTCTCTCTCTGTGTGGGTTCTCTTCAGCTTGAACATATTTAGGGTTCCCTCTAATTGCCCTCAAGTGTATCCAGACCAGGTTTGGTGCAGTTTTGGATTGGCTCCTAATCTTTGAAATTCAATTTATACACGTCCAGTTTGGGAAGGCGCTTTCAAAAGTGCCAAAAGCATTTTTACACTTGAATGAGATTGTTTTTGACTATTTGAAAAGCAGCTAATGGAAGATGGATACACATTTTCTGAATAAATGCTGATGTAGTGATCGTTTAACCATCTTGACTGATCAGCCGTTTCCACTTATTTTGTTGTATTGGCTTGAAACATGGACAATACCAACTGACATGGAAGTATAATTACAAGTTTCAGAATAAAAAAAACACTTTCTGAAGTCTCTATTTTTCTCTCATAGATGGTTCTTTTTGTAGGAGCCCTTTGACCACACTCCACAGCTTCGCTCATTCAGCAGCTAATGGAAAACATGCCTACGTTAAGTCTTCCTATTTACAGTTGTTGCGACACTTCAGATTCACTCAGCAATCATACACTGCAGGCCAAAAGTTTGGAAGCAACTTCAAGTTACTCTTCACAATGTCTTCCTTGAAAAACAGTATGAATTCTATGGATTATGGGATGTATTTACTGCACGATCAGACTTTGCTTCCATTCATATGCACCATTTTCTTCCATTTACCTTTTGGTATACATTGAAGTTGCCAGAGAATTGCTGAATAAATGTTAATAAAAGAAACGAAAGGCTTAGTTTTGGAGTGGAGTTTGCATTATTCACTTCAGCTCTTTGGCTTTTTGAGTGTTTGCATGCAAAAATCCCAATAAATCTCAAACAGCTGAGTAAAGAAACGAGTACAGATACAAATACCTGATAATTATAGTAAAATGTGTTCTGATGAGTGACTCTTTATATAATAATCATGTTTATTTTGTTGCACCAATGAAATTAAGATCTTTTTTTGTGCAAATTCAATCTTGCTTCTAAACTTTTGGCCCATCGTGTATGAAAACAAGGGTTATGAACAGTAAAATACACTTTGCAAAGCAGTTCAAGGTGTATTTTCAGAGCTAGAATTTCTGGATTACTTTGAAATCTGACTACAAGTTTCTGAATTTCTTCTACCTGTTGCCTCCACAGACGCAGCGTTCCTCTCATCAGGCCTCACTCCTGGCACCTGGCAAAGCTACCGGAGCTCCCCCTCCCTCCACCGCCACCTCCTCCGTCTCCCCCTCCGCCGCCCTGCCTCCCCCCCACCGACTCCCCTCCACTCCCTCCTCCACCTCCACCTCCGCCTGCCATGCAGCTCCACCCCGGACAGTACTCACTACCCTGGCACACAACTGACAACAGGTGAGATGACGCATAATTCACCCGCTTACGTCTCATAAACTTCAGCGCAGAGCAGTCGCTGCTCTTGATTTGCAGTTTAACGACGAAACCCAGGCTGTTATAAACATGTCACGGCAGGATTTATTCAGTAAAGCAAGATGGTGGACCAGTACTGGACCATCAAACATTTGCAGTCAGGCCCTTAGTAGGGCGTATGATTCACCAATTTATTGATTTTTTACTCAGGTAGATCATAAATATTTTGTACTGCGTATATTTCTGACTTTGAATTGGAACAACATAAGCAATGTCCACTCAGGGATCAATAAGGTATTTCAGATTCTGATGCCACATTTGTGATTAATAATGTCTGAAAAATCTAAACATGTTTTCATGTTATCAGAAAGCCTAAGTAGTCATTGTAAACTGAGTATTTTTTGGTGTTAAACTGCTAAAAAAGAAGCAATGTACTCACATTATCTGAGCCAGGTGTACTCTTCCAGTCACTGCTGTATTATATCCAGATTTTGTTTGGTTATTTTTTTTTATTCTTGATAAAACCCTTAGAATTTTATAAGGTTTTGATATATTTTTTATTGAATTCTAAAATTTACACACACACACACCTAGATAAATTGTCCTGGAAAAGTTTACCTTTTAAGAAAACCTTCAAGCTTACTATTTTCCCACTAAAGAATGTGAGGATGTTTTGAGCAAATGTTAAAGTGATCCCCACCTCAGGCCCACGGGATTGCTGCCTGATGCATTTGTTAACACATTATAAAAAGAAAACTCTTTTGTTGAAATTGATGTTTTTGAAGGAAAATATTCCTAAACTTGTGTCGTATTTTGTCCTTCAGCTTGAAGGAGTGAACGACTTTAAGTGGCTGTCAGGTATCTCGTTTTATATATAATAATAAAAAAGCATAGATTGGATGTTTTCAAGTTCAAGAGTATGTTTTGTATTTTGTAGTAACCACGCAAGTCAAGGGAAAATGCCAATTTGTCACATGTAGTTTTTTTCAAAGCATAAAATAATTTATTTTATAGTCTCATAGTAAACCAATACTCAGATTGACCAGTGCAGAAGTCATCAGTTTCATAAGTCACACAACATTTCTGTTACTTCCCTGACCCCATAATGGTTTATTCATATGTTGTGAAGCTTCCTTATATGAGGAAAGTTACATAATTCAAGGACAGACTATTGACAGACAGGAAGTTATGGCATCGTCTTTTGATTTTATTAGTAAATAGATTATGTTTAAAGTATAAAACTAGAAAAAAACACCCTTAACAACCTCTTTGGATGCCAAATAATGTGAGCACATTGCTTATTTTTCTGCAGTTTAAAACCTTAAGATACTCCATTTACAATGACTAATTAAGCTTTCTGATAATTTGAAAACATATTTAGATTTTTCAGACATTATTAATCACAAATGTGACGTCAGAATCAGAAATACTTTATTGATCCCTGAGGGGAAGCTGCTTATATTACAGTAGCTCCCATTCAAAGTCAGAAGTTTAAACAGTACAAAATATTTAGACAAACATAAGTAGAAAAATATGTCCTAAAAGTATAAACACAAGTAGAGACAGTATGAGCATAAATGTATGAAACTAAGTGTATTATACAGTGTAATAAGTGGTGTGTCATTGCACCAAGTTATTGCATATTTATCTTTATGTCACCCTGATTGTTGTGTTATGTTTATATACTGATTGCATAGTGTGTGTATGCTGTATGTGTGTTTTTATGGTCTGTGTGTGTGGTGGAAGTTGATTCATGCTGTGTGTCGAATGCTTGACTGTATCATCTTGTTTGTATTTAGTACATTCGATGGGATTTTTTAGTTTTATATTTACTGTTGTCCCGACCTGAACAAGGATGGCGGATGGATATTAGCGAGTAGCTACGTCTGGTACGATAGGATTAATGTGTTTGTGCTCGGACCTGGACAAATACATAAAGTAGAATGCAGAAAATTATGATTTTAAATAGTTTTCAGTGATATAAACCACTTTTTTCTGGAATTATGATACATTATTTGGCATAATTCTATTATTTGTAATCAATCAATAGGCTGTTTGTTTGGTTTATTATACCTAGATAAACTGTTCAAAGTCTGCTGACATTAATCATGAGGCTACAGTGGACAATTTAATACCAGTTAATTACATAAATCCAGCCGGGACATGTTCATGAGTGGCTACAGAACTGCCTCATGTGCAGTTTTAGTCAAACCCTGAGCGTGTCTTGTTGTAGTTTTGAGTCGTACCCTGTGATCCTGTGACTCTAGAGGACGTTGGCCGGGGGTTTTTCGGTCACTGTGACTTCACCCCCAAAAGCCAACAATCGGCAGGAAACAGGTGACATCACCGTGTTTTAACGTGAATGCTGCCCACGCAGGAGGCCTGCTGGTCTATTTTTGGCCTCTATTTAAACATTACAGAGCGATAACCAGTCAGATCCCCCCTGTGACCAGCTCTTTGTGTCAGGCTGTCGGTGGTGAAATCATTCACAACCTTTGATGAGTCTGAAACAGCTGGACTGAAGGAACAACACATTCAAATTCTCTTAATTTAGTTTCAAGTGTAGATTTTGGCATTTTCGGCCCAAATCAGGGTGTTTGGAGAACCAAGAAAGACATAAAATGTCTGCGCCACAGCATCTAAAAGGTATAAAATTAGATGAAATTTCTTGATTTTTGTGTTTACATTCAGCCCCCAACAGTAAGAATCTGGCTTCACTGGCATGTTAATAAAGAATATTTTTTATCTAAATCGTACTTTTGTACCAAAGTTGCTGCGTGGAGTTGCTGCTTTCCATTTGTATGGGTTATTTTTTCTGTCTATGTTCACACTACACTCATGAAACTTTTACATGATTATAATAAAATGCTACAACATACAGCAATGTAACACTAATACAAGAAACAAAATAGTAATAACCAACAGCCAAAAGAAGATTTTCATGGCTCTCTGTCACATCGTATACTAATAGATGTAATCAGAGCTCCAACTATGTATGTTCGTAACACTAATTCAGAGCAGTTGACTAGCTTAATAGTAAGAAAACTGTCAGCAAACAGCCAAAAATCGGGCATAATTTAACAGTATAGTGCTAGTTTAATCTGATACAGCCTTCATACAGCCTTTATTTCCACCTTGCTAGGGTGCAAAACCAGTTAAACGTTGTAACTGAATAAAATACTATTCTGGAGATGCCTTGCGAGCGTAGCAGTGTTTGAACATTTTGTCAACTAATTGTGCATGTTCCCAGCTCTGACGAACTATTATGTGTGACTTTGATTATTCAAATAAGCATTCTGTTTAAACAATGCAAGTCATTTATTTCCTTTTTTGAGCAATAAACTGTAAAAATATTTAGTTAACTATTCAATAAAATGAGGAAAAAGGCAAATTCTTACAACTAAGGAGCAGAAATGAGGAAATATCTTGCATTTCTGCTTAAAATAATTGCAGTTTTTCATCATTTGATTGTTCACCAATCACCCGTTCACCTCTAAATATAATAAAGGGTGTTTCTGTTAACTGTGACACGAGGACAAATGACTGAATGACTCAGTCAGGTTGAATAAAAAGAAGTCATGTTCTTTCTTTGTATTACAGTATGATCTCACCATAAAGTAAGAGGAAGTCCCCACCGTCTGTATATTGACTCACAATAAAAATAGCCTTTGCGTCTTTGCTTGTCAGCCCTGTGGAACACTGGTGTTTGCACTGTTCTCCTTTTGATAGGAATCAATGATATAATGTACCACCATTGGATTTAATAGTCTCACGTGGATTACATAGCAGTGTGTGTGTGTGTGTGTGTGTGTATGAGTGGGTTTCTTATTCCCACAGTTTCTATTGGCTGATCTCGTCATACACAAACACACACAGCATCTGATGAGGAGGCAGCTCCCGGCATAACTCTGGACAATGGCATGTGACTCCCAGAACATGTGGACAAAGAGAGGAAGACATTCAATAAACTGTGTTTGTGTGAAGGAGAGGGACATTTTGTACCGCCTCTGTGTGTGTTAATAACTTCGCTAAGTGTGTGTCTTCATGTAAGCAGAAGACACATCCATGAAAAGAAAAAGTTTACCTGCGCTCACACACAAATACGTGCCTGTATTTAGCGACACACGGAGGATTAATCCAATCATCTCACATGGCCGACTGGGTGTTTAGCGTGTGCTGCTGCATCCGTGTGCATCCTCTCGCTCACATGTTCCACATTGCCGTGTGATTGGACAGGAGTGACTGTCATTTCCTGTCCAGCTCCCGTCTCATTTCCTCTCTTCCTCCCACTGTCACCCAGGTCAAATCTATACAGAAGCCTCTCCTTTCTCATTCACTGCTCACTTCCTTCGAACACCATTTTCTCATGCAGATACTGACGCTTTTTTCCCCACTAGTCAGAGCGTGTCCACATAAGTGTTTTTTTCCCAGCTGAAATAAACTTATTCTGGATACGCTCACCCCTTTCAGACATGCACTGGTTCTTATTAATCTGACAGTAACTGAGCATGTCAGCTTCATGTCTGACTGACTGACATGTCTGCTGACGTTTCTGTAAAATTTCCATATCACTTTTAACATGCCATGAGTTTAAACTGCAGGCGTTCACAAGCAGCAGTTCTTCATGTTGTGTAAGACTTACTTTCCCTCCCACATTTCAGTACAATATTGTTTCAGAGACGTCACAAAACAACAGAGCAGAATCACAAAACAACTTGCTCCATTTGTACACTACAGTTCAAAAGTTTGGGGTCACCCAGACAATTCCATGTTTTCCATGAAAACTCCCACTTTTATCCATGTGCTAACATAACTGCACAAGGGTTTTCTAATCATCAATGAGCCTTTCAACACCATTAGCTAACACAATGTAGCATTAGAACACAGGAGTGATGGCTGCTGGAAATGTTCCTCTGTACCCCTATGGAGATATTCCATTAAAAATCAGCTGTTTCCAGCTAGAATAGTCATTTACCACATTAGCTATGTCTACACTGGATTTCTGGTTCATTTAATGTTATCTTCATTGAATAAATGCTTTTCTTTCAATAATAAGGACATTTCGAAGTGACCCCAAACTTTTGAACAGTAGTGTATTCATATATCTCTGCCCTGGAGTTTTCTTATAGTGTCACATTCATATTATAACTTCAGTATTTTAACGCTTCAGATGTATGAGCAGTTCAGCCACAAAGATATTTTTCCAAATTTATCCAAAGACAAGAAGACAGTAACCCAGTAACTAGATGTAACAAAGCTAACAAAATGAAGGTTAGCTTGAGGCAAACCAGAGCCATTTTGTGTTTTTTCTTTTTGTCATACGCATCAGAATTAGTGTATTTTGTTTTGAATATTTCATTGTACTTCCATGCCTTGAGTGCTTTATTAGCTATGTCTACACTGGATTTCTGGTTCATTTAATGTTATCTTCATTGAATAAATGCTTTTCTTTCAATAATAAGGACATTTCTAAGTGACCTCAAACTTTTGAACAGTAATGTAGATATCAAAATATTAGAATCTGTGCCCAGATTTTCTGTGTATTGAGGACTTTGTGTCAGTTTCATTGACCAAAGCTCATGTAAGCACCACATGAACTAAAAGATATAAGATCTAAAAGCTGATTTTGACTACAAGATGCATCTCAGTTTCAAATTCCCTAACAAATTAGCAATAGATAAAACCGTCAGTACTGTTTACACAAAGTAAACCTGGTACTTCTGAACCTCTGGGATGTAGTTCTTCAGTTGTAACTCAACCTTTCATCAATTGATTTCCATCAGTACTTCATTGTTGTGCAATGGAATTAAAGTTGAGATTGATTTAAAAAACTCCACTACAAAATAATTGCAACTTGATCCTGAATGTTATAGCCTCGTCAAGTTTTAACAAGCTAAGTCATTTTTTTTACATTGCACAGACTTTAATAAATGCATTGTTTTTTTTTAAATACACACCAGTAGCATTGCTTATGTAATGTGAAGCGGACGTGATTTAGAACAAGTGAAAACATGCTCGTTTAAGGAACCTCATCAATTATACCTAAATAAAGCCTAATGATTAGAGTACACATTAACAAATGACCTATAGAAATTTGATTTCAAGAGTACAAAGGGTTATTTTTGACAAGAATAAGTTGCAGTCGCGTGTTTTACCAATGTAACAAAACCCATCAGTTTTTGGATTTTTAAAGCATGAATTGTAAACCATAAATACTACAGAAACAGCCTGGAGATAGTCTACTGGTGGTTGTAGATCAAAGCCCCTCAGAAATTTCTCTGCTCTGCAACCCCTCCTCTGTCTCCTTGGCAACTTTCCCCATTGTTTGAATAAGACACCAAAGAAATACAAAGGGTGAGTGACCACTCTCTCCTCTTTATAGGGAAAAGAAATACCACAATAAAACATCTGCAGATTGTTTTTGGGGCCTTTACGGGCTGGATTTGAACCAAGCACAAGAACAGCGGGTGCCCTGACCACCTGGAGTTAATATTGATCACCAATATGTGTGAAATGTATTTTCTTATCGCTTCTCCCTGAAGTGTTGTTTTGCTCCCTGTTGTCTCATCTCATATGGTTTTGTCCAAGAAGTTGAGATTGCTGGGAATTCTTTTGCTCTTTCACTTTGATTCTGGGGTCATTTATGTGCCTTAATAAACAGTTGAAAGTCAAAATGGACTGAAAGATTTGTAACTCTGTCACTGGGTTTGACTCTGACCTGTGACGGGCAGTTCAGCCTGTTGAGCAACATTTGATTTACAGTATGTATGACATTTATTGCATCTCCGTCTGCCCCATTCCTCATCTGCCTCTCATTATCAGGTTTTCCTCTTTTTATTCCAGTTAAAAAGTTTATGGTGGGATGCTTCTTTACCTAAATCAAGGATATTTAACTCGGTCGTACTGCATTTTGTACAGATTATAAAGACATCCAAGATAAATTTGTGATTTAGGGATATAAGAATGAAATACAGTTTTATTTTGTTAGGCTAGTACTGGTCCCATGTACTCCCATGTCATGTCATTAACTGACCAGATATGCAGTGAAAGGAATCTGTTTTTTAATATAGCACATCTTTCTGAAAGCGGGTATCGTTTTGGAATGAACCTACATTTGATGTAAAGGAGATGCGACAGGAAGAATCCAAAAACGGAAGAAAGGAATGAAAGGGGAAGACGAAAGAGGATGAGAGGAATCAAGGGATGACTTAGAGATTGTGACTCCGGGCAGTGGGAGTTGATGAGGAGGAAATCCTTCTCCGCCTAAAGAGGCTTCCTCCAAGGGGCTTTAAAAACACATGGGGCTGCCGTGGATCTTCGGCTCAGCACTGATAGAAAACAGATTCCCCAGCTGTACAGTTGAAATGTTGTGTCTCAGGAGAATATACTGTATATGTTTCGCAACTTTCCACTCCAAAATTGAAGATGACTTGTTGTATGTAGTTTGGAAAAGCATGAACTGCTTTGTCAATCAAGAAGTAACATTACACTGTTTAGAAGGAACCCCATGCGAACTTTGCTCTGGGGACATTATACATTGCTTTGATTTTGATGAAAGTTTTTCTGCAGTTTCTACATCTCAGCTCTGTAGGAGAAAGGTTGTGTTTAATGTCCAATTAGTAGACTATAAACGTTCCATATCCAAGGTGACATAAGTTTACAAATTTAGTCTGTAACACATCCAAAAGCAATAGTTTGAATACTTAAATTGTCCTTTGTCTTTGTCTCTCTGCAGTGACTTGTCCATGCAGTGGGGTCAGCTGTCCAGGCCTTACTCCTCCACCGACCGAAGCAGTTCCCTGGGCTCCATGGAGAGCTTGGACACTCCGACGCCCACCACACAGCCATACTCCGACTCCCATAATTCACCTGTTGACCCAACCCTCTTCAACAACAAGAGAGATTCCGCCTACAGCTCCTTCTCGGCCAGCTCGAACATATCAGACTACGCGACGGTGCCACTAAGGCCCGGCGAAGCCTGCTCCATGGATAACCTCCTCCAGACCCTGGGGCCGGCTTGTCAAGGCGACACCAGGTCATCTGGTGAGGCCCCAGATGAGGCACAGCTGATTACACACAAGTCCAGATCTCTGACGAGGCCGAGACCGAGGCCTGTCGAGGTGAAAGAGAGGCCTTCGTCCTGCTGTTATGAGCAAGAGCATAGGGTAGATTTTGAGATTGTAAGAAATGGAGAAAGGGGAGCAGAGAGAAAGACGAACCCCCCTCAGCCTCCGACTAGGAAGGACAGTTTTAGGGCCACCCGGAGTCGCCCTAACGCTGCCAGCCAGCGTTGCGCTTCAGCTCCTATTGAAAATTCCAGTGTTTCTTGTTATTTTGAGGAAAACAAGCGCTCTCTGAATGTTGAATCAGGACTTCTCAATGGCTTCCCTGTGTCAGAAGAAGGTGATCAAACCGAGAGTTTCAAAGAGGAAACTGTAGACTCACATTATATCCAAAGACACATCAGATGTGAGACTGGTGCTAATAAAGACTACAAATCAGAGACCACCTCAGACCACCTCCCTGACTCAGTGACAGCCTCCACAGTTCCTACAGTCCCCTCTGGTCCTGCATCTTTACCTGCCGAATCCTCTTTGGAGGCTCAAGGGCTGATCACACGCTCCCAGACAAAGCACTCTTCTTCCGGGCTGCACCGGCACAGCGCCCCTGAGAAGCTAATAGCTACACAACTTCAGTTATTGCAGTTCAACAGAGACAACCCTTCATTGGAGCCTTACAGTTCAAATGTTTCAGATCCCTCCTTGTCCCCCTGTAGCAGTCAGTGGTCCCACTCTTCACTTCCACCAGCCACAGAAGACCAGGAAGCTTCTCACAACCACCTTAATGCCCCGTCACACAAATGGGGAGGCAGCCGATGCTCAACTCCTGGATCTGTGTTCTTGGACGGTGATGATGGAGATTCAAGTGAAAGGCTGGAAGAGATTAATGTAAATGGCAGTTCTGTCTCACCAATTCATCATCACATCTCATGGGGTCGCTCGGTAAGTGTACCAGGGGAACCCACAAAATCATCAACACAGGAAAGGTTGAGCTCTGACCCGATACTGGAGAGTGATTTTGTACCTCTTAGTGCTGCTGCCAGTGTGGACACTCTCCTGGAGGAGCAAAGATCAGGAGAGAGGGAAAGAAGTGGAGGCAGAAAGGAGGAGGATGTAGATGGAGAGGCAGCCATGAAAAAGTCAAGCTCATCCAGGAACCATCGACGTAACCGTCGTCGCAGTGAGCGATTTGCTACCAATCTTCGCAATGAGATTCAGAGGAAAAAGGCCCAGCTTCAGCGTAGTCGTGGCCCAGGAGGGTTGCTCTGTAGTGGAGAAACTGTCCAGGAAGAGGAGGACCCTGACCTCAGTGAGGAAGGACCAGAAGCAGACCTGCCTTCACAGGAAAAGAATGCCAAAGTTGCATTTGCCTTACCTGCTATTCCCCTAGATTCCCAGAGCTCCTCATCCGTCAAGACCTCAAACACCTCAAATAAATCAAACCATGATGTCTTGCAGCCCACAACTTACCCCCAGAACAGCAACCTCTCCAGGTCTGTTCAAATTCTAGACCCAGGTGTGGCTAGTTTTGGTCTTGGCATCCGAGTCGTAGAAGAACCAGCTCCTGCTGGTAAGGCCCGGCGATGGCGTTGGACCCCTGAGCATAAACTCCAGCCTGATCCTGATCCAGATCGACGACATGGGGTCTTGGGGGAGAGGCTGTTAGGGGTCACAGGGTCACGTCACGGGGTTTGTTCCTTCACCTCCCCACCCACTGCCTCCTACGGTCGCTCCTCTTCATGCTCTCGAATGGAGGAGTCGGATATCCTTCCATTTGCAGATAGAATGAAATTTTTTGAGGCGACTAGCAAAGGCATGTCCGTGCCAAATGCTTTGAGTCTGTCGAGTTGCAGGCAGAAAAAAAACTCCCACCATCTGGAGCACCAGGGGGGAGAGCTGGATCAGCATCCAGCCCAAAGGAGATACTCATATCAGGGGGGACTTAAGCAGGAAAATGCCCTGCTTCCAAACACTATGGAGGCCAGGAGGCAGTCTGTGAGTACCTTTAGGGAGAGACAGAAAGAGAAGGAGAGGGAACAAGAGAGGGATAGGGAACGAGAACGGGAAGAGAGGCTAAGAGAAAGGGAGAGGCAACAGGAGAAGGAAAGACAAATGAGGGAACTAGAAATGGAGAGTGCAAGGCTGAGGGAGATTCAGCGGGAGAGGGAACGAGAGGAGAGGGTGAGGCAGTGGGAGAGGCAGAGGGAGCTGGAGCTGCAAAGAGAAAAAGAGATGGAGATAGCCAGAGAGAAGGAACGACTCAAAAAAGAACGAGAGAAAGAGCTCGAGACGGAGCGAGAGAAGGAAAGGGAAGAAAATTCTCAGCTCAACTCCCATCAGGAGTTTTATGGCACTTCTAGCATCAAGGACAGAAACCAAGACTTCCAGCACATCGACAACTTCCACAACTTCCAGCCCAAGTCTCAGGTGTTCTCCCATGGCCAAACCCAAAGTCAAGTCCCACGGTCTGCTTTTTATCCAGTCAACACTCCCTCCCAGCTGTTGGAGAACCAGGAACCTCTGCATCAGGGATACACAGCAAGGAGCTACACACCGACAGAGGTAAGACTGCTGCTCGCTTGGTTTCATCAGGGAAGAAAGATACACTGCATTTATCAGGGTTATGGAAAAATTAACGATTGCCATACTCAGTGGGAATCTGTATAGTCATCTTTTGGGGATTCTTAATATTACGTGCGTTTTCAAACAGTAGAATTGTGAGGACTGATAAGAGGCCTGCAACAAAACACTGACAAATTACTTTCTGTGCTCAAGGAAAACTTTCAATACATCTGTCCTGCTATATATAATCATGTAATAGCTTCTAACTGCATCCATAACCAGTATGTTTACAAGTCTGCTACCTTCAAAACCGATTTCCAGCTGCAGGCTGGTTAAGTTAAAGAACAGCCAATGTCCCAGCAGCACTGAAACCAAGTAACGCCTTTCAGAGTGAAAGATAAACTTGGCAGTTCACTGAAATCAGACTGTGGTTTTGGACCGAGCTGAAATGACTACTGGAGACGGAAAACTATCTTGATTCTTTCAAACAGCACCAGAAAAGGATTGAGTGGCCACATTTGGATGCAGGAGCTAAGTGGCCACTCGGTCCAAGTGCTCCGTGGTTTGAACAGTCGGTTTGAAGTTGAACTTCGCATCCTGCATGTGGTCAAAGTCTGAAATTCTCATTGAAAATTCTAAGGATCATTGAAATGGTTCACGGAACTGAGAGAGATTGGGCAACAGCGGCGGACACTTGTGTCAGCGATAATAGCAGCGTTAGGTTACATCTTTACCGCAAAGTGATTCGAGACTCCTGGCAGGGGGTGCAGCCCCTCGTCTGAACTGTTGTACCTCCTGTGAACTCCAGCCGATTAGTACCCTCATCGTTTGACACGAGCAACCGACATGACATGTGTTTCGGACTAAATGTACGTCCAGCTCAGCAGATATTTGTTTCATGCTGACACTGTTATGTTGTTTCTGTGTGTTTTTAAACTCTGGCCTCCTCCACGTCGGGATCATTTTCAAATCTAAGGTTGTTGATTTGATGCCACAGTGATAACCCCACAACCAAAATCTTTAATGGTAACAGATGTGCTGAATGTGTGCAAAGAGAAACATACTGTGTGTATAGAAACACACACGAGACGAACCTCTACCAGAAACGTATAAATGCAAACATCCATTATAGCATTAGAACGCAGATCCGCACATGTACAAGAAATGAGGTTCATTCATTGAGGTGTGTGCCTCCATGTGCGTGTGTTTTGGAAACAGAATGTGAAAATATAGAAATGTAAGTGGCTGCTATTATTATTTGTGGTCTGTCACTCAATCAGCTCTCATTTGAGAAGTCCAGCTGTGTTTTCAAATCATTCCCTCCAATTGTTTTTGGCCAAATTACACGCTCGGATTAAATTATTTTTCACATCCCACCTCATTACATGAACATTAAATCCACACTTTGATGCGATCTGCCTTTTTCCCAGTGGACATTAATTTTGTAAAGGTCAGGGAAGAAAACATTGCGTGCACAGTGTCCATTATCATCTAAATGAAACACATTCACAATGACCATTCATATTCTGAATTTGCAGTGTGTGTTTTGTCAGTTGGAATACGTGAATGGTTTCACAATTATTTTTGTATTTTGCTTTTATTTGTTGAACCTGGACAAAGAAGTGATGGATTAAAGTTGAGTTTTCTGCCTTTTTTTGGAGAGAGCAGTTGGCCGACATGTAATATGTCAGCTATAAATACTAATAGTGCAAATGTGCAAATGCCAAGAAACAGAAGCAGTGTTATGGTGTAATATTTTGCACAGTTGGATTGTTACTAGGTGCTGCAATTAATGATTATTTCAATGATTAATTGTGGACATCTTAAAAAGGTGAATAACATAGTTTTCACCAGAGGGGGTCTTTATTGCCGCTTTAAACCCCAAAAGACGGTGAATTTATGTGTCTAAAGGTGCTTGTGAAATAGAGCTTATTATCAGTTGTTACCATTTAATGGATTTTATTGCGGATGACGGCCAAATATGCAAAATTTGCCTCTGATCATGCCAACGAAAATACCATCTGAATGTTTTGATTTGCACCGCAGACGGTCAGAAAATATCTAGTAGTATAATAGTGTGTGTGTGGACCCCACTGGTGTGTTTGTGCAGCTTGTCCACGCCGCTCAGTGTGTGTCTACTGGCTGCTGTAACTCTGAGAGTGCAATGAGTTCATTATGAGTCATAACCAGGTCCAACACACTATACAGGCTTATTATGATTACTATTATTTTCTCTAGTAATCAAAAAATGAATGAAAAGATTTTAAAAGATAGCGAAAAATGTCTGTCAGATGTCTTTACATATCTTGTTTTGTCCGATCAGCCCCACAGAGTCCAAAGACGTTCCCCTTACAAAGACGTAAAAAGGCATAAAATTAGAAAATCTTCACATTTGAGAAGAAGCAAGTGAATAATTTTAAGTGTTAATGCTCTAAAAATGCTGCAAATGATAAGATACATTATCAAAATAGTGGGAAGGTAGTTGTTAATCTACAAATTTTTTAATCATCTAACAATCAACAGCATTATCTGATATCTTTCTCATTACTATTAATTATAATTTTTTTGCCTCCACTGATTAAAAATGGCTTTGTTGAAAGAAGAAAGAGTTGAACTGGTACTTCTCAGTGGACATGAAGGACGGACATATTGAAAGATAGTGATAGGGTTAAGGTTAGAGTTAGGGAAGTGGTTTTTTGGGCAAGCACGAATTTTATCCATGACCAATTCTTTAGTTGTGACTGATCCATTTGGTCGTCCAGAACAGAGTTTGTCCATGACACTGCTCATTTCTTTAAACTTTTTAAACCACCTTCTCACACACCTTACACATCTAGAAAATAATGTACCTACACAGTAGTACAAAATGATTGAACACAGATGAGACAAATGTAATTAAAATAGAAATTTTAACTAAGCCAAAGGCGCAGAATATGAAACGGTGCAAGAAAAGGAACTTTAAATGTTAATAAGTAGTATATGAAGACAAAGAATCAGCACACATTCGTGCCTCAGGTTGGTTTTTGACATAAAAAGGCTCCAAACTCAGCTGCAAATACCTCCAACCCAATTAAACTTGTTACCATGAAAGTATATCACAGGGTGGAGTCACACACCCACTTCCCTTCAGCGAGCAACACTTCAGCTCCAGATTGAATTCTTCCTTCATTCCTTCGGTGTTATTAACCCGCTTTAAATCTCTTCGCAGACGTATCCGGCTCGGCAGCAGGAAACCACCAGGCTCAACAGGAAGTACAGCCTGACCGAGAGGTGAGCCATTCGCCACGCAGCGACAAACACAGACACTTAGATGCGTATAAATCATGAACATTTCCTGCTCCCACCTGGTTATCTTCCATATCTGTGAGTGGACCTTTTGGGAGGAGAAAGCGGTAGAGAAACTCTCTGATTGTCTCTGGAGACGCAAGGTGGGGTCGCCCTTTTGTGCACCGACGGGCGGAAATCCCTCTCAGTCATGCCTGGCCGTGATTTGACTGTAATGAGCTCTAAGTGTACGGAGCAATCATCCATGCTTAAAATGTGACCATAATGATATGTGCTTGGATGGTGATTCCTGTACGTTAACGTGTAGGGGGGCATTTTGGACACGCTTGGCTTGTAAAAGGGCCTCTACTCAATATTTGACCTGAGACCGAAGCAGTTCAGTGAGTCTGGAATGCAAAAAGGAAACATTTAGTATAATTTACCCACTTTCACTGTCTGAAGTTTTTGTTTTTAACCTGCATTTCTGAAGTTTGTCTGAAAATGCCTTTCTCTATTTACTATTTAATGCCCTGAATTATTTTTTTTCGAACTTGATTGTGTCTTATTTAGTGATGAATATTGACAGTTTTGGAAAATGAGCATGAGTTAGATGAGAAGACTGATATCACTGCAGAAGTAAAACAAGGGGTGATTAGCTTAGCTTAGCTTGGAATAAAGACCGATTGACTCCTGTCCATAGTCGCCCTCTTTGATCGTCATTTAAGACATTTTTTTTGTGATTTTATGGTACGGTAATACACCTTTAATTATTATTATTTTTATTATTAACTGTATTATTTTATTATTTATCGACCTTTATTTAACCTGGAGAAATTCCACTGAGATGAAGAACCTCTTTTTCAAGGGAGTCCTGGCAAAAATAGGCAGCAGCAAATACAAAATACAGTTAAAACACAATTAAAACACGAGCAAAAAACAAATAATAAGATTAAATTTACAAGCAAATTATGAAAAACAAGTGCATGTTGTGGAATTGGCCTCATGAACTCACAGTTTGGATTTAAAATCACTCAATGAGATGAACTTGGTTAGTTTCCAATATTTCTGCAACATATTCTATGCAACAGGTGCAGAGTAAACCCAGTTCAGTACGGGCAGAATATTTATTTAATCTTTATTTAGATGTAAAGAGATCCTCTCAATTAGCTTTGTTGTCGTTTAGTAAAGATTAAATGAAATAAAAAAGTCGTACAAATATATCCCCACCTCTAGAAGTCACTAACTGTCTTGATAAATGTACATCTACGTGCGTATAATGGCAATAATGTGGGTATTTGGATATACAGAAGGTCCCTGGCTTACGTCTGAGTTCCACTACTATGGATCAACATAAGCAGATTTTTGTTCTAAGTTGGAACTCCAGCGAAAATGTAAACAAAACTGTTACATGCATCACGATATCAATCAGTTCTTCAGAAAAGTCACGAATACCAATGACTTTCATGCATGTGTAAGTCATTTTACGCGAAGATAACAGAATATGTTTCACTGTTTTTACAACTTGAGCATTTTATTATGTCTAATTTCACTTCCATGGAGATGGCTTTCCTTTTTCTTCGAAGCACTGCCATCAGAAAAGTCTGACTTGGGAGCCATAATGAAGGGCAAAAAGTTAGCAAATGTAGCACAATCCAAGGTTGTGTACGACCGTAGAATGTAAACAAAGCTGTCTCATAGCGCTGCGTGACGACGTATTCATCTGCTCCACTCACCAACTCGTTCCACGTAACCAGCTTTGACGTAATGCTGAAACGCCGTAGGTCGAGGACGTCGTAAACTGAGGACCCCCTGTAGTGTAAGCTGCCAGATATAGCGTGTTTACAGGTTTTGGTGTCTCTACAGGCACCAGTCTGGCAACCTCAGAGTGATGACAAGCCTCACAAAGCTGTTGTGTGCTTGAAACAGTTACAGCTCGTAGCTCAGCATAAAACCAATTTCTTCTGTTCTTTATGCTAAGCTAAGCTAACCTCTTCATGGCTTGTTAATCATCAACATGTATGTAATGTCATATATTTATCAGAATCTGGCTAAACTGCCTTATAATATGCTGCAGAATGCTGCAGAAATGTGTTAATTGAAGTGATATTATTTTATTTCTCCACATCACAGAGACTACCCAAGCTGGAGGCGTGAGTCCAGACCACCAGAGAGCATCAGTCACCACCACCTCCATCAGAGTTGCTGGGGCCCCAGGCAGACCAGCAGCAGCAGCAGCGGCAGCAGCAATGACCACAATGGACACTCCTTCGCCCCTCCGCCAGCCCCTCTTTCACTCCGAGGACGAGCCATGTCGGAGAACGACCTGCGCTTCGATGGCAGCCACCGCTGGTCGCCATCAATCTCCTCGGCTGCCAGTCAGACCCTGAGCGAGGTGGAGGAGGGAGGTGGCAGCATCAGGGCTGGAGACGCAACCAGCAACGCCAGGCAAAACAGAAAGAAGACGCCGCCTCCCCCGAGGCCGCCGCCGCCGAAGTGGGAGCAGTTTCACCGCCGGCGTTCGTCCCACCACACCTTGTTCTCTTCTTCTTCTGCTGCTCCTCACTCCAACCCTCCTCAGACCCACTCCTCCTCCTACATCGCTCCACCTGAGGAGTCCAGGCAGAGGTCCTACAGCCTCCCTCCAGAGAGGCACGAGGCGTCGGACAGCTGCCCGAGATGCAGCTGCAACCAAACCCCGGAGATTTCCCACGGCCCGTCCGATCAGAACCAGGCCCCGTTTCAGGAAGTGTCCTTTTGTGTCGCCCCGCCCAGTCCCATGTTCTCAAGGAGGGCCTTCAGACCGGTGGCACCTCCCCAGAGAGACAGGGAGGGAAACCTGAGGATGGAGTCTCTGCCTCCGCCTACACCACCACCGACTCCAGCAGCAGAGACCGGCGTGAGCAGGTGAGAGATCAGTATTTTATTTAACGTAGAGATAAAACTAACATGTGATTGATTGGTGAAATATCTGGTTTAAAAATGCCAAAAAATCTGAGTAACCGTCCAGAAAGATGAGCCAGATTCAGTCTGTCAAAGGCCTTGGACACACAAATACAGATACTTTTCCTTTACAAAAATTGCTCTTTTCCAAGCATTCTGGGCCAGTCTTCATCAACTGTTTAACAATTTCCAAAGACTAGAGTGTAATTTCATAATTTCTGTAGACTTTCAACTGCAAATACTGTGAACTAAGTAAGTCTCCAAGAACAGGGGATTTAGAGATCAGAAAAATATAAAGGAGGCATGATTATGTAAAGAAAATGTTAAAAAGAAGAAGACAATGCTTCAAATATACTCATTCTTTTTGTTCTTGCTTCTGTGTTTTAAGTTATTTTAATGTGTCTCTGCAGTGTATCGATGGTGGATGTGAGTCCAGACCAGGACAGGATTCCAGTGAAACCTCACAAACAGCAGCCCAACATGAGACCTGGAGCCGAGTGGGAGAGAACTCCATCTCCCAGAGTTCACAGCGATGCCGTACTTCACCCAGTCTTAGAAAATGGGGATGCTGGTGGGGCTTTACCTTCCTCTCCTTCCTCCTACTTCAGTCAACCTGATTATGAGCAGCAGCAGCAGCTCTGTATGAACAGAGGCTTCCAGACTGAAGAGCAGCAGAAGATCCTCGAACCAGGAACAGAATCTGAGACGACCCTGAGCCCGAGTCCCGCTCACAGCCTGGAGGCCGACTTGGACGTCCCCATGGAGACGGACATTGACGACTTCCAGGAGGAGGAGCTTCCGGCGGAGGACGCGCCCATCACCAGCGAGCTGCCCTGCTTCGCTCTGCCCGTCACGGTCCTGGAGACGGACATCGACACGCTGCCGGAGGCTTCGCCGTCGGGCCGGACGGAGAGCAGCTCCCTGGAGGAGGAGCTGGAGGCCGGGGACGGCAGCAGAGAGGGGCTGAGCCTGGAGGAGCTGTTCCCCCAGAGCAGTGAGGGGGAGTCAGGCACGGAGGGCTGGAGAGGAGCCTACCAAACCACGGAGCACAACGCCGACAGCTTGGATAGGTGAGGAGAGAGAGGCTTAAGTAGTGCTGGAATGTGACTCTGTGTGCCGTGAATTAATTACACAGATCATTTGATTTGTATAAGACCTAACTGTTCCTGTCACTAAGCTCATTCCCTCGTTCCCACAACCCTTCCAGAGCACCTTACTGAAGCCAGATTCCTTTTTTTTTTTTTTTTTTTTTAATTCGCTCTCTGTGAAGTTTCCAAACCGTTTGTTTTGCAGAAACAGGTGCTTGATGGGTAACTGGTGCCAAATACAACAGAAAGTGAATTTAAACAGCATAAAATCAACACAAACACTGACTGAAACTTATAAACTTCTCTCTGTTTAGATCCAGACATCATGGTTGGAATTAATTTTTATTATCAGTGTAACATTGTACGGCACGTGCATGAAAAATACCATTTAAAACTGCAATTTGTGAAAATAAGAGGTGCACATTTAATAGATATAAAACTAAAAATATAATTTTAAAATGTATTTTCTGTGTTTTTGTCGTAAGTCTTCAAATGTGTCATTATACTTTACATTTTAATGAACCTTTGCATCAAATCAGTGTTTTATTCTGAATATTTACATAAAATATTTAGGAAAATATATATTTTTGGATATAAAGAACCATAAAAAGCACAGATTTAATAAAATATAGATTAGGGGTTTGGAATTAATGTAGCATCGTTTGGCACATGGATACAAAATCCCATTTAAAACTATCAAGTGTGTAAATAAGAGGTGCAAATTTTGTAAATATAAAACTAGAAATTTAATTTTAAAGAGAGCATTTTCTGTTTGTACACAAGGACACATTTAGGTCACTGACAACAGAACTTTTGGAAGATATTCAGAAAATTAGAAGCAGTTACATCTTCAAATGTGTCATTATACTTTACATTTTAACCAGTTTTTGCATCAATCAGTATTTTATTCTAGATATTTCCATAAAATCTTTGGGAAAAATGTACACTTTGGATATAAAGAACTGTAAAAAGCACAGATTTAAAACAGTATAGATGAGGGATATGCAGTATAAAGACAATAATACATGAAAATCATATTTATCCATGTTATTTTGAGCTAATTCATGCTCTACTGGTCTTTTTAACAACACTAAAGTAAATGTATGTGAGTAAGTGGACTGATGAGATGCTATTTTTACCACCATTCTTGCTCTTTTTGTTTTATTTCATGCTGTCATATGCTTCTACATTTAGATTTTGGCTCTGTCTTTTATTATTGTTTTTTTTCAGATGTTTTCCATTTGTTTGTTGCTTTTCTTTTGGTCCTTATAGTTGATTGCATTTCTAATTAGTGTCTTTGTAGTTTATGACTGTGTTTAGTTTCTCAGCCTTTTTCTTTATCGCTGTGTAACTAAACCAAACTCTCCCCTGTCAGGCGGTCTGGTGCGAGCTCCAGCTGTTCGTCTTATTACAGCACATCAGCCGCCAAGGCTCAGCTCCTGTCGCAGATGAAGGACTTAACCGATAACAGGGAGAGGGGCGAGGACGACGAGCTGACCTACAAGGTAAACGCAGGCAGCTGAACATTTAACGCATCTTCCTGTGAAAGCAAAGATGAGACGGATATGTGTTGCCTGGTGTTTTCATTTTGAGATGCTCTTCCTCTGTCGTGCAGAAACAGCTGATGGAGAGCCTCCGGAAGAAGCTGGGAGTGCTGAGGGAGGCTCAGCGGGGTCTGCAGGACGACATCCGAGCCAACGCACAGCTGGGAGAGGAGGTGGGGGACACACTTCATTCACCTATTCACTCTTTTGGTCACATTATCAACCACTGGTGTCCAGTTGTGCACATATTGTGCTGCAGGAAGTATGAGAAATCCACCAGTTTGCTGCCTTAGAAACTCTGCTATTTTTAATACTAGAAATATGTTTCACCATCCTGAATGTACTGTTAGGCCCATAAATATCTGGATATCAACACCATTTCCAGTATTTATGGATTAGAAATGAAACAATCAAGCCATATTGACAGTTGACCTCACCAGATTCCAAACACCACACTTGAAAATGAACTCTAGAGCTTTGATCTGCTCTTTGTAAATAAAATTAGGGGTGGTGAATTGGCCCAATTTCCCGATTCGATTCGATTACGATTATTGAAGTCCCGATTCGATTACCAACCGATTTCCGATTACTGCCGATTATCGATTCGATTTTTGATTATTGCTGATTATTGATCTTCAATTTAACGTCAGTCAGTTGCTGAATTATTTAACTTCTCTTTTGAGTAACACCTCACAGCACCTTCAGTATTGTAGTGTAATTGTAATATCCAAATTAATTTTTGCTTTACTTTGTTTTAAATGTAATCTTTCACTGTTAAAAAATATCTACACTTGTGAATAAATGTCCAAATTCTATTTATTTATTCATTTTACTCTCCATATAACAAAGATGCAGATGCTTTGGAACTTTCTGTGGTCACAGATCAGTGTGTAATACCTTGGACCTTCATGGCAACTTAAATGGCAAAATGAAATAGGAAATACAATAAACTTTCTGTAGCTTATACGCTTTAATAGAAAAAAACAGAACACAACACACTGTGTTGTGAGTAATCAAGTACTGAATCAGTGGTCTAGAACAACCAGATTTTTGCATGGTAACTTATATAGTAAAAATTAATGTAAAGTTAATTTCCTTTACACACATTTTACTGTAACCTTATAGCTATACTGTACACAGTTGTAAAAACAGAACACACTGTGTAAATTGAGTGATCAAATAATAGTTAACAATATTCATTGCTCTGGAACAACCAGATTCTTATGGAGGAGCTGTGGTCTGAAGCACGTAGGAAATGAGCTTCCATTCACTGCTGACATGGTGAGCCGTGATGGTCACGTATGAGATCGTAGCTCTGGATGTCCAGGCATCACAAGTTATTGCCACTCTGTGAGCATAATTGATGGACTCTTGCACGGAAAACTTTGTCTCCTTGTAAAGATTTGGGATCGACTTATGCGTGAAAAAGCTCCGGGACGGAATAACATATCTTGGCTCCAGATTGTGGACTAAATAGCGGAAGCCCGTGTTTTCCACCACGCTGTATGGTCTCATATCCTTCGCGATGAAGTAGGATATACACTTTGTGATTTTCTTAGCTCGCTCCGAGCCGGGTGCGAGCTTAGCCACCTGGTTTGGTGGGATGACAGGCTTCGGACGCTCGTTCTTAGCCCTGGATGGAAGCGCGACATGAGAGCTCTCATGTTGCTAGTATTGCCGCAGTACTTTAGCTGTGTGGCAAAGCTTGCAGACAACATAGGCTCTGTCGATGTCTTGTGAGGACTTGCCATGAAAACCAAAATGTACCCACACGCTTGCTTTAAACCCAGATGGAGCTGGGTGGATTAGTTGGTTGTCGGATGTTGTATTTTCTGTTTTCATTTTTCAGGTGTCGCACCGTACCTCGTTCACCTCAGTTAGCACCCGGTTAGCGCCGACACACTTGCTCGCTGGCTCAGTTACACGTGTCTTGTTATGACAGACAGTTAATAGCGCTCCACCTTGTGGTTAAATCATATATGACAGCCAGTAACAGGAGGACTCGCCTTTGTATTACAATTTGAAAAATGTAACAGTCGATTTTTTGGAAATTTAAAATCGATTCATAATCGGCCATTTAATAATCACGATGAATCGATTATCGATTTTTTTCACCATCCCTAAATAAAATAATGAGGGAATAACACACACCTGGCCACCAAATTAAAGCTGAAAGTCTGCACTTAAAGCACATCTTGATTGTTTCATTTCAAATCTATTGTGGTGCTGTACAAAATTGGATCAATACCAAAATATTTATAGACCTGACTGTATCTTCCAACAGCTTTTTCCTCTGTTGACCATTTTAGAGCCATGCTGCATTTATTTTATTCATCAAGTTTGTTTTAATTTGGGTTTGTTTGCTCTCGTTTTCTCTAATTTGTCTTGTTTTTACTTTTTGCTTTACACATCCTGCAGTGCAGCCGAATCACACATGAATTTTTGATCAGTTATGGCTTCTGAGTTGCACAATATTTTTATTTTTTGACACGTAGAGACGTATAGAATAAGGAGATTTGGATGAAACCTCATAATTTCAGCTTTGATTCAGTTATTTTTCCATTTAAAGATGATCAGGACATTGAAAATCCAATGATTCTTTTTCTTTTTACAGTTCCTGGCTGATAAATGTTGTCATTTTGGTGATTTTTTTTCTTTAAAGCTAAATCAGGTTTTTCAGATTTAGAAAACTTTATTTGTCCCCATGGGGGCAATTAAAAAGGCATGTAGAGCAGGCAGTGCAACAATGACATAATAAGAAATAGGGATAAATGTATATACAAATGTAGAGCAAGTAATATAAGAATAGAAATAAAATGAAAAGAAAGAAAGAAAATGACAAAAAAAGACGAAAACCCCCAAAAACTGGTGGTTGAGCTTCAGGTTTAGAGGGTTAAATGGCAGGAAATAGAGAACATATTAAATCTCCAAATGATTGCTGGTTTGTTTACTTCAAATACACTGCTATCGAGGGATGCTACATGACCCAGGTGGCATCAAGAGAAAGGAAAGTGCTCCTGTTAGCCAAAGTTTAGCATTTATTCACCATTACGTACCAAATTAAACTGTCAGATTGTAGCAGTTTCTTCCTCGTCTCAGTCTGCTCCTTGACTTTGGTCTTCCTCAGGTGGAGAACATGGTGGTGTCGGTGTGCAAACCCAACGAGGTGGACAAGTTCCGCATGTTCATTGGCGACCTGGACAAAGTGGTGAGTCTGCTGCTGTCGCTGTCTGGGAGGCTGCTGAGGGTGGAGACGACACTGGACACGCTGGACCCCGAGACAGAGCACCACGAGAGGGTGAGGATGGATGGATGGATGGATGGATAATATATGAAAGGATGGATGGATAATATATGAATGGATGGACGATAGATGGATGGATGGATGGATAATATATGAATGGATGGATGGATGGATAATATATGAATGGATGGATGGATGGATGGATAATATATGAATGGATGGACGATAGATGGATGGATGGATGGATAATATATGAATGGATGGATGAATGGATAATATATGAATGGATGGATGGATGGATAATATATGAATGGATGGATGGATGGATGGATAATATATGAAAGGATGGATGGATAATATATGAATGGATGGACGATAGATGGATGGATGGATGGATAATATATGAATGGATGGATGGATGGATAATATATGAATGGATGGACGATGGATGAAGGATGGATGGATGGATGGATAATATATGAATGGATGGATGGATGGATGGATAATATATGAATGGATGGATGGAAGGATGGATGGATAATATATGAATGGATGGATGAATGGATAATATAGGAATGGATGGATGGATGGATAATATATGAATGGATGGATCGATGGATGGATAATATATGAATGGATGGACGATGGATGGATGGATGGATAATATATGAATGGATGGATGGATGGATGATGGATGGATGGATGGATGGATGGATAATATATGAATGGATGGATGATGGATGGATGGATGGATAATATATGAATGGATGGACGATGGATGGATGGATGGATGGATGGATGGATAATATATGAATGGATGGATGGATAATATATGAATGGATGGACGATGGATGGATGGATAATATATGAATGGATGGATGATGGATGGATGGATAATATATGAATGGATGGACGATGGATGGATGGATGGATGGATGGATGGATGGATGGATAATATATGAATGGATGGACGATGGATGGATGATGGTTGATATATGAATGGATGGATGGATGGATGGATGGATGATATATGAATGGATGGATGATGGATGATATGGATGGATGGATGGATGGATGGATGGATGGATGATGGATGGATAATATGGATGATGGATGAATGGATGGATGGATGATGGATGGATGATGGATGGATGGATGGATGGATGGATGGATGGATAATATGGATGATGGATGAATGGATGGGGCATTTAAACTGTTTCTGATAGCGTAATTTAAGAGATTCAAGATTCAAGAACTTTATTGACATACACAGCAGAAACAGTGGTTACCCTGAGTTATGAGATTTTTATGTCTGAAGTTCCCTTCACACAACTGAAATAACAAATAAAGTAATATAAAATACAAAGAAATTAAGAATAGAATAAAAATAAAATATGATAAAAAAGTGTTAAAAATGAATTCTATGCGCAAATGTTGGCGTTTTGTGCTGTATTGTTATATGTAAACAGGCAGATATGTGCAAAGGCAGGATATATGTGCAAAAAAATTGCTCTTTATAGATATTATTGGTGAGTCAGTGATTTAGTAGCCTACATAAGACCTGCACAGTGTATAAAATATTTCTTGTATCTGTGGTGCAGCATGTTGTTAAAGTGCACACAGATCAGAGGGCTGTACTACGAAGAAATTTCAACTTAAACTTTCTTTGTGAGTCGACTCGACAAAAACTAAAACCTCAGTCAGAGTTAATGGGTGTCAGAAAGATGGTTTTCAACTTTATTTGTCAATTCAGACTTTCTACTTCAAACTCTGTTCACATAAAAGGAGGCATTTAATGAAAATGAACTGATGGTGTTCAGCTGCTTCAGTCAACAGGTTGTTTTAATGGAGAACTATGAGGAATATAAAAATATATGATGGTAAAAAGCCGCTAATGCAGGAATGCTGGTAGAAAACTGTTAAACATGCGTTAATATATTAATTCCATCAATCAATGCAGCTGCACAATAAAGTTATTCAACTTTAGACTCCATTTATTTAAACATGATATTGGAGTGCATTTAGGTCTGACTGTGTCTCATAATGAAGGAAATCAGTTTAGTTTGTGGCCAAATCAAAGTGAAACTAATGTTACTGATTGAATATTCTCTGTAATAAAAACCAATATTATAATCAACTTTTTAATCTGTGTTCTATCAGCTGCAGTAACAACAGTTTAAACAGACTTGGCAGCAAATAGCTCCACAGCGTATGTTACCATGGAGACCTAGCAGGTTAAAAGACCTTCTTGACACTGAAAACTCTCTAATGAAAACTCTCACTGAAACTCACTAGTCTCACTTCGTAGTTCAGCCCTATTTGTGTTTTTAAAGACATAAAATAGTGAAAGAAACCAGCTTAGTCCCTGAAAGAAACAGCTGGATTGAAGATGCACACATTTCAAATGCAAATATTGCGTGCAGGTAGGAAGAAAAAATAAGAAAAAGGTGCAGAAACATGACAGAATTTGGATAAAGATGGAAGAATCAATTGGGAAGCTGGTGAAAGAGAGCTGAGATGACACTTGCATTAAAGCACCTTTTCAGAAGAAGTTTATTAAGCATATCTCTCACTCGTCTCTCTGGCCTGCAGCTCCCCCTGCTGGAGAAGAAGCGTCAGCTCATGAGGCAGCTGTCCGAGGCTCAGGACCTGAAGGACCACGTTGACCGGCGAGAGCAGGCGGTCAGCCGGGTGTTGGCCCGATGTCTCTCTCCAGAGCAGCACAGAGACTACAGGTACCGAGGTTTATTCAGCCCACGACGTTTTATATCCACGCTTTAGAAGTGAGGCGCCTCATAGGAAAGGACAGCATTCAGCAGAACACAAGTAAAACACGTTAAAGTTCACAAAACTCCTTCAAAGTGTTTTTCTGGCACGCTCTAAATGAGGGGTGTCAAACATGTGGCCCGCGGGTCAAAGCCGTCCCACCAGAGGGTCCAATCTGGCCCATTGGATGACTCCGTAAAGTATAAAAATTACAGAGAAGATATTTACTGCAGATTGTAAATTTGTAAAACTATAAATGTGAAATAATTTCTAGACCATGAAACTTGTTCTGGCTATAAAGTGAAATACTAGATTGTTCATTGTTCTTTTGTCATTTTGTGTTTCCTTTTTGTCTCACGTATGTTTTTTGTCTTATTTTTGTCATTTTGTGTTTTGCTTTATTTGTTGTTTTGTGTATCGTTTTTGCCATTTTGTGTCTTTTTTGTCTCGCTTGTGTTGTTTGGGTCTATTTTTTGTCGCGTTGTAACTTTTTTGTCTAATATTTTGTCTCTTGTTTCTGGTCGTTTGTCTAATTTTTTGTTGCTTTTCTCTCGGTTTTGTCGTTTTGTGTCTTGTTTTTGAAATATTTTGTCTTGTTTTGTTTTTTGTCTCACTTTTGTTGTTTGTCTCATGTTTTTATTGTTTTGTGTTTCCTTTTTGTCTCGCTTGTGTTTTTGTCTTATTTTTTGTCATTTTGTGTTTTGCTTTATTCGTAGTTTTGTGTACCGTTTTTGTTGTTTTGTGTCTTTTTTGTCTCGCTTGTGACGTTTGTCCATTTTTTGCAGCTTTATTACTTTTTTGTCTAATTTTTTGTGTCTTTTTTGTTTTGTTTTGTGTCGTTTGTCTCATTTTTTGTCATTGACTGAATGTTTAGTTCCTTTGTAGAAACACTGTGATCTGGAAGTTGTAATGTGTAAATGATAAACTGGTTGTTCTAGATGTTTTGTAAAAAGATAATTCCTGAAATGTGAACATTTTCAGGATGTAATTTTTTGCACTAAAACAATTGTGTTCTGATTTTACCGGTCACATGAGATGAATTTGGGCTGAATGTGGCCCCTGAACTGGAATGAGTTTGACACCTCTGCTCTAAATGTTTATTTTTTTCCTCTGCAGCCACTTTGTGAAGATGAAGGCCGCCTTGCTGGTGGAGCAGAGGCAGCTGGAGGACAAGATCCGGCTGGGGGAGGAGCAGCTGAGGGGTCTGAGGGAGAGTCTGGGTCTGGGTCTGGGGATGGGGATGGGGATGGGGATGGGCATGGGCATGGGGATGTCGATGGGATATGGACATTATTAACTGAAGAGATGAAGAAGAAGAGGAAGGAAGAGATGTAGCTGCAGACTGAGAGGTAAACGTGCAGTTTACATGTTTGCAATAACATGGACAGTTTTTTAAAGAGCTCGTTTGACATTTATTCACTGTCGACACTAAATATGAAGCAGCCGTTTAACTTCTGAAACAGGAGACGGTACCAAAATCCGCCCACCAGCTCCTCTAAAACTCACAAATCACTTCTTGTTTTATGGCGGCGAGGAGCCCGACTGTTTCTTGGCTGGTAGCTTCATATTTAGCATCTTAGTGTTCCTCTAAGGGTCAGCAGACATGTGTGTAGAGGTTCCAGCTCCAAAACAAACAGCTGAAACACCCTGAAGGTTTTTAGGCGGGCGGGAAAGAATAGACTCTCAGTGATGGAGACCAAAGGAGGCACAAGTCCAAGGTGTCAGAATGGTTTGAAAAGAAGAAGAAGAATGTTGACTCCAGCTGCTCTGCGAGTTATCTTCATTAACTAGAGACTTTAAAAATCCAATAAATGCACCAGAAACGTATCGACAGCTCGTCTCAGAGGGGCATGTTCGCTGTTAGAACAGAGGATGGTTGGATTACTGAAACCCCACAGCTGGAAGAGAGGATGTTTTCCTTCACGTTTAACTTTTCACAAACCAAATGAATCCTTTTTATTGCACGTCACATTCTGCTTCACGCAAAGTGCCTGAGACTCGTACTGTAAACACATGACACTACACTTCCTTCCTGTCTGATGGAGCGCCACGCTACGTTGCCAAAGACGTTTTCTCTTGATGAATGTGTCGCGGACACGCTGCTCACTTTTGATGTATTTAAATCTTCCGGTTCGGAGAATCGGAGGAGGATTGTTTTGGTGCTTCTGTTAACCACACTAAAGCCAATATTGTGAATGTGCACCATCATTAACTGCTAAAAAGTTCTACTGCATTCAGCAATACTGTATTACCGAGCATAATATCACTACATATCCCCATTACTGTAATGTCTGTGACTGTCTTACTGGTTGGAGTTTGACACTCCGCTGCCACAAAATGTACAGAAGACACTTGTGTTTATATTGTATTGTATATTTGTAGTGGTTTTAATATTTGAAATGACAGACATAGGTTGTAAAAGATGAATGAGAAGACCGGGAAGTAAGTTTACTGTATATTTTGACGGCAAATGAATCCGGAGATGCATTTGGTTTGTGTCGAACCAGAGTTGCTTTATTATTATTTTTTTGTCAGTAAGCTTCTTGAAGCGTCGGGTGGAATTTTCAGATTGTTTTCTGTCAGATGCCATATTGTATTCCAACACTTGTCCTATCTGACTTATAAGTTTTATCATGGGAAATATGATTATTTGCTTTCTTGCCGAGACTCTCATGTCTGTACAGTGAATACAAGGCTACAGCTAGCAGCTAGTTGGCTTAGCTTAGCATAACGACTGGAAACAGCTATCCTGTCTGTGTCCAAAGTTTAAAAAACAATCCTCCTAGCAAAAAAACTCCCTGTTTAATACATTATATTTAGGTTGTGTGTTCCATATTTTTAAAAAAGTCTGTAAAAACAACACAGATGAAGGTTGGATATTTAAGTTAATCTCTTTGAATATATACATGTGTTATAGCAATACTAAAAAGAAAAAACAATGGAGTCATTGCATTTTAAGGTAAGTTTAACATTTAAATGAAAGTAATGAGCAAAAAAAGTTTGATGCTTGTTATAGAAGACCACAGACGTCACCTGTGAGTCTACTACTTCCAGACGAAATATGTATACTCGGTACTACAGGGTGTCCCTAAAGTCTGGACACACAGGAAATCTCATTATCATTTTTTTTGAAACCACAGATTAAATATGGCTTGGTTTAAAGAAGAAAGAGTTGAACTGGTACTTCTCAGTGGACGTGAAGGATGGACATGTGGAAAGACAGGAATAGGGTTAAGGTTAGGCTTAGGGAAGTGATTTTTTGGGGTTAGCATGAATTTTAGCCGTGACCAATTCTTTAGTTCCGGCTGATATATTTGGTCGTCCAGAATAGGGTTTGTCCATGACACTGCCCTTGTCTTTAAACTTTTTAACCACCTTCACCACCTTGGAAAAGCCAAGTGGAATCCTCCCTGGATGACGTGCATAAAATCCATCTGCTATCTTTCAATATGTCCATCCTTCACGTCCACTGAGAAGAACCAGTTCAACTCTTTCTTCTTTGATGAAGCCGTATTTAATCTGTCGAGGCAAAAAAAATTATGGTTAATGAGATTTCCTATGTGTCCGGACTTTAGGGACACCCTGTATATCAAAAAACCTGTTACCAGTTCACTGTGAAGCCACCGTTTGACTCCGCACCACACTCTGCTACATGTGCTGCAGACAGTAAAGAATGACACTATTTCTGAATTACCCCAAACAACTTTTTCTGCATGTGAAGAAAATAAGTTTAAATATCGGCCGAGTTATCAGTCGTACTCTAGTTGTAAACTTTTGTTTAGAACTCGAGCTTTTTGTGTTGCTAACTTCTCGTGTTAATGTAAAAGTCTTGTTACTTATGTCATAGTGGCTAGTTGTTTCAGCTAGCTTGTTTTTACTCTAAACAAAGTAGATGTAACTTGTTGATTAGTTACCTTTAATTCTGCCTGTAGGTGGATTTTGTTGCTTTGGAGGCAGGCTAGCACTTTCAATCAGTTTCCAGTATTAATGCTAAGCTAACAGGCAGTAGATTTAACGCACAGATATGAAAGTGGTGTCAGTATTTTCATCTAAATCGTGACAAGACAGCAAGTAAATGTCAAAGTATTCCATTAAAACTTCACAAAAACACTTGATAATCTGAAATGTTTTAGTAGAATTCAACTGAGCTTCTTTGGTTCTTGAAGATGGCTGAGAGGTGAAATGTCCTCAAGAACCAAGAAGAAGTCCAGTTGTTTTCTACTGAAGCTCTTAGGAACCCTATCTGAGATTTTTCTGAGATGCAGATTCCTTGAATTCTGGTTAATTATCCACCAAAACACCCCAACATTAAGCTTTAAATCACCGCCGTCCTCCGGTTTGTGATCTTGCCAAAGTCCCCCGATCTTTAGCCGGTATCCTAACTGGGCAGGTTTAAGGAGCTCAGCACTTCCTGTCTGAGTAAATCCACTTTAAAGTCCAGTTCAAACTAGAAAAGGTGGGATTTGTGAGAGGAAATGTGTTCATTTCAAGTGAAATTATAGCAGGTCTGAGAACACCGACCTGCTTTATCGCCTCCACTGGTTAAATGTTGATCAAAAAATACGTGTTCTGGTTGGAAGCAGCTTAAAGTTTATTAAAAGTTACCGTTTTACACTTGATTTTACTCACTTTATTCTCTGCTGTCTGTTTGTTTTGTACATATTAAATGTATTCCTGTGCCATAACAGCTGTTTTCTAAACTGACTGGAAGCTTATTGGTTTGACAAGAGGAAAGGAAGTTATTTGTTGGACCAGTCTGAGACTATATTTGTGATTTCCTGTGTAATTTTGATTTATTACAAAGCCTTTTTTTTGTTTGTTTTTTGTAACTGCAAAAACATTCGTGTGAGGAAAAAAGTACCATAAATAATAATAATAGTATTTTAAACGAGGTGCACGTCTCCTGTTGTGATTTATCTCCTCGTGGGTGAAGCTTATTCCCATCGGGGGGGAATAAGTTGTTTAAATGTGGTTGGATGGTTGAGTAAATATGGCTGCAGGAGCGTTTTGCTACGGGGAAGTCAGCGCCTGTGTCATTAATATGGATACTCGTCTGAGCTCTAAATGCAAGAGTCATTAAAACATATTGATGCTGGTGGTGTGGAGGCCCAGAGGTTAAAAAAACAACTAAATAAAACAACAGGAGTAGATGGAGATTTAAGAACTGGTGAAAAAAAACTCCAGTGAACGCCTGGCTCTAATGAAAACATGTCAAATTAAAGTCAAACTCCTCTTGTTTCTTAGCCTTTTCAGTTTTGGTGCCGTATAATGTTTTTTTTTAGAGAGTAATGTGCATAAATGCTACTGAGAAAACAGTGTAGCAACCAATAACGTGATAATGGTCAATTATATCACAGATTTGGCCATTTTAAATGTAATGATGTTCAAAAACGTAATAATTTTGGCCATTTTAAATGTAGTAAAGCCAATAACATAATTATTTTGGCTATTTTAAATGTAAGAATGGTCAAAAATGTAATAATTTTGAATATTTTAAATGTAAAAACAGTCAATAATGTAGTAATTTTGACCATTTTAAATGTAATAGTGACCAATAACATAATAATTTTGCGCAGTTTAAATGTAATAAAGTCACTAACGTAATAATTTTGACTGTTTTAAATGTAATATAGCCAATAACAGGAATTTTTGCCATTTAAAATGTAATAATGGCCAATAATGTACTAATTTTGGCCATTTTAAATGTAAAAACGGCCAGTTACTTAATAATTTTGGCCATTTTAAATGTAATAAAGCCAATAATAGAAACATTTTGGCCATTTTAAATGTAATAAAGCCGATAATGTAATAATATGTCAATTTTAAATGTAATATAGTCAATAACAGAATAATTTTGGCCATATTAACTGTAATAAAGCCAATAATGTAATAATTTTGGCCATTTTAAATGTATTAACGGCCAATAATGTAATAATTTGGGTCATTTTGAATGCAATAAAATCAGTAACGTCATAATTTTGGCCATTTTAAATGAAATAAAGCCATTATTGGCCGTTATAATATTTAAAATGGCCAAAATTATTAGATTATTGGTTGCTACAAACTGTGTTTTAGGAGGTCATGTTGAAAAAAAGGAGGCGGTTTTGGAAAACAACTGTAGAAGTGAATCATTGAGTGCATTCTTCTGCCTGAGCCAGACTGAAGAAAAGAAGACTGAGGGGAATGTAAGGAGGGCAGGAAAACGAAGGCTTGAAAGTGCATGTAAGTATGTGACAGTATGAAAAGAGAAAACCAGCAGTGTAAGAACGAATGCAAGTCGTGGATGAATTAAAGAAAAAAATGGCGTGAAGAGAACCAGACAGCTCAAACAAGAAGCACCGTGGGAGGCAGGAGTGTTTATATTGGACCTCAAGGAGCTGACTGATGAAGAGGAGAAGGAGGAGGAGGTGGGAGGAACACAGGAACACAGAGAGGCAGCGAGGGAGGATTTGTGGTTTATAAAAGCCAAAGACATAAAACAGCAGAACTGATTTCCTGCTGTAAACTTGGTGGTCTTTTTTTTTTTTTTTTTTTTTTTTTTTTTTTGTAAATGTCATTACTACAGATGGCCACAAGGTGTCGCCCTTTTACTGTTTCAAAATGGTGTGCCCCATAGTTTAGTTCAACTTGAACTAACTCAACTTTTAGAATGTATTTTTCAAAGAAGAAAATATATGTTCTGTGGAGAAACACATTATACAATAAAACTAAACCCGTTTTCTCAAGGTTAATGAGCTGAGTTTTTCAGTATTTTCCAACAGCTAAAATTTCATATAATTTTCAGTGCCAAGCTTAGTTTTGATCAAATCATTTCTTGTGAGTTTCACCTTATTCCATGTACTTATTATTTTCTTAAAACAACAACAATAGCAAAAATCTTTAAACTGGACACTTTTACAGACTGTACTTTAAAAAGAAAAAAGGTTTAAGCAGTTTATATAGAAACATGCACTGCTGAATGTGGAAGATAGTGTTGCAAATTAAAAGTGGTATTGAAATATCATAGCACTGTTATTCAGTATTTTACAATAATAATAATAATAATAATAATAATAATAATAATAATAATAATAATAATAATAATAATAATAATAATAATAATAATAATAATAATGATAATTTTATTTATATAGCACCTTCAAGTCAAAGTGCTTTACAGGGCAAGCAACAAATAAATTACAAGAAAATGGTAACTGATAAAAACAATGACTGAGAAGACACAATAACAACAATAACAACAATAAAACTGATAAAAACAATATCTGATAAGACTCAAGTTATGATTCATAAGCAGCAGAGAACAAGCGGGTCTTTAGCTTTGCTTTGAACATCTTTACTGAGCAAGCTTGCCTAATGTCAGATGGAAGAGCGTTTCATAAAGACGGTGCACAGAAATAAAAAGCCGCACCGACTGTCTTCTTTTTAACTCTAGGGACAGTCAGCAGACCCGTCCCCTGGGAGTGGAAGGACCTTACTGGTTCATATGGGACCACAAGCTCCTTTAAATATGATGGCCCAGTGCCATTTACAGCTTCATATGTTAATAGCAGTATCTTAAAATTAGCTCTGTGATGTGGTCATATTTCTTTGTTCCAATCAGGATGCGGGCTGCCGCATTCTGAACCATCTGTAAACTATGAAAGCTCCTCTCAGGCAAACCACACAGGAGAGCATTAAAATAATCCAATCTAGAAATCATGAAAGAATGGATAAGAACCTCATAATAATAAGAATAAGAATAATATATTGTTATTAGTACTCTCTACTCCTAATAATATATTAATACTAATACTATTTGATAGACCATAAACAAGCTGCTATATTTTTGAAATCAGGCAGGTCACACAACATTATACTAGATTTGCAGCGTGATTGACACTGATACTGCCAGACAAAAATAAGTAGTAAGAAGGAGGCTAATCTGCTGCACGTTGAGTCTGTTTGGATAGACTGAAGGCCCAAGGTGGACCATTCACAGCAGCAGAGCATGTTGATGAGTACCAGCAAGATAGAGCAGATCACCTAAAGACAAAGACCAAGAGAATGAGCGATGAAGTGACATATGCCAGAGAAACCTCCGTATCACTACCCAGAACAAGCCACGTCTTCAGGATGTTCAAGGGAGAAAGTGGAAGATGCTTCCTCCTGAACAGTTTGGTGGCAACCTGAAGGTTCTGTTAGGCAGGACCAACGACAGGTCTTCAGGGACACTGGGAGACTTTTGTTTGACCATGGAGCAACTCCCCTGACATTAGGTCTTGGCTGAATGAGCATAGCCTTTCATGTTCCAGACATACAAGGATGCATGTTGAACGTCCTCTGGAAAAATAACGATTTTGAGCATAATTGTGGTATTTCATAAAATGCCAGTAGCCACAAGAAGCAAAATCACACAGAAAAATAAAGCTAGGATATCTTCTTGTTCTGCAATAAAGATTGATTTAAAGTCATTACCCGGTGTTTTTGCTGCCAAAAGGCATTTATAGCGTCCCTCTATTAATAGTCATAATAATAAAGTTTAATGAAAAGAGAAAGAAATCAACAACCGATTCATCGAACTGCTCCACTGACCTAATTGGAGCAGCGATCGCTCTTCCCTCGACTCATTTTCCTGCCGTCCAGATGGATCCGTCAAGTTAGCCAAACGGAGGCTATGGACCGGAAACCGGGCGCTTTAGCTTTCAAATTAAGTGTACAATTGGCTCGCTTGCGGAACGAGGAACCGTTTAAACTGCTAATGATTAATTAGAAAATGTTGATTTTAACTTAATAGCATCCTTGAATAAATATGGCTGTGGATATAAAATTACAAAACGTGTTTTGGTATAGGAGCGGCGAAGACAGTGATCCCCTAACCGGAAGTCGCAGCTAATTTTGTCTACATGACGCTAGCTTGGTCGTTTTAACTGCCAGAAACAACAAATACTGCAGAGAAATTTGCTTTATTTGACGAGTGTCGTTATCAAAACGGGGTAATTCACTTTATTGACTTCCTCTGGAGTATAGAACTGGTTTTAAAACCGTGTTTTTCGGGGCCCGGACAATGACGCAGGCTTTCCACGGAGCGGTTAAGTTTACAGGCTACTGTTGACTCAAGCAGCTACAGTAGAAGACGGCGGCGGAGCAAATCCGAGTCACAAGACTTCTTCAGAGAGCTGCTCGGCTGCCTTCTCTCCCCCCTACAGGTACAGTAAGACCTCCATTCAGCGTTTTATTCCTTAAACCGTATGTAACCGTCGCAGGGTGAAGCTGGGTGATGTTTAACCGAGCTAGGCCGACTGTTGGAGTTTGTTTCTTTGGCATCGCACGACACAAGAGTAGCATAGGAGCGTCTAAGCTAGTTAGCTTAATAATCTGTTTAGAGCTGCAGAAACCGCAGAGACGAAGCGAGAATAGAAGTGCAGACAAGGAGCGGAAACGGTTGCGAAAACTTCGGAGATGTGCCGTCACTGCTGATGTGCGATGAGCCGGCAGAAAGGAGGCTGTCCCAACAGGCTGGTGTGCGGACCTCCAACGTCCGAAAACGGGTTCCCTGTAAACCATGTTTCAGTTTTGGGGCAGTCGGACTTATTCAGGTGACAGAGGTGAATTAAAGCTGGGGCGGGGGTTCGTACTGCATTGAGTGCTGGTTAAATGTTGTCGTGTTTTTGTGAACAGGAGCTGAAGGGATGGAAAACCCGGGTTACTGCTCCGGCAGCTTCGACGGCCTTCATCACCCCAGCGACGATGATGATGATGAGATGGTGGACATCGCAGGAGCCACTTTGGACTTTTCCAGCACCGACGACGTCCCTCCTCTCAGCTCAGGTACTTGACCTGACACAGGGGTTAAAATACTGTATTTTTTCTGGACAGTTGTATACAAGACACACACAAAAAAAGAAAGTGCTTGCTTGTGTTCTTAATTTGCATTTTTCAACTGTTTAAGATGGATTAAACAGCTTAAACAGACAAAATTCAACTCTGTGACAATAAGAGAAGATCATAGAACCTTTATGAACCCCATAATAGGGAAATGTGCAGTGTTACAGCAGCAAAAATAGTGCAAACATGTCAGGAATGAAGCATAAAATAAAAATAAAGTGCACTTTTCAGTGGTATTGCACAGATTTTTGATGACTAGAAATACAGATAGAGTACTATTGCACATATTGTCTCAGGAAACAGTGTATTGTACTGTATGTAATAAAATAGATAATGCACAGTGTTTTAAAGTGCAAAGCATTCATAATTCATATGATATTGTACCATTTATGTGCACTACACATAAAACACTCCAACATTTGTACAGTCTATACATAGGACATTTTGCATTTTAGATTTTTCTTATTGTCTGTTTTTGTTGACTGCAAATTTTTGCTCATTTATCTGTTTTTATGGTGGTGGGAACTTTACTCCTTCTGCTGTAACAACCAAATTTTCCCCTCAGAGATTAATGAAGTATTTCTACTCTATCTGTTTATTGTCACCACCAAATCAGAAAGCTCATGGCCCCGATAACGTGCCAAGAATCACATGATTTGAGGTGCTAACGGTGAAACTGTCTTAGTCAATACTGCATTGTAAGTACCAGATAAGTGTGAGTTTCAGTTCAACATAGGTGGCTTCCTTATCTTCTCTCTCTCGGTTCATCTGTGTTAAACTGGAGCAGCTGTTGTCCGGTTATCTTCTAAAGCTACACAGACACATGACGAGTGTCTACTGTCACAAATGTCACATCCGGAGCAACCGAAATGTTCGAGATGCTCATCAGTCCATCCCTGTAGACCTGTGTTGCATCATTTTTCCATTTCCTGCCAGCTCTCTACTATCTGTCATCTAGAAATGGAATTAATTGCACGTCAGAAAAGGTCAAATCTTTCATCGAGTGGTATAATTTGCATTCCTTTTAGCAGGAGATTTGTTTTCACAGTATACCCACATATAAATGAATTTCAGAACATGATTAGCCTTACAGTATTTACAACATTGTGGCTTTACAACACACTTGGACACTGAGAGATACGATTATTAGTAATTAAGGAGGTTGATAGCTATTTGGAACTGCAGCTGCATCAGGGCCAGAGTGTTTTTAATTTGATTAATTATACCAGGAATTGGTTAAAAAAATCCACAATATAAGTGTGCCCACTTGTTAGAATCGGTGTTATTGGATTTAGTGCTTACATAACATCAGTAAACTTTGCTTTTTCTATTTGAAGCTGCCAATTTTTAAACTTTTGGCAACAGTAGAGGTAGAAGGTAGCTGAGTTTGTCGTTTCCTGACTAAAAAGGAGGCTGTTTCTCCAAATGCTGGTGTGGCTATGAGTTGTTGTAGAGCTCCTTGTTGTTCTCAAAGTGTTCCTGAAGCTGTGTGTTTTTCTTTTTTAAAATTTTGGTGGCTAGAAAACTTGAGCAGAAGCAACAAGGCGCTTACAATGTGAGAGGTGCTTGTTTGTTCAGTCCATTGTGGGACTGTTACTGCCCCAGAGTAGCGATAAGATATATTGGTAATTGCAGTGTGTGTGTCACATGCTTTCAGTGAGTCGTGGTCACACATCTGAATGATCAGTTACTATATACATGCGCTGAAGTGTACTGTATCAACTAGATTTACTGTATTTTTATGTAACTTCACATCAGAGCATAAAACTACCGTTAAAAGTGAGTTATGCTGTTTGGAGGCCAGTGTACCGAGTTTCTGTAATCTGTGGCACCCATGCTTTCCTCTCTAAGTCTGCCCGGTTACTGCTGATGTCATCACCAAAGCCTACTCTCAATGCCACTATGTCTTTCTGATTTTTTTTTTTTTTTGAACTTTAAATGATGAGAGAACATTTAAAATGGTCAAAATTATTGCGTTATTGACTTTATTACATTTAAAATAGCGAAAATGATTCCATTATTGGCCGTTATTACAAATGGACAAAATGGACTTTATTACATTTAAAATGGTCAAAATTATTACATTATGACTTTATTACATTTAAAATGGCCCAAATTATTGTTATGACTTTATTACATTTAAATGACCAAAACTATTACGTTATTGTCCATTATTACATTTAAAATGGCCAACATTATTACGTTATGACTTTATTACATTTGAAATGGCCCAAATTATTACGTTATGACTTTATTACGCGAGAGAACACGTCACATTAACATTATTTGTGGTTAGGTTATTGTCACCTTAAGACCTCATTAATTCATTGAAAACGCACCTTAAGGGAGCTAATTGGAGCAGATTCCCAAAAAAATCTAGTGAAGAGGCTGACAGATTAGCATTTAAACTGGAGAGATGAGAAGTTAATGTTTATTTTTGCCTTGAGAATAGTTTTCTATGTTTTGTCTGCAAGCTGCTGGCGAGGTTATTGCTGAGTGTTTGGTATTGATTAACAATCCTTTTAACCTTTAACTTGTGGAGAAGTTTAAATAGCTCTCATAGTTCCCCTCAAAGTGATTGTAAATCTTTTAATACAGAGCAGGATTTTAGTTTTATCTGACAATACAGCATGATTTAAAAATTCTATGTTTTAGTCAGGGACACAAATGGACTGGCAGCTGCTGATATTGTCTTATCTCGTTATTTTGATGGGTTTTCCTTCCCTCCTCTAAACAAGAAAAATACCTTAACTGGTGCTGAATACTGGGATAGTCCAGTCTTCCAGAAGATTCCATACAAACATCCCATCTAAATCGTTTATATGAGATAAAACTGCTTCAACTATTGGAAACCACCTTGTTTGTGAGGATGCAGTTATAAATAATATTGTTCTTTAGAATAACATAGAACTTTTACATTTCTGTCAATTAACAAACACTTCCAGAAATGTTTAAATGCTGAAGAAACTGTTTTACTTCCCTGGACTTCTGGAACATCATTTTCACATTGTTAAGTAATACAGCTAAACATATTACTGTGGTTTTAGCCTCTTTCCACCAGCTTCCAGTTTATTTTAGAATTGACTTCAAAGTCCGTTTAACGACTTACAAGGCATTACAGTAAATCTGATCTATTATCTCCATACAGCCCCGTTGGAGATCCTCAGAGGCTTTTGATCTGTTCCACACTTTAGATTCAAGACTTAACGGGGCAGGAGGTCTTAAAATAACAACCGGTGGGTTTGATGAGAGGTTTCTTTTAAATTTAAGCCGAAACCTTTTTGTTTTTTCAACTTTGCTTGCCCTAAACTATTATTTCTGCTTAAATTAATGTCGATAAGGGTTGGGGTTTTTTTTGTCTCTTTGAGGTTGTTTTAGTGTCTTTGAGGTTGTTTTAGTCTCTTTTAGGTTGTTTTTTGTCTTTGAGGTTGTTTTTTTTGTCTTTGAGGTTGTTTTTTTGTCTTTGGGGTTGTTTTTTTGTCTTTGAGGTTGTTTTAGTCTCTACGTTGTTTGAGTTCCTTTGAGGTTGTTTTGTGTCTCTTTGAGGTTACTTTGAATCTCTTCGAGGTTTTTTTAATCTCTTTGAGGTTGTTTTGAGTCTATTTGTTTAAGTTAAAAAAGAGCCCCTTTATCACAATGCGAAGTAAACCTTGACCTTGGCCTTGATATGGAAATTTCATTATTGTGCACATATTTCACATAAATTAAAGTATAAAGACATGTTATTTTACACCATGTTGCTTCACCATGGTAGAAGAGGTCAAACAGTTTCTACAATATTAATTCATGCCACTCGAAATACTGAAAAACTTAAAATAATATCACAGTTTTTCATACCAACTAGCTAACTTTAGCTTAATCTGAAGCTGCAGACAACCAGTTGATTCGCAAAGCACCCCGATCTCTCAGTAAAGTTGTTGCAGATTTCACCTTTTTTAAAATTTTGATGCTTTAATTGTACTTCCAAATATTGTTTTCCGTTTGCTTCCACTTGATTTTCAGTGTTCAGGGCTAAAAAGAACTGAGCCTGTTCTTCCGTTTTTTTGGTTTAAAATGGAAAAATGAAATGGAATTACACAAAACCAAAGTATGAGTTTTTTTTTCAATTTGTTCCATTTAATTTTCAGTGTTATTGGGCTTTGAAAAAATGGAAAATGTTTGGTTTAAAGTGAGGAAAGTGGGGAATTTTTTAAAAATGTATTTATTTATAATATTTTCTTCCCATTTTTGCTATTTGATTGGAAAACGGATTATACATTACTACTTTAACCCTTTTATCTGACTCTAGTTTTTATTCTCTTCATGGGTTATGCCCTTTCTCATTTCAATATGGTTGTTTTAGTACTTGTATTTATTTAATTGGGTTTCTATGTTGCTTTAGGTGACTTTTGCTTTGGGTTTCACCATTTGTAATTTTAATTTGGCTCGTTTCATCAGCCTAATGACCGTTATACGCTCACATGAACGGGACCACGAGAAACTCTGGAGCCCTGAAAGATTTCCTTATTATCTTATTATTTTATTCACGATTGTAATTTCTTCCCGATTCTCTCTGTCAGAATGTGTGCCCCATTGTACTTACTGGCAGGGCATTATAATTATCAAAAATGATATTTGATTTCCCAGAAAAAGGCGCTATCCGACGGCTATATCAGCTGCCTGGTTCCTAATGACGTCACTGTGACATCACCAACATCACGCCATTATGAAAGCAGACAGATAAGATTGTGCTAACAGGAAGGAAGGCTGGAGGTTTTCTCTCTCAGTGGATGAAGCTGCTGCTGCTGTTTCCACCGTGTCAGCTCTTTAAGAGTGAAGAAACTAAACTCACAACCATGTATTTTAAAAATTACACAGCGGTTTGTGAAGGAAAATCACAACCTAAAGAGAGAATGTGTTGCGGGTTCAAGAGAAAATGGGGGAGTCAGCAGAACTGGAGCTGCAAGATTTCACTGTGACAGTAGTTCTGTGACTTGTGGCCTCTGACTTCAGCTTCCAGGGAAGTCAGGAGGATATTCGCTGGACATCCGGTTTAACATCACTCTTCACTGTGCAGATCTTTAAAGTTTGACAGCATAAATGTTTGGCAGTGTTTTTAAAATCCAGGTTTGTGCAAAAAGCTAGAGTTTAGAGTTCAGATTTTTTTTAGTGGCTGTGTAGATTAACAGTGTCTCCACTTGCGTCTTGTTTACTGTTTTGACTATTTCGGCTCGCACTTCCTCCTGTTGTTTCCCTCTTGAGCCAGTTCAAAGTGTTTTTGGTTCCCTAACTTCTCATTAGCATGCACTTCAACCCTTTGCCACCCTCGGCAGCTGCTCGGTCTTGTGTAACCTGTTGCTCTGGGATTCGTTAAGCTTCTGAAGTTTATAAAGAAAAGTTTGGGCCTGGGAGGAGCTTCTAGGGAGTACTATCAAAGTACTGCTACCACAAGTATGCAAGGTGTTCATTATTCGCCCCAGCAGAAACGTATCTGCAGTGTGAAGTAGGTTAAAAAACAGCAGTAGCTCCAGCTAAGAACTTTTTTCTTCTACAGAAAGAAAACCGTTCCTTAAAAATCCTTTCATCCCTAAAGGAAGTGAGCATGTAGCTGCTTGTTGTTTGTGTTTTTGAAGGACAAAAGTAAAGTGATAACAACAAGAATGCATCCAGACAGGATAAAACCATGCAGGCGAAATCACAAACATACTCTTTTTTTATCAGTGTTTATAGCTAGTGATGAAAAGAACCTACTTTTATTGGTGTAAAAATGTGAAATGCTTCACCTCATAGTCATTAATGATGATTTTCTTGAATATATTTGAACTTGTCAACATCTTCAAGTGTTGCCTGTTGACACCACTTGACCCCTGTTGTTGGAATAATGTTTTATTGACAATTTGAAGCATAAGGAGAGACGGTTAAAGAGCTGCAGCTTGGATCTTAAAAAAAATCGAGCAATAATTTGGTTTCAACTTGTAGTATAATCAAAATGTATGTTTTTTTTTTTTTTTTTTATAATTGTGCTGCATTTAATGGCAGCTGAAGTCCATAAAAGCTTGAAATCTATGTCAGAGAGAGAAAATAGAAGCTTTTTTTTTAAACTGCCAGGATGATAAAGCAGTGCAGAACAGCCAAACCACAGCTGAGCAGCACTCTGGTTCATATTTTAAACAAACATCAGTTCATGTAGAAACACCAACAGATGATATTTTAGCAAGTTTTAGCAACCTGTGTTTTGGGAAATACAGCGTGTTCCAGTTTATTATTTTTTTCTCTCGTGTCCCTGTTTTATGAGATGTTTGTCGGTTTGCTTGCTTTGCTCTTTTTATTGCTGAGTATTTAATCTGTTTCAATCTGTTCTTTACTTTACCACCAAGTGACATACAAATAGGGATGATTACTGTTGCCGGTAATGGTTTTATTGCCGGTTATATTGGCTCCACGTCCTCTCAGTACTGCTGCTGTCAACAGTGGACCGTGTTAGTCAGCTTGTCAACACTTTAAATGGTGAGCCTACTGCTTTTAATGATTTACAGGGAGTGGAGAGTTTTATTATATATACACACACATACGCACATATATATATTACAGTGTTTCTTCATGTGGTCACATATAGCTGAGGAAAGACAGAAGAATAGATATGACTGAATGATCAAATGAATAAAGGAAGGGTCATTTTTGATGCTAGGAACTTAGAACCGAGTATTTTAAAAGAAGACCACAATATTGTAGAATAGAACTTTTACCTGTTGTTACTTGTTTTATTTGAAGCCTCATTTAGATCAGGATCTTTTTTTAAGAGACCAAGGCAGGCAGCTGCACAAGTTATCAGTGTGAGGAAGGTTCGCATTAAGATTAAGAGCGTGTTATAGTATCATAAAAGTGCAAAAATCTGTGTCACAAGTCAATGAGGTCAATGTGAACCAACCATAACATGAACATCTGAATGTGTCGGCCTCTATGTGGAGTAATTGATTTAGTGAAATTATATTTTTTTACGAACATGTGCAATATTACTCCTGTACATGATATAATATGCAATATCTGCTCAGAGTATTTATTATGTTCATATATTCTTATACAGAGTGCTTTTTATAATGTGCTTTTCTTTCATTCTTATAATGTACACTACTGTTCAAAAGTTTGGGGTCACTTGGAAATGTCCTCATTTTTGAAAGAAAGGCAGTTTTTTTCAATAAAAATAGTGTTAAATAAATCAGAAATCTAGTCTAGACATTGTTAATGTGGTAAATGACTATTCTAGCTGGAAACAGCTGATTTTTAATGGAATATCTCCATAGAGGTACAGAGGAACATTTCCAGCAACCATCACTCCTGTGTTCTAATGCTGCATTGTGTTAGCTAATGGTGTTGAAAGGCTAATTGATGATTAGAAAACCCTTGTGCAATTGTTAGCACATGAGTAAAAGTGTGAGTTTTCATGGAAAACATGAAATTGTCTGGGTGGCCCCAAACTTATGAATGGTGGTGTGTACAGGTAGTCCTCGGTTTACGACGTCCTCTACCTACGGTGTTTCGTTGTTACATTGGAAGTGGTTATGTGGAACTAGTTGGCGAGTGGAGCGGACAAATGCGTCATCACACGGTGCTATAAGACAGCTTTGTTTACATTTGCCGGTTGTACGCCACCTTGGATTGTGCTACATTCGATTACTTTTTGCCCTTCATTATGGCTCCCAAGCTTGATCAAGTAGATCAAGTTGTAAAAACAGTGCAATGTTCTCTTATCTTCTTTTAAAATGACTCATACATGCATGAAAGTCCTTGGTGGTCGTGACTTTTCCGAAGAACTGATCAATATTGTAATGCACATAATGGTTTTGTTTACACATTCACCGGAGTTCCAACTTAGGGTGAAAATTAACTTAGGTCGGGCTACAGGAACGGAGCTCTGACGTAAGTTGAGGACCCTCTATATTTGTATACAGCTTCTCTTTTGCTGCTGCTCATACTTTAATTCATTACTTTTTCAAAATTTTTATTTTTCACAAAGCTGACTTTGACTTCCAATGTACCTGTACTTTATTGTACCCGTGCAAATGGCAAGAAAAGTCGAATTCTAGTTAAGATTCAGACAATTTTCCAAAGGGGACAGCGTATTTCAACACTTACACAATAACTGACAATTTGACCTGTAATTGGCACTATATAAATAAAATTGAATTGAATTGAATCAACTTCCTGTGATTTTTTTTTGGTAGATATAGATCTGTAGATATGAAGGAGACAGACTGAGAACAGCTTGATAAATCAGAACATGCCAGTAGTTGAGTTGGCAAGGTAGACGGCCCAACTGATCACTGTTCATGATAGACTGTATGATGCATTTAAGCATTTGGAGGTGACATACATGTGTTTACCATCACCATCATCCAGCACAGGCATAAAGGACTTCGTTTCAACCTTGACTCCACTTTTTTCCCCCCAGTTGTTGGCTTTGAGGTATAAAACAATTACAGTTCCTACATGTTTATTTTGGGATATGCACTCATTTTCAGAACTCTGACAACTGGTGATGCATGGGTTGTTTAGTGGTTCGGATTGTGCATTTGAATACATCATCAGTGATGTTTTGTCAGCATGCAAAACAAGTTTTAAGTCACCTCAGGTGCCTTGGACAGTATTGAATGTCGGTTGCAGCTGACAGAGAAGGTTTAGTAGAGCAGCACATAAACAAGTGGAAACATGCATGTGAAATGTTTTGATTGAGATTGCTGATATATGCTGAATAGAGGTGATCCCAGGACAGACCTCTGGACAAATCTGTGTTCCTGCGTGGATTTCCTCACGTGATACTTAAAATCTTGCGATTTCTGGAGAAAGTAGTTGAACAGAGGCCATCCGGGGACACTTTAAAGCCAACAGCTGCCAATCTGTCACGGCTAGTAGTAAAAATTCCTCTTCACTTCATGCATGGAACGAGGGATTTGTAAAGATTACATATTCTTCCTTTCCCTGCCTCCTGCACGTTCATATGTTCAGGATGGTTTTACTTCTGTGCTCTTCTGAACTGAAACAGCCACAGTCATCACCGGGGAAAAGAGCCTCGAGCATTGACGATTGTTTAAATCTTAAATGAGCTTATGAGCTTTTGTCTGCGATAATGCACCAGGCATTTTGCTGCTGAGATCACTCATGAGGCTAGAAATCCCCTGAAGAGATGTTATGGGTAAAGTGTAAGCCTGCCTTTTATTGTTATGTTGTTTAAATGGACCTTCAAAAACAGTGATTTTCATTCTCAGTTAATCTGGGTGACTAATCGATTGTTTGGTGTGTAAATGTCGGAAAACTAAATAATGCAGATCACGGTTTCCTAAAACCTCATTAATGTCATCAAGTCTCATGTTTTACCTTCCTAACAGTCTATTTCTGCTAAAATAAGATTAGGAAACGAACAAATTCTCAAAGTTTAATAGCAGGAAACCAGAAAATGTTTGTTTCAAAAATTAAGTCATTCATCCAAACAGTTGGAGATTTTTTTTTCCAGACTGACAGACTTGGTTTGAGGGAACAAAACAAAATTAAAGCCTTTAATTCAATCAGCATGTAATAAACAACATCGCCCTGCGGACGTTTTCGGTTTAAATCAGAACATACCAGTTCAAAGAGCAAGAAAACAAGCATTCAAAGCCAGCTTCAGGACTTAACAGTGAAGTTTTTAACATTAAGTTTGGTTCAGTCCAACATTTCGTCAAAAGTGCTTTCTTTCCTGTAACATCTCGTCTTTTGAGCACGTGGAAAAATTTGATCTCGTGACATCAAAGTATTAATCAAATCAGCTGCAGATACGCTCCTTCCTCGCTGATTCGGTTTCCCCTGAGAAAGTAAATATGATTTAAACGATGGAGCTTGGCAAATTGATGACTTCCACGATTTCGGCGTGTTCCAGCGATTGTTGTTTGTTGTTGGCGAGCGTCACGGGGGTCACGCTAGACGCCGATTCCCATGGAAACCAGACCGCAACAGGTCAAGGTTCACAGCGTCACTGGAGACTGTGTGTTTGTATTTCGGCCGGTTTTAAAATGTGTGTATGTAAATCATGCAGCAGCAGACGACATGCTGTTTTGGCAGAGCAGGAGAGTTTCCTGTAAAGAAGTTTGTGCCGATATTCTGTCAACACGTCAGATTATATTTTGCTTTGTCCCCTTGAGACACAGAATCAGAAACAGCGAGTGTTGAGCTGTCGTCTCTTCAGCGTTGCTTCGGGGACTCTAAGTTGCTGACCCAGTTTCTCAGAAGTACTGGATCATTTTTGAAATGCAGCTGCATTTTTTTGTTGTCTGGTCTTCATTGTGTTTGGATCAATCTTGACAGCATCTCTCTTTATCGTGTGTTTGTTTGTTTCTGAAAACTCCCATGTGGTGAAAATCCATTTTTATTGTGTGTTGCGGTTGCTCGGAGATCAGAACTCTGTTTAGAGACGGTTTAGAGACCAATTTGAAACGCATAAATAAGGTCTGTGTGGGCTACTGGGTTTTTATGTCGCCTGCTGTGCTTCAGCTTTAGCCGCTGTTTAATGGCTTATGTTGTTTATGCAAATAGTAGATGATTAATTTAATAGTTGAACACTAGGTCATTAATCCTTTTTTTTGTTTGTATATAAATCAAATAATTTTTCTTTCTTTTCTCTGCAACATTGGGACTTTGTTGACAATATTTTTAAGAAAGTCAAGCCTGGGCAGACTAATTCTGTCCCTAAAATCCAATGGAAGCGCTGTTGGAAGAATTTGAGTGTGGTTTAGCACTATCTTCTTTAAATATGCAGTACTGTATGCCTCATTTTAGTCTTTTGTGTGACAGTCAGATTGCACAGTTCTCCTCAGGTCACAGCAGGGTTGCCATCTCTTTAATTTCAGCTTTAGTATCTCTGAAATATTAAGGACCCACACAGGTAGCTGTTGTCTAGCTTTAACTGCAGCTTAGCTTGTTTAAAATTCATTTTCTGGACTTTTTGTCACCTTTTTCAAGTGTTACATCTGACATAGAGCCAGTCTATATGTTTCTAAAGGGTTGCATTCCCTTTTTATTCTGGACTGAATAAAACGTGAATTGACCCATGACTATACAGCCCCACTTCCTACATGATTCAAAGGTGAAAGACCTCATAAACACACGTGATCTCATTTTTACACATAAACCGCTCATGACCTATAAAAAAACAAGTCAGCAAATCATTCAGCTGCTTCCCAGATGCATTACCCAATCATTGCTCACTTCCAGAGCTGTCTGACCAATGAGGGGGCGTGTGTGCTGAGTCCACTTCCTTGAGGAGTTCAGAGGAGGGAAGAGATTTCCAGTTTGAGTTGTCACACAGATTGTGGATACTGGTTCTGGGGAGTTTGTGGCCAGGAATAAAAGATGGGCTGGGAGTTCTGGACCAAGCAGCTGGACGAGGAGGAACTGGTTGTGGATGGTGAGTTAGTTTTGTTTGTAGCTCCGATTATTCTCAACACTGTCTGATAAAACTCTGCTCTCGTGTTGTTGTAAATGAGAGGTGAGTTTGAAAAGCAACTGTGGTTTGTTTGGCAGGTGAAGGAGTTGAAGTTGTGTTTCTTCAACACATGTACTCACTGCAGCTACCTGTGAGGTTGTCTTGTGTCTTTGTCTGCTCCTGTGTGTGTTTAAAATGGCGTAAAATCTCTTTGTTGTGTTTTTGCTGATTCTTTAACCTTTGCCACGTTGGAGTTTAAACATTACAACCATTTATGACCCATCTGAGTCATGCAGTTGATGTTTAGTTGCTGTGATGCTTCTGTGTATGTTTGAGAGGGCAGCAATAACAGATACATGATGAAATCTCCTGTATTTCCTCTTTTATAAATGTTTGAGGTCAATTTCTGTGCCTTTAGCTCAGATCCTTACTGTTCTAGTGAATCTAAAGCAGTTTGTAGTGTGTGTGCCCTCTATATTCCATGTTTGAGTCTGTTTGGGTTATATGACTGCATCTTCTCAAGGCTTCACTGAGTCTGTGTTTACGCTGTCATGAACTAAGTACAAAAGGCAGTTGTTGTGATTTTAATTGAGCGTATCCACTCAGTGTCGAGCAAAGGTGTCAAACATGTGGCCTGCGGGACAAAATCGGCCCTCCAGAGGGTCTAATCCGGCTCGTGGGACGACTTTGTAAAGTGTAAAAATTACAGAGACGACATTAACTGCAAATTGTAAATGTGTAAAACTATAAATTTTAAATAATTTCTAGACCATGACAAGTTGTTTTGATCATAAAGTAAAATACTAGATTGATCATTGTTCTTTTGTCATTTTTGTGTCTCGTCTTGTTTTTGTCCATTGTTTTGTCGCTTGTCAACTTTTTTTTCTAATATTTTGTCTCTTGTTTCGTGTCATTTTTCTCATTTTTTGTCATTTTGTGTCTCATTTTTGGAATATTTTGTCCTGTTTTTGTTCTTTGTCTTTTTTGTCTGACTTTTGTCGTTCTGATCATAAAGTAAAATACGATATCATTCAATTCCAGATACCTGTGACTGAATGTTTTGTGCCTTTGTTGATTCATTGATCTTTAAGTTGTAATGTGTAAATGATAAACTGAGGCATAATGTTGTTGAAATTGAACTTATTTGTCTTCAGAAATTTCAAGTTGTTCATCATTTTGTAAAAAGATAATTTCCTAAATGTGATCATTTTTGCACTAAAACAAAGCAAAAATGTACAGTTGTGGTTATTTATTAACTATTATGCGCTGATTTTACTGGTCAGGCCTACTGGAGATCAAAATGAGTTTGACACCCCTGGTGGAGAGGATGCATGAGGACTTTAATGCCTCAAAACAAGTGGTTCAAGCAGCAGAACTTCATTTGT